>NC_135901.1:25649217-26100508 GCF_964194155.1 Cetorhinus maximus
ATGGAAAAATACAAACTCCCCGTAAATCTAACCTTCTGATTTCTGTTTGGAACCATCGTGGTTCAAAGCTGCTAGGCACAGAGCAGATGGCTCCTTTACAACTGTGGTTGTACAGCCTGAGTCAGGCAGTCTGAACACGTGCTGTTTAATCAGAGCTTGATGTCAAACTGTGCTCTGTTCCTGACTGAAACTGAAATGGCAGGAATAAGTCTCCAGTTTAAAAATGACTGTGGTGATTATTCTGTGAAATTTTTGAGGTTTATTAGTGACAGTCCTGAGTCCACTACTTTAAAACAATGTTAGCAACAACTTGTATTGACATAGCACCTTTAAAAAGTGAGACATAGTTAAAAATAAATATGTAAAGTCTGTATTGAAATAACACATGGAGGAATTCACAGGATCCTTTTAACTCCTGGGACAATTATACAACAGACATTTGACCTCCAGGTAAAGAAAGACCTGCACCGTGTTTCCAAGAATTCCCTGCTATATTGGTGTGTGTGTGTGTGTGTTAGATCCCAGGATTTTATTGCAGTCTTCCTCAGTATTAATTGTATCTCCCAATTTGGTAATCAATTAATTCATAAATAAATCAGTTCATCACTTCCTCGTGTCATTGTACACTCTGCTACTGAATTAAAGATTTAATGAACTGTGCAACAAAGTTTTGTTACCTGGGAATTCTTATCTGTGATTTACTGTAATTCTGCTCCCAAATATTAAAATTGGGTTTCTGATTTCTGAGTCCAAATCATTTATATAAATTTGAATAACAGTGGTCCCAGAATTGCTCCCTGTGGAACATCACTTCCCACCTTTTACCAGTCTGAGTCACTTTGCTTAACCTCTTCTCTCTGTTTTCTGTTTCGTAACCAGCTTGTTATCCACAGAGTGTGTACAATCTAAAGGGTGACCAAGGTCAGGCTGTGTGGAGTGAAGGGCCAGGCAGCAGAATGGATGGAATGATGGCAACAAAACCAAAATCAGAGGGTTAGATTTACAGGGAGTTTGGAGCCATCTTTTCATCCATTCTGCTCTGTGTCCTGACCTTCGAACAGACCATCAATATAAGGGGAATTATCCGGAATACCAATAGGAAAGTAGAGGCTGCAATTATGCAAAGATGTCCTGTATTGTCTAAAATCTCCCACTAGGGTTGATCACCAGGGTGGCCATAGACCGCTCAGTATCTATTGATGGCTTAAATTTTTGTCATTGCTTCTGTTCAAGATGTTGTTCATTCTTGATTAAGGTTCAGAGAAAGTGCTGGAATTAGATAGTCAAAACTGCTTTGAGTCCCTGGAGCATAATGTTTACTTGAATTTCTATAACATTTTGGTCCTTACAGACACTGATACTTTATCGCCAGTCTTAGTCAGTAGTCGGGTTGGTGGTGTGAGGCAAAACCTGGTCCACCTGATCGATAGGAAGTGTATCCATGTGAGTCTGTGTATGTGTGTGTTGTGTCAAACCAAGTGGGAGGTCCCACTTCCTTTGTAACAACAGGAAGAGTCTGTTTTTTTCCAGACCCCTTCCTTTCCCCTCACTATTATCCTCAGTTTGTTTAGAAAATCCTTGTGTACATCATCCTCCAACATGCTACTGTCTCCACTAAATACTTCCATCGTTCTTACTAACAGATAGGAATGGGATCACTGATATCACAGGAATAATTTCTGAAATGCTGTCATTCTGATTTTAAAGCTTCCTGGGGTAAGACATTGATCCAGATCTTCCCACCTAACACCAGTCCATATTCCCATCTGAGTTCCAGATTTTAATGTGATTGTCCCATATGTTTAGCATCCGTTCATCTGTGAGAGATGTTGGGAAAGCAGCCTCAGAACTTTGGTGTGATCAGATGAGATGATCGACTACACTCCATCTGATGGCTGAGCAAGCCGATTCTGTAAAGGCAAAAGTGCCACATATGAAGGTTTTCCTTACTCGTTGCGGGATGATCTCTGCTGACACCTTGTTTGTCTGTGTTGGAGTTTCTGAAACCACATGTCGCTGTGGTGGTGAACACCTACCCACAGCTGGTGTTTCCAATTGTATCAATCATCAGTTAGGTTCCCACTTGTCATGATTAATGTCGAGGGCTTTCATGTCTCAACTTTGAAGCTTTGATGTAATTGTGCAATATAAAAAACATATTTAACCTCTTTAAACCTGGTTCAGCACATTCCTTCCACACATATTACAACAAATTGTCTTTGAGATTAGTTTTTCCTTTACATTATATGTACACAGATTGCAACTCTTTCGAGTACAATCACAGTTTCTTGGTTTCCGGGAGTGGGACATGAACCCACAACCCTCTGATTCAAAGGCGAGGGTGCTATGAACTGAGCCACAGCTCCTTTACATTATATGTAGGTCTGAATGATGACAATATTAACCTTCTCCCTAACCTGTCCTAACCCTTCTGCCGGTTCATTTATTGAAACTAAGGACCCACCTTGTTCTAATGGTGAATTCCCTGTCTGCCCAGTTATTCCTTTAAGTTTGTGGTTTGTTTCACCATGTTCCCACATTTCAGTAACAAATGTTGAAATATTTGCTCCACATCCACAGGGTTTCATCTGTTTAAAGCCACAAGCAGAAAGGTCCAGTTTTCTCCTACAGCCTGAGACAAATCAGCTTTCAAAATGATGCAGAGTTTCAGCCAATGAGGGAGATCTGGGCTCAGCCCCGCCCCTCATTGGTTGGAGGGCCAGCCGCTCCCCCTTAGTCGTGCAATCCCTGCCCCCTCTTCTTATTGGTCCGGAGCTGCCGTCAATCAGCCGGACACTGGGACGGGAGCATGCGCAATGTGGCTGCTGGAGCGGGACACCAGTGCGCAGGTGCAGTCCCGCCTCGATTATTTGGAGCATGCGCAGTGTGAGTGAGGGCGAAGGAAAGCAGCTTGTTTGTCAGGTCCGGAGCTGGTAAGATCAATGTCGGAATTGAGGGAGAGATGCAGCCAGCGGGTGGACGGGCAGGTTTCGTAAACACCTTGAGCCGTTCTGAAGCCAGAATAACCAGCTACCGGTCCCTCGCTGGTATCTGTGGGCGGCAGCTGCACCGATCCGCGTCCCGGGTGGGGGGATTGGGGGAAGTAAGTAAGAGTTTATGGTGAGGGAGAATTCATTATAAGGGAATTAATTACTTAAGTTAGAATCTACAGGAAGGCCAGCGCGAACCACCACATCAACAGTTAAACAGATGAACCTTGTACACTCTCAAACTTTTGTCCACCCTCAGGATTTGAAATTACTAACAAGGTCCTGGGAGTTAGACTGGAGACTTAGGTTGGAAAACAACTAAGATTAAGTGTGCTCTTCAACAGATAGGGGAAGGACAGATTGGTCCCAGCTTAGATAGGAGGGAAGGTCACTGCCCGGGTGGAAAATAGGGACATACGATGCATGTACCTGTTACCAGAGATGTCTGTTGAATGTAAACCTATGTGTTGACGAGAGCGGAATCTGGAGAATGTTCTTGTACGTGACCAATAACGTATACATATGCTGAACACTTGTAATTGAGCAGAGTGCTGTCTCAAGCTGCCTTGAGATGGTTCTCTCTCTTTGCAATTGCTCGAATAAATGATTGTGACCTGTACCCGAGACTCCTGTGGTCCGTTTGTTAAAGCTACCACAACAGTTTGGCGTAGCCAGCAGGATACTCGAATCGAATCCTCAGGACGGCTCTGCAAGTGGGTGAGTATATTTCATTTACCACCCATAGTGCAGTAAGCCTATGCGAGAATAGTCTGGCCGAGTGTCAAAGAATCAGGAGGAGGACTCAGGACTGGACAGGGAGAAGATGCGCCGGGGTCGGAGGCAAGAGCCGCGCTGGCAGGCTAGCGGTGCCGAAGCCGCGCAGGGAGGCCAGACCACTACCCAAAGCAAGAGGCAGAGCTGTGCTGGTGGGTTACGGTTTGAAACAAACCATAACCGAGGCCAGACCCCTAATTAAACAGCGAGTAACTAAGTTGTCAGAGCCGCATGAATTAATTATGCAGAGACAAACAAATAGAATGCTGTCAGCAAAACAGGAAAGTGCTATGGAACTCGACTGTGGAACCGAGGACTCCATCACGAGGTCCAGAGCGGAAGAACAGTCAAAATTGATCAAGAAAATGTGGAAGGATGATTGGGACCCGAAAGGTCCGCTGCTGAATTTTCTGTAACTTAAAAAAATGAATTGATCTAAGTTACAAGAGCTGCTTGTGCTGAAGAGAGAGAAAGAGAGAAAAGGGGGGTACCCCTAGGGGAGTTAATAAGCATTGACAGGCAGCAGCAGCGGAAATGTGAGCTTCCGTCAGTTTGATTGTCCCTATAGGTGGAACCTTCAAGATCCCTTTATCCCCCCCACTGCTAATTGAAGTTTTGTTTAGAATATGAGTTTTAAGTCGTTAAGTTAAGGATACAGGAATATAAATACATACCCCTAAATATATGTTTGCTTGTGTGTAAGGAAGCATTTGTATGTGAGCTTTAATGTGTTTTCTTCCTTAAATTGCCATTTGTGTGTGTTGTTCAGCATTTTAGAATTGAAATTTAGATTAAAGGAAAAGTATACTAAAACATTCCAAAGTTTTGAGTATAGGGTTTGAGTTGAGATTTCTGGCAAAAATCGCAATTTGAACGTATTGTAAAGCTAAAACAGGGTTAGATGAACCAACCTTTGTACCACCCCCTTGCAGACTAGTATCACCAGCTTCCAAGCTGATTGGGATTGATACATACGAGTTACATTAACTCATACGAGTTGGTATTCTAAAAGTCTGAGGGAAAAAAATAACCTGAAGTTCAAAAGATTCTAGGAAAACCAAAAGGCATAAACACAGTCTAGGTAGTTCCAATGGATAAAAAGGGGTTTCTTTTGAAGAGATTAATTAAATATGAAAGGAAATCTGCATCCCAACAGCACTGTTATTTGAATTTGGGACAATCTTGAGGTGTAAAGTGCACTGTAATTTAGAAGGTTACTTTTGAATAACTATCTAAGATAAAGAATGTGTCGATAAAAATATGGGACTTTTAACTTGGATACAAATCAATACACATAAGAAAGAGGTAGTTTTAATTTTGATAGCGTAAATTACACTTCTTACAAAGTTTAAAATTTGAGGTTTGGTTCCTGATAATTTCTTAACAGGGAATTTTCGATTTAAAAGGTTTGACAACAATTGGCATTAATTCAAATGCTGCAAGCTTTTCTATTTGTAATTCTGTTCCCAAAATATGAAGCTAACCTTGACAAAGTTTGGCAGGAATCCAATTTTTGGCTGAGTTAATGAATCTGGGATAATTCTAAGAAAAGGGTCAGACACAATTTAATGGGTTAATTTTGAGACAAAATGTTTTTTGAGAAGATAAGGAAGCAAAACATGTCAATGCCTGATTTCTGTTTTAAAACTGTTATGAGAATACTTTATTGGATTTTAAAGTCTCTCGAGACAACTGAACAAGATAAGGTGGTAGCTTTTCACAGAATCACAGTGCAGAAGAGGCCCTTCGGCCCATCGAGTCTGCACCGACACGTGAGAAATACCTGACCTACCTACCTAATCCCATTTACCAGCACTTAGCCCATAGCCTTGAATGTTATGATGTGCCAAGTGCTCATCCAGGTACTTTTTAAAGGATATGAGGCAACCTGCCTCCACCACCCTCCCAGGCAGTGCATTCCAGACCGTCACCACCCTCTGGGTAAAAAAGTTTTTCCTCACATCCCCCTAAACCTCCTGCCCCTCACCTTGAACTTATGCCCCCTTGTGACTGATGTTGTATGTGTAAAATGGTATGAGGCAAGTAGGAGAAAGAGTTAGGGAAAAAGGACACAATATATAAACTGTTTTAAGGGAAGTGAATTTGATAATCTGGCAATCAACTGAGATATTGGAAATGTACAGGGGGAGATAAGCAAAGATCTAGACAGAGATCCCCGTTGACATGGAATAGTTAATATGGCCTAAAGAGTAAGAAAACATTTTAAACTATCGAGACAATAGAGAAACTGACCTGAAGAGAATCTTAGGATGATCATGGTCAGAAAAAAAAACTTAGAGTTAAACCATGTGGAATCTGTAGTTGAGGCAATTGAAAGGTAAGAAGAAATAATACTTAACAATTTATCACAAGATGGATACAGATAAAGGGAAAGCTGGAAAAAGGCTAAATAGATGTATTACTGACTATTAATTGCTTGCGAGCTACAAAATGTCAGACCACAGGATTAACACTGTGATCACATGCAGAGTTAAGCGGCTCCCGGAGAGAACCGCCACTGGAAGTGAAGATACTGAGCCATTGAAAGATAGGTTAAGAAGGTGCATTGTAGAGTTGTGTAGGCAGTTTAGGGAATTGAGGTCCGAAGTGGGACAGCAGCAGGAGACAGTAGATTGGAAGGAGTGGGGGGGTGCCTACCCAGATGGATTCAGATCAGGTAACTCATTTCACAGGAAGAGTCATTAAAGAAATAGGTAATTTTATGGGGATTAAGCAGAAATTCCACGTTCCCTACCACCCACAGAACTCTGGGATGGTGGAAAGGATGAACCGAACTTTTTAAAAAATCAATAGCAAAAGCAATTCAAGAGACAGGGAACAGCTGGTCAACAGTGTTGCCCAATATTCTAACGTGCCTTAGGGCTTTCCCCAAGCAGGACCACCGGGTCACCCCATTTGAACTAATGACAGGGAAAGCAATGCAGCTACCTGAGGGAATCATAGTAGGAGGGGGAGATGTAGGACCAGGAAAGGAAGGATGCGAGACTATGTGAGGGAAATGAGTAGGCAATTGCATGAGTTAAGGAAGGAAGTCAGAGACCGACAGGTGATTAAGGGTATGGAAACAGGCAAATCCAAAGAGCAACAATGGACCCCCGCCCCCCCACCAAGTGGGGAATAAGGTAATGGTCAAGGTGAGCCCGAAGCGAACAGGGTTTGCCTCCAGGTGCCCTGGACCATACGAGGCAATTATGACAGGTGATACATGCGCACTTGTGGATATGAAAATGGGAAGTAAATGGAGGCATTACACACAGTTAAAGATACATGACAATTGACCAAGCGGTAACCCGGACAACGGGAGCCGATGTTAATGTCTCCACAGATTTACGACCCTAGTCGAGGGCGTATCAGTACTGGCAACAAGGTCGGGGATCATCACTGCTCATCCCGCACCACAGGAGGAACTTTGGTACAGCACGGACAGTGCTGAATGTGACACACAACAGGTAATGATAAATGTAACAGTAGAAGAACAAGTGATTTTGATTTGTAGCAATGGTTTTCTTCAGATTGGGCACGGAAGTGTCAAGGGAATGACACGTACAGGGACATCAATGGTTAATGCTATTGACCTGGCAACTGTTGATCAGAAGGTCTAGGCCTTGAGCTCCAAGCTTAAGGAAATCTTAGAACGGGGACAGGGAATTCACAACACCCAACTGAATACAGACCAGGACGTGACACGGTTAATTCAAAACCTGACTACCGTGCTCGAAAGTCATGCGGGGACTATCAATAAACTGATTGGGATAGGGAAAAATATTTCAGATGAAGCAAGCAGAAATGACATTTGCAGCACCCATGGATCTTGGGCACTGGAACAAGCCCAAGAGAATTTCAGACAGATTAATGAAGGGGTAGTTCCTTTATGGGTAACTAATGAACATTTATTTAATCTTTCACGACATAAGGATCATGACTTGACCAGTTGCCAGCTCAGAAGTTTAACATGAGTATATAGAATGAATGTTGAATGTATAGTGACTAATAATATGCTAATAGGCATTGCCTTAGTGATACCTGTTATACCTATGTTAACACCCGGCAGAACATTACATGGAGTAGAAAATATTGGGGTGATACGGGGGGATAATTATATTAGGTATCATGACATTCCACCATATGCAATAGACATAGAAGGAAATATAGTTAGCACCACATTAGAAGAGTGTAGGATAGAGGCCACCACAGTAGTATGCACACCCCATCTATGAGACAGACAAAGCTAACTGTGGATTTAAAGCAGCAACAAATTGTACAATGGAAACTATATGGGCTGCAAAAGAACCGACCCATGTTGCATACATGAGGAATGGGAGATATTGTATCACCACATGTCAGCAAAAGATCCAGTATGGGAGCAACTGGATATGCCCCATGCACAATCATTCAGTATGTCTACACCCGCAGGTGCCGGCAAGGGTAGGAAAGGTGGAACTGGCCGAAATATACAAGAGAGGAATGACTACTATAAAGCCTTAGGGATAACCTGACGCAGTGTTTGAACCAGTTCTCCTATGAAATCCCCTTACTATCAGAGCACTTAACTGTGATTTGGAGACAGGCTCAACAAATGTACAGGACTTACTATACACCACAACAACAGGTTAGAACCTTAAAAGAAGATATTGATCGAATAGATTATTCCACATGGTGGGAGGATCTGTGGAACTGGGGCACAAATATACACATACACCCATTGATTATCTTCCATGCCCTAGTTGTGATTCAGCTGATAATAATTATGTATTTAACATACTTGATTCATCATACTCGAAGGTCGCAAAAAAAACGTGGTGCTGGGGGAGTTTATACCGGTGGGGACGAAATTTAGTGAGCCAGAGGCCTGAATTGAAGGGCCAGATGATGTAGATGGTCTGACGGTACCTTTTACAACCCAAAGCTGGATGACTGGCCAGCATCAATGGGCGGCGGTGCGTAAAGGGACGGACAGTTCCAGTTTGGTTGGCTACCTTGGGCTAGGCCAAGGGCCAAAAGGGGGGACTGTAAGGGGAAAGAAAGTAAGAAAGAATTTATGGTAAGGGAGAATTCATTATAAGGGAATGAATTACTTAAATTAGAATCTACAAGCAGGCCAGCGCAAACCAGTACATCAACAGTTAAACCAGATGAACCTCATACACTCTCGAACTTTGTACACCCTCAGAGTTTGCAATCACTAGCAAGGTCCTGGGAGTTAGACTAGAGACTTAGGAAAACAACTAAGATTAAGTGTGCTCTTCAACAGATAGGGGAAGGACAGATAGTCCCAGTTTAGATAGGAGGGAAAGTCTCTGCCCGGGTGGAAAATAGGCACATACGATGCATGTACCTGTTACCAGAGATGTCTGTTTAATGTAAACCTATATGTTGACGAGATTGGAATCTGGGGAATGTTCTTGCACATGACCAATAACGTATAAATATGTTGAACATTTGTAATTGAGCGGAGTGCTATCTCAAGCTGCCTTGAGATGGTTCTCTCCTTACAATTGCTCGAATAAACGATCGTGACCTGTACCTGAGACGCCTGTGGCCCATTTGTTAAAATTACCACAACAGGGTCAATGTTCAGCGGAGCGCATGCGTGATCATCCCTGTCCCTGTCAGCAGGAGGAGAGAATATTGTGAATTTCTATCCTGGACTGACAGGGATGGATTTCGGAAGCTCCTTTTACAGGGGATGAGAAGGGGAGGATTTCCATACACCAAACTCAAATCAAATATCACATTAAGATCTGACACGGGTCACTTGATTCATCAGGACCTGGATATTAACGCCCTTTGAGCGCAAGCATCGAGTTCCAGGTCATTACCACTCACTCTGGAAAATTTCTTCCTCACATTCCCCCTGTAATTTTTATCTTAAATCTGTCTGTGATACTTTTACGATTAACTAATACTTTATCTAAACCTATCATAAACTTGTACACCTCTATCAAATCTCCCCTCAATCTCCTTTGCTCCAAGGAGAACAATCCCAGTTTCTCCAACCTAACCTTGCAGCTAAAATCCTTCATCCTTGGAACTATCCTGGTAAATCTCCTCTGCACCCTCTCAAGGACCTTCACATCTTTCATAATGTGTGGTGATCACTGGTTTGCACAGACCCAGATGTTCTGTGTTTGTGTCTGTGATGTCATCACATGCCGACAATTGCGCGGTGACATCACCCCCCCTCAATTGGGAGATTTTTCTCTGACTCCAGTGCTTCTGATATCTTTCCAGCTGCAGGCTCCAGCAGGAGATTTTAATATTGAAAACAGTGAAATTCTTTCAGAGGTGAGTATTTTTGATCATTTAACTACCATTTAGAGCTTGTGGTGCTATCCTCTGTTATCTGCAAGAGGTTCCATGTCTCTGGGGCTGCCGTGGCTCTTTACTGTGGAATTCGTTACCACAGAAAGTGGTTGAGACCAAAACATTGTATGTTTTCAAGAAGGAGTTAGATATAGCTCTTGGGGTGAAAGGGATCAAAGGGTATGGGGAGAAAGCAGGAGCAGGCTATTGAGTTGGATGATCAGCCATGATCATAATGGATGGCAGAGCAGGCTTGAAGGGCCGAATGGCCTACTCCTGCTCCGAGTTTCTATGTTTCTACTGTGGATCTGAATCCATGTCCATCCATTGCTCCATTTCACCTCTGCCTCCCTGACCACCTCTCTGCCATTCTCTAACTTCCTCTGCCTCTAATAATGGGTGTATTTTAGCTCTGTTTCATATTTTACTGTTACTATTACCAACCATGTCTAAATGAAATTTCCACTGCTGCCCATCCCCTGACCATGTGCTGCTGGCTTCCCAGCTTTATCATCCCACAGTATCTTTCATAGTAAGGAATTGTTTTTAGCACTATCGCCCATTTCTCTTCTGTCTCTGAGTTTATATTGGCCATCAAGTGTTGCACCTTTTTTATTCCTCATAATTTATTCTGTGTACCCTGGAATGTTAACTCTGTTTCTCTCTCCACAAATAGGCCTGACCTCCTGAGTATTTCCAGCATTTGTCCTTTTATTTCAGGTTTCCAGCAGCTGCAGTATTTTGCTTTTGTTTTATTGCAGGCGTTTCTCACAGTACCGAGTCTAGAAACCGAGTTGGACCAACTAAGAACCAATTTGTGTCGGGGTGGGTGTTGGCTGCAGAGGTTGGTCCCTGGCCTCATGTGTTTTTCCATTTTCATTGCATCATAAAATCAGCGAATCGTTACAAAAGAGGAGGAGTCCTTGAGATTATTGAGCCCATACTGGTTCTCTGCAAGGACAAATCAGTTAGTCCCACCGCACCCCCCCTCCCCTCCCAACCCCCCGCCCTTTCCTTGTAGCTCAGCATTTTCTTTCTCTTCAGGTGCTTGTCCAATTCCCTTTCCTTTGTTGAGTCAGTTTGAGATGGAGGAGAAGCTGCTGGGTTTAATCCAGAGGACTTTGGAACCCGGTCAGACCCAGAAATTTCCAATGTGAAATTGTCAAATGGAGGTAGATTCCAGGAGAGATCAGGTTGTTAAAGGGACACTGTTTGTATAATGGCAAAGGATATTGTTCGAGGAACAAGTATTTCTGCAGATGCTTTTTATCTGTTTTACTTATACATGTGTTGATGAATAGTGCAAGAGAGGACATGCTAGGAGCAGCACCAGGCATACCTAAAAATGAGGTGTCAACCTGGTGCAGCTGCAACACAGGACTACTTGCATGCCAAATAGCATAAGCAGCAAGCAATAAGCAGAGCTAAGCGATTCCACAACCAACGAATCAGATCTAGATCAGGTCACCAGTGAATGGTGGTGGGCAATTAAACAATTCACTGGAGGAAGAGGCTCCACAAATATCCCCATTCTCAATGGCGGGGGAGCCCAGCACATCAGTGTAAAAGATACGACTGAAGCATTTTCTACAGTCTTCAGCCAGATGTGCAGAGTGGATGATCCATCTTGGCCTCCTCTGGAGGTCCACAGCATCACAGATGCCACTCTTCAGCCAATTCGATTTACTCCACGTGATATCAAGAAACAGAATCACAGAATCTCACAGTGCAGAAGAGGCCCTTTGGCCCATCGAGTCTGCACCGACACGTGAGAAACACATGACCTACCTACCTAATCCCATTTACCAGCGCTTGGCCCATAGCCTTGAATGTTATGACATGCCAAGTGCTCATCCAGGTACTTTTTAAAGGATGTGAGGCAACCCGTCTTCACCATCCTCACAGGCAGCACTTTCCAGACCGTCACCACCCTCTGGATGAAAAAGTTTTTCCTCACATCCCCCACTAAACCTCCTGCCCCTCACCTTGAACTTATGCCCCCTTGTGACTGACCCTTCAATTAAGGGGAACAGCTGCTCCCTATCCACCCTGTCCATGCCCCTCATAATCTTGTACACCTCGATCAGGTCGCCCCTCAGTCTTCTCTGCTCTAACGAAAACAACCCAAGTCTATCCAATCTCTCTTCATAACTTAAATATTTCATTCCAGGCAACATCCTGGTAAATCTTCTCTGCAACCCCTCCAGTGCAATCACATCCTTCCTATAATGTGGCGACCAGAACTGCACACAGTACTCCAGCTGTGGCCTCACCAAGGTTCAATACAGCTCCAACATGACCTCCCTACTTTTGTAACCTATGCCTCGATTTTGATAAAGGCAAGTGTCCCATCTGCCTTTTTCACCACCCCATTAACATGCCCTTCCACCTTCAGAGATCTATGGACACACACGCCAAGGTCCCTTTGTTCCTCAGAACTTCTTAGTGTCATGCCGTTCATTGAATACTTCCTTGTCAAATTACTCCTTCCAAAGTGTATCACTTCACACCTTTCAGGGTTAAATTCCATCTGCCACTTATCTGCCCATTTGACCATCCTGTCTATATCTTCCTGTAGCCCAAGACACTCAACCTCACTGTTAACCACCCGGCCAATCTTTGTGTCATCCGCAAACTTACTAATACTACCCTCCCACATAGTCATCTATGTCGTTTATATAAATGATGAATAATAGGGGACCCAGCACAGATCCCTGTGGTACGCCACTGGTCACAGGCTTCCAGTCACTAAAGCAGCCTTCTGTCATCACCCTCTGTCTCCTACAACCAAGCCAATTTTGAATCCACCTTATCAAATTACCCCGTATCCCATGTGCATTTGCCTTCTTTATAAGTCTCCCATGTGGGAACTTGTCAAAGGCTTTGTTGAAACCCATTTAAACTACATGAACTGCACGACCCTCATCTACCCAGCTGGTCACCTCCTCAAAAAATTCAATCAAATTTGTTAGGCATGACCTCCCTCTGACAAAGCCATGCTGACTATCCCTGATCAAACCTTGCCTCTCCAAGTAGAGATAGATTCTCTCCTTCAGAATTTTCTCCAATAGTTTCCCTCCCACTGACGTGAGACTCCCTGGTCTGTAGTTCCCTGGCTTATCTCTACAACCCTTCTTAAATAGCGTAACCACATTAGCTGTCCTCCAGCCCTCTGGCACCTCCCCCATGGCCAGAGAGGAATTAAAAATTTGGGTCAGAGCCCCTGCGATCTCCTCCCTTGCTTACCTCAGCAGTCTGGGACACAAATAATCCGGACCTAAAGATTTGTCCACTTTTAAGCCTGCCAACACCTCCAATACCTTGTCACTCCCAATATCAATTTGCTCAAGGACCTCACAGTCCCTCTCCCCGAGTTCGATACCTTCATCCTCATTCTCTTGGGTGAAGACAGGTGTGAAGTATTTGTTCAACACTCTAATGATGTCCTCTGGCTCACCCATAGATTGCCCCCTTTGTCCCTAATGGGCCCTACTCTTTCTCTGGTTATCCTCTTCCCATTGATATACTTATAGTATATCTTGAGATTTTCCCTACTTTTACAAGCCAGAGCTTTCTCATATCTCCTCTTTGCTCTCCTAATTGCTTTCTTAAGCTCCACCCTCCACTGTCTGTACTCCACTAATGCCTCCGCTGATTTGCTCCCCTTATACCTGCTAAAAGCCTCTCTTTTCCTTCTCAGCCTATCCTGAATATCTCTGGTCATCCATGGTTCTTTGTGCTTGTTACTCTTTCCTATCACCCTAGAGGGAACATGTTGAGCCTGTACCCTCCCCATTTCCTTTTTGAACGCTCTTCTGTAGATTTCCCCATAAGTAGCTGTTCCCAGTGTATCTTGGCCAGATCCTGCCTTATTTTACTAAAATCCGCTCTCCCCCAATCAAAAACATGTTTTTGCAACTTCTCTATTTCTTTGTCCATAACAAGCTTAAACGGCTGAACGTATTGTATGATGCAAAGGCTATGGACGGGTGACCATACTCTCCAATAGTACTGAATACTTCTGCTCCAAAACTTTCTGTGCCCCAAGCCTAGCTATTCCACTACAGCAAAAACACTGGCATCTACCTGGCAATGTGGAAAATTGCCTAAGTATGTCCTCTACACAAAAAACAAGACAAATCCAACCCGGCCAATTATCGCCCTATCAGTCTACTCTCAATCATAAGTAAAGTGATGGAAGGGATCATCGTCCTGCTTTCAAGCAGCATGTGCTTAGCAAATAACCTGCTCATTGATGCCCAGTTAGGGGGCCACTCAGCACCTGACCTCATTACACCCTTGGTTCAAACATGGATAAAAGAGCTGAACTCCAGAGGTGAGTTGAGAGTGACTAAGGCAGCATTTGACTGAGTGTGGCATCACGGAGTGCTAGCAAGACATGTCAATGGGAATTGGGGGAAAACTCTCTGCTGGTCGGTCTCATAGCTAGCACAGAGGAAGATGGTTGTGGTTGTTGGAGGTCAATCATCTCAGCTCCAGGACATCACTGCAGGAGTTCCTCAGGGTAGTGTCCTAGGCCCAACCATCTTCAGCTATTTCATCAATGACCTTCCCTCCATCATAAGGTCAGGAGTAGGGTGTTCGCTGATGATTGCACAATATTCAGCACCATTTGCTACTCCTCAGATACTGAAGCATTCCATGCCCAAATGCAGCATGACCTGGACAATTTTCAGAGCTTGGGCTGACAAGTAGCAAATAACATTCACATCACACAAATGCCTGGCAATAGCCATCTCCAGCAAGAGAGAATACAACCATCGCCCCTTGACATTCAATGGCGTTACCATTGCTGAATACCCCACTATCAACATCTTGGGGGTTACCATTGACCAGAAAATGAACTGGACTAGCCATATAAATACTGTGGCTATAAGAGCTAGGAATTCTGTGGCGAGTAACTCACCTCCTGACTCCCCAAAGGTTGACACCATCTACAAGGCATAAGTCAGGACTGTGATCGAATATTCTCCATTTGCCTGGATGAGTGCAGCTTCAGCAGCACTCAAAAAGCTTGATACCATCCAGGTCAAAGCTGCCCGCTTGATTGGCACCTTTTCCACAAACATTCAGTCCCTCCACCACCGACGCAAGTAGCAGCAGTGGGTACCATCTACAAGATGCACTGCAGGTACTCACCAAGGCTCCTTAGACAGCACCTTCCAAACCCACAACCACTACCATCTAGAAGAACAAGGGCAGCAGATACATGGGAACACCACTACCGAGAAGTCCTCCTCCAAGTCAATCACCATCCTGACTTGGAAACATATAGCCATACCTTCATTGTCGCTGAGTCAAAATCCTGGAACTCCGTAACAGCACTGTGGGTGTACCTACAACGCAGGGACTGCAGCAGTTCAAAAAGGCAGCTCTGCACCACTTTTCCAAGGGCAATTAGGGATGCGCAATAAATGTTGGCCCAGCCACATCCCAATGAATAAATAAAAATTATCAACACCATCGAACCATAGAAAAGTTACAGCACAGAAGGAGGCCATTCAGCCCATCTTGTCCATGCAAGCCTGAGGACACCCAGGTGCCCTTTCTAATCCCACCTTCCTGCTCCCAGCCCATAGCCCTGCAGCTTACAGCACTTTAGGTGCAGATCCAGGTACTTTTTAAAAGAGTTTAAAGTTTCTGCCTCTACCACCAACTTGGGCAGTGAATTCCAGACACCCACTACCCTCTGCATAAAAAAAGTTCTTTCTCATGTCCCCTCTACACCTTCTGCCACTTATCTTGAATCTATGTCCCCTGGTTCTAGAATTCTCCATCAAGGGAAACAATTTTATCCTGTCCACTCTATCTATTCCCCTCATAATTTTGTACACCTCAATCAAGTCACCTCTCAGCCTTCTTTGTTCTAAGGAAAGTAACCCTAACCTATCCAATCTCTCCTCATAGCTACACTTTTCTAACCCTGGTAACATTCTTGTAAGCCTCCTCTGCACTCTCTCCAGAGCTATTACGCCCTTCCTGTAATGTGGTGACCAGAACTGCATACAATACTCCAGTTGTGGCCTCACCAGTGTTTTATACAATTTCGATAATGTATCCTTACTTTTATATTCTATACCTCTGCCAATGAAGGAGAGCATTCCATATGCCTTCTTTACAACCTTGTCTACTTGAAGTGCTGCCTTCAGAGACCTATGTACTAGTACGCCAAGATCTCTCACTTCATCTACCCCTCTTAGTATATTCCCATTTATTTTGTAATCCCTGTAACTGTTTGACCTCCCTAAATGTATGACCTCACACTTTATGTTAAAATCCATCTGCCACTTTACCGCCCACTCCACCAATCCATCTATATCGTTTTGGAGATTATGTCTGTCCTCTACACTATCCACTACTCGGCCAATCTTTGTGTCATCTGCAAATTTCCCAATCGTGCTCCCCACATTCACGTCCAAATCATTAATATATAACACAAACAGCAAGGGTCCCAACAGCAAGCCCTGCGGAACACCACTTGAGACAACTTTCCATTCGCAAGGGCATCCATTGACCATTACCCTTTGTTTCCTGTTACAAAGCCAACCTTTTATCCAGTTTGCCACATTACCCTGAATCCCACGGGCTTTTACTTTCCTGACCAATCTGCCATGTGGGACCTTGTCAAATGCCTTGCTAAAATCCATGTACACAACATCCACTGCACTACCTTCATCAACCCTTCTTGTCACTTCCTCAAAGAATTCAACCAAATTTGTGAGGCAAGACCTTCCTTTAACAAATCCATGCTGACCATTCCTGACTAGTCCATGCCTTTCCACATGACAGTTAATCCTATCTCTCAGAATTGATTCTATTAATTTGCTCACCACTGATGTAAGACTAACTGGCCTATAATTGTTTGGCATTTACTTTGATCCCTTTTTAAACAATGGAACTACGTTTGCATTTCTCCAGTCCTCCGGTACCTCCCCTGTATCTAGTGAAGATTGAAAAATCATCCTTAGAGCATCTGCTATCTCCTCCCTGACTTCCTTCAGTAGCCTCAAACAATCCATCTGGCCCTGGCGACTTATCAACTTTCAAGGGTTTCAACCCTTCGAGTAATTCCTCTCTCTTTATGACTATCCCATCCAATATCTCGCAGTGTTCCTCCTGAACTACAATATCTACATCCTCCCTTTCCTTTGTAAACATGGAGACAAAATATTCATTTAAAACCCTTCCCATAGCCTCTGCATCTACACACAAGTTTCCATCTTTATCTCTGATAGGTCCCACTTTTTCCTTAACTAACGTTTTAGCATTAATGTATTGGTAAAACAATTTGTATTTATATTGTGCCTTTTGCATAATGGAACATTCAAAGGTGTTACACAGGGTGCATTATAAAGCAACATGTGGCACTGAGCCACATTAGGGCAGGTGTCCAAAATTTGGTCAGAGGTAGGTTTTGAGGAGTATCTTAAAGGAGGGAAGTGAGGTAGAGAGACGGAGAGGTTTAAGAAGGAAGCTTGTGGTCTTGGCAACTGCAAGAGCAGCCACCAAAGGTGGAGGGATTAAAATCGGGAATGCTCAACAGAGATTATATGAGTGCAGATATTTCAGAGGATTGTGCGGCTGAGGAGATTACAGAGACAGAGAGGGACATGAGCATGGAGGAGATTACAGAGACAGAGAGGGACATGAGCATGGAGGAGATTACAGAGACAGGGACAAGAAAATGGAGGAGATTACAGAGACAGAGAGGGACGTGAGCATGGAGGAGATTACAGAGACAGAGGGACAAGAGCATGGAGGAGATTACAGAGACAGGGAGGGACAAGAGCATGGAGAGATTACAGAGACAGAGGGACAAGAGCATGGAGGAATTTGAAAACAAGCATGTGAATCTTAAAATGTAGGTACTTATTAAATGGGAGCTTTTGTAAGTCAGTGAGCATAGGGGTGATGGGCAAACAAGACTTGGTGTGAGGAAGCACACGGACAACAGAGATCTGGGTGATCTCAACATCAGGGGGAGGTTGAATGTGGGAGGCCAGCCGGGAGTGTGTTAGGATGGTTAAGTCTAAAGGTAACAAAGGAATCGATGATGGTTTCAGCAGCAGATGAGCTGAGAATAGGATGGAGTCAGGTGATGTTACTGAGTTGAAAATAGGCAGTCTTGGTGATGATGTGGATATGTGGTTGAAATATGTGGCTCACCTTTGGGTGTAATATGACACCGAGGTTGTGAACAGTCTGATTCAGCCCCACACAGTTCCCAGGGATAGGGACGGAGTCAGTGGCGGGGGAGTGAAGTTTGTAGCAGGGACTGAAGACAATGGCTTTGGTCTTCCCAATATTTAAATGGAAGAAATTTCTGTTCATCTTGTACTGGATGTCAGACAAGTCAGGACGGTGTGTGAGATGGAGGGGAACTTGTAAGTGATGGTGTTCACGTACACCTGTTACCCTGGTCCTGGAGGTTGAGGGTTTGGCAGATTCTGTCAAAGTTCTGGTTGAGTTGTTGATATATAAAATCCCCCTCCTTACCCCACTGCTGCTTTACCTTTCTCTCTCTCTCACTCTCTTTGTGTTTTTGTGGGTTCTCTCACTGCCTTTTTTCTGTTTTAAATCAATTTTACAGAGTGTTAGAATGCGAGGATTTGCTGTTGGGAAACTCAAACTAAATATCAGGTTTTGACAGAGTCGCCCAATTTATCGGAACCTGAATATCATCGGATTTTGAACATGGAAGGAAAAAGCACCGTTCACAGTGGGGAGAAACCGTGCACGTGTCCTGTGTGTGGACGAGGCTTCAGCCGATCATCTGGCCTGTCAAAACACAAGTGCAGTCACACAAGGGAGAAACGATGGAAATGTGAGGACTGTGGGAAGGGATTCAATTACCCATCTGAGCTGGAAAATCATCGGCGCACTCACACAGGGGAGAGGCCGTTCATCTGTCCTGAGTGTGGGAAGAGATTTACTCATTCATCCAGCTTGCTGAAACACCAGCGAGATCACAATGGGGAGAGACCATTCACCTGCTCCAAGTGTGGGAAGGGATTCACTACTTTATCTTCCTTGCTGATGCACCAGCGAATTCACACTGGGGAGAAGCCATTCATTTGCTGTGTGTGTGGCAATACATTCGCTCGGTCGCCCCAACTGCTGGTACACCAGCGCATTCACACTGGGGAGAGACCGTTCATCTGCCCTGACTGTGGGAAGGGATTCAGTCAGTCAGCCCATCTGCTGACTCACCAGCGAGTTCACACTGGGGAGCGGCCATTCACCTGCCCCCAGTGTGGGAAGGGGTTCACTCGGTCATCCCACCTGCAGACACACCAGCGGGTTCACACTGGGGAGAGACCTTTTAAATGCCCAGACTGCGGGAAGTGCTATAAAAGTTCTGGGGAACTGATGTCCCATCAACGTGTTCACACTGAGGAGAGACCGTTCAGGTGCTCTCGCTGTGGCACTGGGTTCAGGCGATCATTTGAACTCACTGCACACCAGCGAGTTCACACTGGTGAGAGACCGTTCACCTGCTCTGAATGTGGGAAGAGATTCAGTATTTCATCCCGTCTGCTGACGCACCGGCGAATTCACGCTGGGGAGGGGCTGGTCACCTGCTCCAGGTGTGGGAAGAGATTCACTCGGTCAGCCCATCTGTTGACACATCAGTGCACTCACACTGGGGAGAGGCCATACACCTGCTCTGTGTGCGGGAAGGGATTCACTTGTTTATCACAACTGCTGACCCACCAGCGAGTTCACACTGGGGAGAGGCCATTCACCTGCTCTAATTGTGGGAAGGGATTCACTACCTCATCCAACCTGCTGAGACACCAGCGGGTTCACATTGACTAGAGACCTTTTAAATGCCCAGACAAGGAAGTGATGTCCCATCAAAATGTTCACTGATATGAAACCTTTTAGCTGCTCTCACTGTGACAATGAGTTCATGCAATCATCTCACCTCACTGTTACACCAGTGCAGTCACATTGGGGAGAGGCTGTCTCATGCTCAGGATGTGGGAAGAGTTTTGATCAGACATGCACCCTTCTGAGACACCAGCAAGTTCTCACTGGGGAGAGGCCACTCATCTGCTCCCTTTGTGGGTAGGGATTAACTCAGTCATGCAGCCTGCTGTTGGACAGTCATTCACTTGCTCCTTGTGTGGGAAAGGATTCATGGAATCAACTGACCTGATGAATCACCAACATGTTCTCACTGGAAAAAGACTGTGCAGGTGATATGGACACGAGTTTGATTCATTAATTCATCCAATCTCTGGACAGAGCAGCGAGTTCACACTGGGCTGAGACTGTTCACCTGCTAAGTGTGTGGGAAGGGATTCACTCAGTTGTTTAAACTTCTGACTCATCAGTGAGTTCACGCGGCAAGGAGAGTGTTTGTCTCTGTGTGTCTCTGTTTAAAAGGATTTGATCGTCATGACAGCTGTAAAAATGTCAATGACAAAGTGGAGAGAGGCTATTCACCTACTTCCTGTCTGGAAACACATTTCCTGATTTTAGATATAGTACTGATCAGAGATCCTGGAATTCATTTCAAATTGTTAGTGTTGCTCCCTAAAAGCTAAATATACTTTGTGCTTTTACAGAATTATCTGTCCCCCTTTAAACAAGCTCTGAAACTAGGAAGCACTGAGACATTGGTTTAATGTTCTTATTTCTATGACGTAACCTATTACATACAGAGACCATGAGGTTACTGGATATTGCTGGGACGTCTCATCAGAAAGAATTGTGAGCGCATTATTCTAATCTGATCAGTCTGATCAAAGGTTGACATGGTCAAGAACTCCAAGTTTTTGTGTATTGATCCTTTTTGACTTTAGTAACATCTTGGTAACTTGATAACATGTCAACACATTCTGGTTATTTGTTTATCAAAACAGAACACATTAGCCCATTAAAACTATCATTTTTTCATTATATTAATGTGGGGTATTGTAAAGTAGGCTTATGTTTGTGGCTGATTTAATTAAAGTAGAGATGGATGGACTGCAAGGTTGAAATTATCAAAGGAGTCACAAAAGAAAGGGCTTGTGAAATGCGAATGAGTGAACTCGGGTAAGAGCTCAGCAGTTAGAATTTGCATTTTAAGACAAGTAGAGGTATTTGGTTTTCAAAGAGACAAGGTAGGGTGTTTACAACTAACAATATAGATAAGGCAGGTTATTATGTTGAGTTTTCCCAAAAATGCTGGCCATAATGACAACATAAAAGATTTTCATGTTATGGGAAAAGTAAATTCCAAAGACATGAAGGAACAATAGGGTTTAGAGATTAAAGAGGAGGAAATATATTTAAAGAAGGATGGAAGGCTGTGTGTGAGGTGGCCGTGTAATATCTGAAAGGTGCACCATGTGAAACAGACTTAGGAAAAGGCCTCTAGCCACTTTGCAGAAGCCTGTTCTTCCAGTAACCAAAGTTGTGTTAAAAGCCTTTGGGATGCCACTGTCGAGTGGGTGTGTGCGTTAACTTTGCTGGATTGTTGCTATAAATTTAAAATCTATTTTGGACTGTTGCCTTAAAGGGGGGTGTGTAATTGGTTGTCTGTCTAACTAGGTATTTTGGGAATTGTTATAATATTAAGTAACCATGTAATTGTGATCTTGTGTATGTGCTTTATTCTTTTCTTTTGTTAATAAATGTTTTTATTTGATTTTTTAAATCTCTAAAGGTGTTAGTGGATTCATTACTTCTGAATTCAACGCACAAACCTCATAATAAATACAAATGGCGAAACTGTTGTGATAGCATGGCCAAGTTTCCCTCGTGGATTTAGTCAGCCTGGTTAATACCACCTGCCATATCATAAAATTGGGGGCTCTTGGTGGGATATTTGAAATTCCTTGATTGCGTTGGAGTTGGTGAATCTTAAGGCTATGAGTACGAGAAGAACATTGAACTCAGGAGTTGGTGTTGAGGGATTTTAGTGGTGAGACTGCAAATATGGCTTTATCCATTGCTAAGACTTTCCTGGGAGTAGTATATATAACCCTTATTGGTTTACACAAAGAAACTAAGGGTTAGTTAACAGAATTGGTGGATAAGTTACAGTTAGGTTTAACCACAGGGGCAAAGAAAGCAGACATAATTGAAGTAATAGCACAGCATTTGAAATTGGAAGGAATACCTGAAACTAGTGAGGCACAGCTGGAGGTAGTGAGACTTCAGTTACAAATGAAGAAGCTTGAACTTGAACAAGCAATGGAAATGAAAAAAAATGAATTAGAGGGAAAGGAAAGAGAACAAGCATTTCAAAGGGAGCAAGCAGGAAGGCAGGAGAGAGAAAGAAAACAGGAACAGGAATGGAACTGGAGAATTTAGCAATGGAGGAAAGAGAAAAGGAATGAGAAAGAGAATATCAGCTTAGAAATCTGGAATTTAAAAAAAAATGTCATGCTGAGGAAGATTCTGATGTTGAAATGACTGCTTTCAACTTGAAATCCAGTGGGGAGATGTTTAAATTTGTACAGGCTCTTCCAAAGTTTGAGGAAAGGGGTGCAGAGGTGTTCTTTATTTCATTTGAGAAGATAGCTAAGCAGATGAAATGGCCACAAGAAATCTGGACATTGCTTTTACAGTCTAGGTTGGTAGGTAGAGTTCCTGAGATATATGCATCACTGTCGAAAGAGGTGGATTATGGTGCAGCAAAGAAAGCTTTTTTAGGTGCATATGAGTTGGTGCCTGAGGTCTACGGGCAGAGATTTTGGAATATAAGGAAGCAGCTTGGTCAGACTTATATTGAGTTTGAGAGTGTAAAACACAGTAATTTTGACCACAGGATGTGGGCATTAAAGGTAGAGACAACATATGCAGCTCTTACAGAAGTAATTATTTTGGAAGAATTTAAAGATTCAATTCTTTCGATAGGTAGAACTCATGTGGAAGGACAGAGGGTTAAAACGGTTCGGCAAGCAGCAGAGATAGCTGATGATTGAGTTAGTCCATAGATCTAAACCTTTTTATCGTCACCCTTTTAAATCTGAGAAGGATAGAAAGTGGAGAGGTGAAAGGAAGGTAGGAAGTCAGGGAAGAGCAGGAGCAGTTGGGAATTTTCAGGAAGTTTCACCTCAGACTAAAAAGGAACGTGCTGAGGGTAGAAATGACACTTGAAAACTGAGGTGTTTTCATTGTGTTAAGGTGGGGCACATGTAGTCAATCTGTTGGAGGCTAAAGGGAAAACCTATTGCAGTAATTGGAACACGGAAAAGTTCTGGAAGAGTACTGTGGGTTCAGAGATCCAGAAGCAGGAAAAAGCAATGGTTTGTGTACAGGTGAAGCAGGAAGAATCAGTAATAGGTAAAGAAGTGGGAATGTGCTCACAATTTACCCAAGGGAGTTCTGAAGGGCAGGGTTTTGTTTCTCATTCATTCACAGGGTGTGGGCATCACTCACAAGCATTTATTGCCCATCCTAATTGCCCTTCTGCAGAGGGCATTTAAGAGTCAACTACATTATTATGGATCTGGAGTTACACGTAGAACCAGACAGCAGATTTCCTTCCCTAAAGGATATTAGTGAACCAGTTGGGTTTTTACAACAATTGACAATGGTTTCACAGTCATCATTTTTTATCAAATTCAGATTTCACCCACTGCCATGACAGGATTCCAGCCTGGTCCCCAGAACATTATCCTGGGTAAAAGCAAAATACTGCAGATGCTGGAAATCTGAAACAAAAGCAAAAATAGCTGGAAAAATTCAGCAGGTCTGACAGCATTTGCGGAGAGGAATACGGTTAATGTTTCGAGTTCGTATGACTCTTCATCGGACTCTGGATTATCAGTCCAGTAACACCACCACTACACCACCGCCTCCCCATTACAGGAATGTTTAAAGATTTTGTGTGTGAAGGGAAAGTCTTTCCACGTGTACAGGGTGGAGCAGACAAAGATATTAACATTTTAAGGAATCCAGGGGCTCATCAATTCTTAATGTTATGGGGTAATGCTACTTGTTGTTCAGAGGGAATATTGCAGGAAAAAGTGGTAATAAGTGGAATTCATGGAGCTGCAAAATCTATTCCATTGTGGAAGGTAAATTTAAAAAGTAAGTTGAAAACAGGTGATGTGATTGTTAGAGTAGTGGAAAAATTGCCCATTTCAAGGGTTCAATTTATTATAAGTGATGATATAGCTGGGTCACAGAAGTTGGTGATGCCTACTATGGATGTGCATTCAACAGAATTGCTGCTGAAAGAACATCCTGGATTGTTTCCAGATTGTGTATAACGAAATCACAAACTCACAGGTTGAAATAGGAAGAGGAAGAATCTAAAAGGCCGGGAAACGATGCTGACATTCAGTTAGCTGGATCAGTCTTTGAAAAGATTGTGCATGAACAGATGGTTGAAGAGAATGAGGTGGAAGTGTTTAGTTCAGTTAAATTGGTAGAGTTACAGCAGAAGTATTCACAAATAAAAAAGTTATACCAAAAAGCTTATTTGGAAGCAGAATGTATTCCAGAATGTTATTACCTTAAAAGTAATGTGCTAATGAGGAGGTGGAGGCCGACTTATGTTTCAGCAGATGAGAAATGTGAAGTAGTACATCGAACAGTTATACCACCTGGATACAGAAATGAAATATTGAGAGTAGCTCATGAAATTCCAATAGCAGGCCATTTAGGATTTAGGAAAACTCAGGTGAAAGTATAAGAACATTTTTGGTCTCAATTGCAACTTAAAGACTGTGTATGGATTATCGAAAAGTAATTGCAGTGACAAGAGCAGAGTGATATCCTATTCCACAGTTGGAAGATTGTACTGAGAAAATGGGATAGTCAGAGTTTATTACCAAAATTGGCTTGCTGCGAGGATATTGGTAAGTACCATTATCAGTCAGACCAAAGAGGTATCAGCTTTTGTGACGCTAGATGGACTATATCAGTTTTAGGTTATTCCAGTTGGTATGAAGAATGCACCAGCAACATTTCAAAGACTGACAAACAAAGTAATTGCAGGCCTGAGCAATTGTGCTGTTTATATTGATGACTTGGTAGTTTTCAGTCAAACGTGGGAGGAGCATTTACAACATTGGAAAGGACTGTTTGATTGACTACAAAAAGCTAATTTGATGGTGAACTTGGCTAAGAGTGAATTTAGAAAAGTGCATGATACATATCTAGGCCATACCATTGGACATTGTCAGGTGGATCCAAGAGATGCAAAAGTAAAAGCCATCGTGAATCTCCCGGTGCCTACAACAAAATGAGAAGTTTTGAGATTTCAGGGCATGAGTGGATTTTACTGGAAGTTTATACCAAATTGTAGCAGTGTGGTTGCTCCAATGACTGAACTGCTAAAAAAAGAACAAGTTTCAATGGACACAGGAATGTCAGAATGCATTTGACAGTTTAAAAACAGTGTTGACGAAGACACCAGTTTTGGCAGTACCTAATTATGCCAAGCAGTTTAAGTTGGCGTGGTTGCAAGTGATTTGGGCATTGGTGCTGTGTTGTTACAAGAAGATGAATCTGGAATTGAGAAGCCAACAAGATGTTTTTCACGGAAGCTGAAGGTATATCAGAAAAAACACTCAACCATCAAAAAAGAGACTCTAGGTCTAGTGTTCGCGTTAGAGAATTTTGAGGTTTATGTTGCAAGCAATTCATTAAAGACAATTATGTGTAAAGACCACAATCATATAAAATTTCTGGACAAATTTCAAGATCAAATTGTGAGATTGTTCATGTGAAGTTTATTAATGCAACTGTTTAATTCATGGATTATACATGGGGTAGTATGAGAAAAATTAATTACAGGTGCATTGTCGAGAGGTTAAAATTCAAAGGAAATTGGACATTTGAAACATTGACACTGGACATTGACAAAGTGCTTTTTGCTGATACAAAAGATGTGTATAGTTTGTTATGCTAATGCATGCACCTGGTAATGTAATAGTTTGTGTATATAGATAAATATAGTAAGTAGTGAAAGATAGGTTGAGAAAATGAAGCTTTCTTTTAAAATTATGATGGTTCATTTTTCCATAAGGATGGGGGTGTCATGAATCACAGAATCACAGTGCAGAAGAGGCCCATCGAGTCTGCACCGACATGAAACTATCATATTTTTCATAACATTATTGTGGGGTATTGCAAAGTAGGCTTATGTTTGTGTGTGTGAAAGGTTCTGACAGTGTGGCTGATTTAATTAAATTAGAGACGGATAGACTGCAAGGTTGAAATTATCTAATGAGTTAGGTATAGAAAGGGCATGTGAAATGCTAATGAGTGAAGTAGGGTAAAGTCTCAGCGGAAAGGGTGTGAATTAAATTTGCATTTAAAGATAAGTGGAGAGGTGTTTGGTTTTCAAAGAGTCATGGTAGGATGTTTACAACTAACAAGATAAATAAGGCAGGTTATTACGTTGATTTTTCCCAAAAGTGCTGGCTAAAATGACAACATAAAAAGAATTTTATACTATGGGAAAAGTAAATTCCAAAGACATGTGGGAACAATGGGGTTTACAGATTAAAGAGGGAGAAATATATTTAAAGAAGGATGGAAGGCTGTGTGTGGGGGTGACCGTATAATATCTGAAACATACACCGTGTGAAACAGATTTTGGGGAAAAGCCTCCAGCCACTTTTCTGAAGTCTGCTGTTCCAGTAACCAAAGTTGTGTTAAAAGCCTTTGGAATACCACTGTCGAATGAGTGGTAATCTTGTTGGATTGTCGCAATAAATTCAAAATCTATTTTGGACCGTTGCCTTAAAGGAGTCTGGTTAGCAAGGAATTTTGGAAATTGTTATAATATCAAGTAACCGTGTAACTCTAATCTTGTGTATGTGATTTCTTCTTTTCTTTTGTTAATGAATGTTTTAATTTAATTTTTAAAATCTCTAAAGCTTTTAGTGGATTTATCACTTCTGAATCAGTGCACAAATCTTCTGGTAATAAATACAAATTGCAAAACTGTTGTGATAGCGTGGCCAAGGTTCCCTTGTGGATTTAGTCAGCCTGGCAGATATCACCTGCCATATCATAACAATTCACCTTGTAAATTATGTAATCCTCTTTATTAAGTCTTGTGAGATTGTCATTGCTTTTCTCACATTTTGTACCTGAATATCTCATCTTGTTCTGAAAGACTTAATAACGTCTTTGAATTCAGTTCATCCCCTGACCCTCTGGCTTGGTGCCGAGAACATACGTTGTCTGTTCTTTCAGATCACTAATGTGCTGGTGTCTGTTCAGAGGCTCTAACCTTATCCTCAGTATGACCTCCTGAAACCTTCTTCTATTTCAGATTCTTAGTTTAATGTGTGTAAGTGTCTGTACCATTGAAAAATGTTGAATAAAGTTTATGGGATTAGTTGGGGCTTCCCCACCTGGCCTCCCTTTGTCTACATTCCCCACCTCGGCTCAAGTAGATTCTTCCTTTCGTAGCTTCAAAGCTGTTCTCTTGGTCAGTGCAAACATTTCCATTATATCATTTCTCCTTGTAACCTGTCTTAGAATTCTCGTCATCCAGCTGACCATCAATAGAAGGGGAACTAGCATCATCTGTAATGTCAGGAGGAAAGTAGATGCTGTGATTATCCAGGGATGTTGTTCTGTATTTTACTCTATCTCCCACCAGGGATGATCACCCAGGGTGACAATAGACCATTCAATGTTATTGCTTGTTGTTTCCTATGGCCCAGATTTTGTTCAATATTGACTTAAGGTTCAGAAAAAATGTGGAATTGTATGACCAACCACTTAGAGTCATGGGAGGGTAATGTATGCCTGTGCATGTGTGTGAATGTGGGTCTCTGTATATGAATGTGTGGTTGTTTGTTATGGGTACGTGTGTCTGTGCGCAGGTTTCTGCGTGTGGGTGTCTGTGAGCGTTTGTGCTACTTCTCATTAGCTGTAAAACAAACCTTCCTCTCTCAGATGATGTTAGTTCTCTGAGAATCCAATTGAGTTATTTGAATGGTACCATTCAGAGATTCTTCATCCAAGGTGAAACGACAGGCTGACCGTGTGCTGTGTTTTGAACCTGACATCTACACAACCAGGTCCCACTTCTCCTGGAACAACATGAAGTGTGTGCTGCTTTCCAGATCCTTCCTTTCTGCTCACTATTATCCTCAGATAGTTCACAAATTCCTTGTGAGCATCATCACCCAACTCATCTATGTTCTCCACTTTACTTTAAAAACTCCCATCGGTCTTGCCAACAGTTAGCAATGGGATTGCTGCTATCACAGGAATCAGTTCTGAAATTCTGTCACTCTGATTTTAAGGCTTGCTGGAGGAGTACACAGATCCGGATCTTCCCACTTGACACCAATACATATCCCCATCTAGATTGTCCAATCTAGAAAAACGTATATCATTTAATCCCTTTAACCCTGATTGAGCACCCACACACCCTGCACACAAACTACAAGAGACTGTCTTTGAGACCAGTTGTTTATTTATAGTCTGTGTATATGAACAGTATGAACCTTCAATGACAGTATGAACCTTCTCCCTATCCTGTCCTCACCCTTCTGTTCATTTATTGAAACCGGGGACTCCCCTTGTTCTAATGGTGACATTCCCTGTCTGCCCAGTTATTCCCTTCAATAAATTCTACATTGTTTCATCATTTTCCCAAATTCACCAACAAATGTTGAAATGTTTGCTCCGCACCCACAGGGTTTCATCTGTTTAAATCCACGAACTGAAAGGTCCAATTTTCTCCTGGAGTTTGAGACAAATCAGCTTTCAAAATGATGCAGAGTTTCAGCCAATGAGGGAGATCCGAAACAAAAATAAAAATAGCTGGAAAAAGTCAGCAAGTCTGACAGCCTCTGCGGAGAGGAACACAGTTAACGTTTCAAGTCCGAATGACTCTTCATCAGAACCGAGATCGGCCCCGCCCCTCATTCACCCCGATTGGTTGGGGGACCAGTCGCTTCCTTGCCATCCTCCAGCCCCGCCCCACTTATTGGTCCGCAGCTGCCGTCAATCAGCCGGGCATTGTGAGCTGGAGCACGAGCAATGCCGATGATGGCGGATGACTGAAGCGGCTGTTTGGGAATTCTCGGCCGATGAGTTACCACCGGTTGGGTCATCAGGGTGGGAAGGAGATGGTGGGTGGGTGGGTGGGTGGGTTGGGAGGCTTCATAAGCACCTCGTGTAGGTTCCAAGCTCCGAATTTTTTTTTTGTAAAAATATACTTTATTCATAAAAAATCTTCAATCACATTCAAAACCATTTCAAAAACAACATTACAAGGGTACAATCCAGGTTAAACTTTTACAAAATGTATCACCAGGTGCATCAGTACAAACAATATTACAATCATTTACAGCCTTTCATTTTGATCTGTACAGCCCGAGGGGCTCTAAACAGTTCCCAGTCTCTCGGTGCGCTGTGGTAGAAAGGTCTTAGACAGCGACCTCCGAATACGAAGCTCGCGTATGGTATTTGAACCGGTTACAGCTTCTCGGGCTTTTCCCCCGAGACAAGCCCGGGTTAACGGCCGCCACCTTTATTAATCTTACATTTCATTGTAGAAAAGATGTGGGTTCCTCTAACAGATACACTGAAACATCAGCCCTGGAAACCGAGTGGACAGGGAGTGTGAATTGCACGGACAGCAGGAGTTTGGTGAATACACATTCCCTCACCCACTGGACTCTCGCTAGCGATTGAACAATGCAGATTAGGGTGATTCTATCAATTCATTCTTCCCAGTAACGAGTATTTTTATTCATAGAAACCTAGGCATGAGCAGCCAGAGCTGAATCAATCTTTAAAGACACAGTCAACTTAAGGAAACTACCACGAGAGGAGCACCATTGTCTCCAGTGTCATTCAAACAAGGGCAAAAGTAAGGGAACATTCTCTCGGTAAATGTCTCTGTGAAAGTGTAGAGATGAGACAAAGTCAGCAGCATTGTAAAAGGACACTTGGCCTCCCTCGTAGTCCAGGTAAACACCAACCCGGCTGGGTTTCTCCCCCAGAGCCAGCGGGGTGACTGTCGGGGAGGTTAGAGCACAGTACTGCTCCCCATTGCTTAGAGGCAGTGCCAGGTATCCATTCTCGGGCTTCAAGGCGATGTCTCCCTTCCTATTGATGGACTCTCTGGCCACACCCAGGTCCCATTTGGACTTGCCGCTCACCTCAACCTCCCAGTAGTGCCTCCCCACCGTGAAGCCCTCAACAGCCAGGACGGAGACGCACACGTCGAACCTGGTCGGGCTGTCAGGCAGCAGCTGCTTGGTATCGATGGCAGTCACGCTGGTCAGGTCCTCAGTCAGCAGCAGCCAAGGGTTTGCTGTTCGAGGGTCCAGGGTCAGGGCGGCTGGAACTGGATGGACGATTTTCTTCATTTCCCTCCACAGTTTGTACTGTAAAGGGCCTCTGTACATCCCCAGGCACATATTCCTCGACAGAGTAGTGGGTGTCTCTTCAGAAAACCTGTCCCTCCAAGAATTAACCTCCTTAAGGGAGGTCAGGTCACCTCGCTCCAGTTTGGTCTCCATGTTAGTGATGTCCAGCTCAGTAGAGAAGAGTATTCCACGGACTTTTGACACATTCCTTTCCATTCCTGCCAAGTTGCTTTCCACCTCAGCTTCCAGTTTTTCTATCAACCGTTGCTCTTGCTCATTGAGGAACTGGTGCAGCTCGGCAAACTGCTGTGCAACATTTTTTTTTTTTTTTTTTGTAAAAATATACTTTATTCATAAAAATCTTCAATCACATTCAAAACCATTTCAAAAACAACATTACAAGGGTACAATCCAGGTTAAACTTTTACAAAATGTATCACCAGGTGCATCAGTACAAACAATATTACAGTCATTTACAGCCTTTCATTTTGATCTGTACAGCCCGAGGGGCTCTAAACAGTTCCCAGTCTCTCGGTGCGCTGTGGTAGAAAGGTCTTAGACAGCGACCCTTCCCCATTGCGCCTTTGCGGCAGCTGCCCCAAGCTTTAGTGCGTCCCTCAGCACGTAGTCCTGGACTTTGGATTGTGCCAGTCCGCAACAATCGGTCGGGGACAACTCTTTGTGCTGGAAGACCAACAAGTTTCGGGCAGACCAAAGCGCCTCTTTCACCGAGTTGATGATCCTCCAGCTGCAGTTGATGTTTGTCTCGGTGTGTGTCCCTGGGAACAGCCCGTAGAGCACAGAGTCCTGTGTCACAGAACTGCTCGGGATGAACCTCGACAGCAACCACTGCATCTCTCTCCAGACTTTCTTTGCAAAGGCACAATCCACAAGGAGGTGAACAACGGTCTCTTCCCCACCACAGCCACCTCGAGGGCATCGTGCAGAGGGGGTGAGACTCCTGGCGTGTAGGAAGGATCTGACGGGGAGGGCCTTTCTCACCACCAGCCAAGCTACGTCTTGGTGCTTGTTGGAAAGTTCTGGCGATGAGGCATTCTGCCAAATGACTTTGACAGTCTGCTCGGGGAACCATCCCACAGGGTCCACCCTCTCCTTATCCCTCAGGGCCTCTAGGACGTTACGTGCTGACCACTGCCTGATGGACTTGTGGTCAAAGGTGTTTTTCTGCATAAATTTTTCCACCAGGGACAGGTGGTACGGCACGGTCCAACTACTTGGAGCGTTCCGCGGCAGCGTGGCCAGACCCATCCTTCGCAACACCGGGGACAGGTAGAACCTCAGCACGTAGTGACACTTGGTGTTTGCGTACTGAGGGTCTACGCACCGCTTGATGCAGCCGCACACAAAGGTGGCCATCAGTATGAGGGCGATGTTGGGCACGTTTTTTCCCCCTTTATCTAGAGGCTTGTACATCGCGTCCCTGCAGACACGATCCATTTTCGACCTCCAGATAAAGCGGAAGATGGCTCGAGTGATCGCCATCGCGCAGGAGTGTGGAATGGGCCAGACCTGCGCCACGTACAGCAACAGCGAGAGTACCTCACACCTGATGACCAGGTTCTTACCCGCAATGGAGAGGGAGCGTCGCTCCCACATGCCCAGTTTCCTTTTCACCATAGCCACTCGCTCCTTCCAGTTTCTAACGCATGCCCCGGTCCCTCCGAACCATATCCCCAGCACCTTCAGGCCGTCAGCCCTGACAGTGAAGGGGACAAAGGATCGGTCAGCCCAGTTCCCAAAGAACATGGCCTCGCTCTTCCCACGATTTACCTTGGCTCCCGAGGCCAGTTCGAACTGGTCGCAGACGTGCATCAGTCTGCGCACCGACAGCGGATCCGAGCAGAAGACGGCGACGTCGTCCATGTACAGGGAGGCTTTTACCTGAGTGCCTCCACTGCCTGGGATCGTCACTCCTCTTATGCCCGGATCCTTCCTGATGGATTCGGCAAAGGGTTCTATGCAGCACACAAAAAGGACAGGCGAGAGAGGGCAGCCCTGCCTGACTCCAGATTTAATCGGAAAGCTATCTGTTTCCCACCCATTGATTGAGACTGCGCTACTGATGTTAGTGTAGAGCAGTTGGATCCAATTTCGAATTCCCTCCCCAAAGCCCATTTTGGAGAGCACATCCCCCATGTAGGTGTGCGATATTCTGTCAAAGGCCTTCTCCTGATCCAAGCTGATGAGGCAGGTATCCACCCCCCTGTCCTGTACATAGGCAATCGTATCCCTGAGCAGCGCCAGGCTGTCAGAGATCTTCCTGCCTGGCACAGAGCAGGTCTGGTCAGGGTGAATCACCAATTCCAGAGCGGATTTGACCCGGTTGGCGATGACCTTGGACAGAATCTTATAGTCCATATTCAACAGTGAAATGGGTCGCCAATTTCTAATTTCCTCCCTTTCCCCCTTGTGCTTGTAGATGAGGGTGATGATGCCTTTCCTCATGGATTCTGACATGCTGCCGGCCAGGAGCATACTCTCGTACACTTCTAGCAGGTCTGGGCCGATCAAGTCCCACAGAGCCGAATACAACTCCGCCGGCAGGCCGTCGCTTCCGGGGGTTTTACTCTTCTCGAAGGACTCGAGGGCCTTAGTCAGTTCGTCAGGAGTTAGCGGTTTGTCTAGGCTCTCCCGCGTACTGTGGTCTAAGACCTCCGTGATAGAGGACAGGAAGGACTGGGAGGCCGTGCTGTCCGTGGGCTTCACGTCATACAGACCGGCATAAAAGGATTTGCTGATCCTCAGAATGTCGGACCGTGATGACTTTACTGAGCCGTCTTCTTCCTTCAGGCTGCTGATCACAGAGCGCTCTCTGTGTACCTTTTGGAAGAAGAAACGTGAGCACGTCTCATCCTGCTCCACGGAGCGGACTCTGGAACGGAAGATGATCTTGGAGGCCTCCGAGGCAAAGTGCGAGGCTTGCTGGCCCTTCACCTCTTGGAGCTCCTCCTTGACATCGACCCCCATCGACCGCAGCCGGAGCAGATTCTGCATCTTTTCCTGGAGTCGGGACATTTCCCTCTGTTCCTTTCTAGCTTTCTGGGTGCCTTTGCGGATGAAAAACCTCTTGATGCTTCCCTTGATCACTTCCCACCAGTGTGTCAGGGACTCAAAGAGGGGTTTCACGGTTCTCCAACCTTTGTACTCCCTCTTGAGCTCCTCAATGTTCTCTGGGGTCAGCAGTTGCACATTTAGCTTCCATGCCCCCCTGCCCACCCTCAGGTCTTCCTCCAAGTGGCAGTCCGCCAGTAGGAGGCAGTGGTCAGAGAAGAACACCGGCTTGACGTCGGTGGATCTGACTGTGAATGCACGGGACACAAACAGGAAGTCTATCCTGGAACGAATGGACCCGTCTGGCCGCGACCAGGTGTATCTACGCTGCGCTCCGTCTGCAGGGTTGCTGAAGACGTCGTGCAGCTTGGCATCCTTAACTGTTTCCATCAGGGATCTGGACGTAGCGTCCAATCTGCTTCCGGCCCTGCCGGATCGTCCAGCCGCATCGATGATGCAGTTGAAGTCCCCGCCCAGAATGACCGGCCTGGAGGTCGCCATCAGCAGTGGGAGCTGCTGAAAAACCTCCAGCCGCTCAGCCCCTTGTGCCGGGCCGTACACGTTTATTAACCGGAGTGGAGCGTTCTTGTACATTACGTCTGCTACCAGGAGTCGCCCGCCCACCACCTCCTTGACCTCGGAGACGGTGAAGTTGCCTCCCCGCAGCAGAATACCCAGGCCGGAGGAACGAGAGTCGTTTCCGCCCGACCAGATCGATGGCCCGTGGGACCACCATCGTGACCATTGCCTGTAGGAGCTGAGGTGCGGTATCGCACACTCCTGCAGAAACAACAGGTCAGCTTTGACCTTGGCTAGGTAGTCCAAGGTCGCAACACATCGCGTAGTAGATTTAATGCTACGCACATTTATGGATACAATCTTTAAACCCATTTTAAAGCATTTATTCTCCTACCAAACCCACTGTCTCTGAGAGTCCCAGACCTTTAGTCTGCTCCTTCATACCCGTAGTGAGCTCAAATTCCTTCACTTTGGATGGGCTGAGGTAGATCTCCTTGGCCGTGTTCTGCTCCAGTGGCATCTGGAGGTTCACGTAGTGAGCGGATTTTGAGATGACCTTTGCTGGAGAAGCTTCTCCAAAACTCACCCCCTCTGGGGGGTTGCTGTTCCCGGCTTCCTGGAGCTGGGGTGCGATGATTGCCTCACTGCTCCCAGATTCCAGGGGCTGTGGTGCACTGGCCTCCTCAGGTTGCAGGCCAAGTTGGGGTGCGCTGGTCTCCTTGTTGTCTCCAATTTTCTGGAGCTCGGGTGTCTCGTCCTCCAACGCCCTGGAGCTTTGCCGCCTCTTCTGTCGGTGCCGCTCTGGCACTTCCTCATCCGAAGAGCTGCTGCCCTTGTCATCCGTGTCGGATGGGAGACGCCTCTTGCCGCTTCTCTGGGAAACACCTTTGCTTCTTCTTCGCTCCCTCTTACTTTTCTTGTTCTTCACCGTCCGCCACTCCCCCTGCTGCTTTTCCACTGCTGCCTCCTCCTCCATTGATTCGCTGTCCTGAGGACTGGAAGGTTCAGGGGGTAGTGCTGTTGATTGGCTCTCTGTTGCCTCAATCTCTTTCTCCACCTTGTCTCTCTCTGTGTCCTCCTTTGTCCCGTTGAGCTCCCTGGGGGCCTTGGTGGTTGGAGTGACACGGAACATTTCTTCTGCTTCCCCGTGGTCGGCTTTGGCTGCCTGTGCGTAAGTACGGCAGCGTTTGGGGCAGGTCCTGTAGAGGTGACTTGCCTCGCCACACAGGTTGCAGCACTTGGCCTGTTTGCAGTCTTTTGTCTGGTGCCCTTCCTGTTTGCAGATCTTGCAGAGGGAGGCGCTGCAGTTGGCCGCCACATGACCAGCCTTGCCGCATGAGCGACAATGCTTGGGTTGCCCAGCGTAGACCAGGTAGCCACGGTTTCCCCCGATAGCGAAACTGGAAGGAGGGTGGAAAATGGCTCCATTACCATCGGTCTTTAGCGTGACCTTAAACAGGCGTTTGCCTGTCCAGATCCCCAAGTCGTCTCGAATCTCAGTGCCGCTCCCCACCTTATCGAAGTACCTGGTGAGGAAGGTGACCACGTCGGCGACAGGGACGAAGGGGTTGTACACATGCACCATCACCTCACGTTCCCGTTGCAACGGCAGAGAAAAGTGCGGCTCCGCCGTCAGGATCTTCATCTCCGGCAGGTCTCTCTTCTCCTCGAACACCCTCAGGAGCCGGACGCAGTCTGCCACTTGCTTGAACGTCACGTCAAAATAACCACCTTTGCGGGAGTCATGCAGGGTGAAGATCTCCGTAGCTTGGAAGCCGCACGCCTTCAACAGGATCCTCCTGGTGAAGAAGCCCCGATCCATAGGTGATCCTCCTTCGTCGCTGTGGTTCACCGTGACTCGGACAGTGATAGGTAACCCACGGTATGGATTCGGATTGCGATTGGTTATCGCCCTTCCATCCCGACCTTGCCTTGGCAGGACCATGGTGTCGCCCCTGCAACACTTGATCTTAGCCAAAAGGCCGAGAAGCGAACATGGCAAATCAGATTACAGCCCATTTCTTTAGTTTGTGCAATCTCGAGTCCTTGTTTCTGCAGCACTTCTTTCAAAGAGACCACCTTCTGGTTTAGTGAGTTTAAGGAAGCGACTCCTTTGTTCCTCACCTTAAAATGCGCGTCTGCGGAGATAATGAGGGAGTTCTGGGCTTAGCCCCGCCCCTCATTCACTCCGATTGGTCGAAGGAGCAGCCGCTCTGGTTCGAGCCTCCAACCCCACCCCCCTCTTCCTATTGGTCCATCCCTCCCGCCAATCACTCCCCGGGCATTGTGAGCTGGAGTAACCGTTATGAATAATTATCAGCTCCTGGTTTGCAGCTGCGGGGCTTCTCCCTCCCGGGAACAGGCCCAGGTTAACGGCCGCCATCCTGGGTCAGCGAGTGGAGGATGGTTCACATCAGAGGATGGGGGATGGGGACAATAAATAAGAGGTTACACTTTGGGCTCAAACCAATGAGGAATCTGATCTGTGGGAAGGAAGGAAACCCTGGGAGGTGGGCGGGGAGGATTCAGAAACACCCGCTGGAGGCCCCAAAACCCAAACAAGAACCTGCAGGTCCCACGTTTGCAGCTCAGGGACTTCTTAGTTTCTGTGCGGCCATCTTGGTGTGTTTGCTGCTGTGTCTCTTCAGGTCGACGATCAGTTGAAGCCTTGTCCACACACACAACACATGGACAGTTTCTCCTCACTGTGAATGGTGTGATGTTTTTTCAGGCTGTGTAACTGGTTAAAGCTCTTTCCACAGTCAGTTCACTGGAACACTCTCGCTCGGGTGTGTGTGTCTCGATCATTTTCCAGTCACACTGATGTTTGAAATCTTTTCCCACAAACAGAACAGACAAACACTTCTCCTTCCACATTGAAAGACACCATCACCATGGAGAAACCATGGAAATGTGAAGTCTGCAGTAAAGATTCAATTCTTCATCCCGGCTGGAAACCCATCGACGCATTCACACTGGAGAGAAGCCATTCAGCTGTTCTGTGTGTGGGGAGGGATTCACTCGGTCATCTGGCCTTCAGTCACACCAGCGAGTTCACACTGAGAAGAAGCCATTCAGCTGCACAACCTGAGGATCAGGTTCAAGTCTTCAACCATCCTCACTGAACACCAGCAAATTCACACCGTTGGGAGACCATTCACTTGCTTCGTGTGTGGGAAGGGATTCACTCAGGTATTCACCCTCCAGTCACACCACCGAATGCACATGAAGGAGAATCCATTCAGCTGTACCTCTGGTGGAAAGAGTTTCAGGCAGTCAACCGAACTCAATGAACACCAACACACAGTGGGGAGAAGCCATTCACCTGCTCCGTGTGTGGGGATTCCCTTGGTCATCCCAACTGCTGACACATCAGCAAGTTCACACCGGGGACAGACCGTTCATCTGCCCCTTGTGTGGGTCGGGATTCACTCAGTCACAACACCTGCTGAGACATGAGCGGGTTCACAAGTGATTACAGGGGTTGGACTCTGCTGTTATTGCTGCTGTTAATCACACCCAAGACTGATGGTCTGACAATATTAGATTTGTTTTTGCTGAAGTTTACAACCCGATGACTAGCTGGAGTTTAATATTCTGGAGATGTCACTGACTTTCAGTGCTGCAGTGTCCCTTTTTGAAAGCACCATTTGTGATCTTTCCTCTAAATACAAGAACTCCCCTCAGGAACACGTTTACAATAAAATTTTGAACTTTTTCTTCAATCCAAAATTGATCGTTGGTGCAAAATCTACAATTCAGTCTCAGAAAGGTTCCACTGATTTACATCTCCAATTAGAAAGTGCTGATTAATCCTTGCTGATAATTCTGACTGACTTACACATTCTTCAGGGACACCTTGATCATGAAATTAAATTAATAAGGAACATGAAACAAAACAGTAAAATATTTTACAGGCACATAAATAAAAGCTTTATCAATCAACATTGATATTGATGAAGCTTGGAAGTTGCTGATTCAATCATTTCTGACACAGCAGCAGCAACATTTGGTAAAGGTGGAATCCACAACAAAGATTTGTTTGAGACCAACTCAGCAGAGATGACATCTGTCATTGAAGCAAAAAGCAAAGCCTACTGTGCATCAGCACAGCATAAACCCAACAGCTAGAACACTGCACAAATTGAAAGTAGGCAAGATGGCTGTGCAAAAGACAGGGAGATACTGTGTAAATAAACACTGGATCAGCCTGCACCAAGAAATCCAAACTGCCTGTGACAACGGAAATCTATGTGCCATGTATGATGGGATCAAGATGGCACTTGGTCCGACCATCACCAAAGTTGCCCCCCACACCCAACACCACTCCCCCGCCCCCCCCCAACCCCGAAATCGACAGATGGTGAAGTACTCACCAACAGAAATAAACACTGAGTTGAACACTACTGTGAGCTGTAACCCCATGAGATGGACATCTCGCAGTGTCCGTTTGACTTTCTTCTGCAGCTTCGCATCATGGTTGAGTTGGATGAGGAACCCACATCATTTCAGCTCGAACGGGCCAATTATTGCTTAGCAAGCAGAAAGGCACCCGGCAAGGATGGAATTCCAACCAAATTGTTCAGGCACAGAAAGCCCCAGATATTGTGACTATCTCCTTCCCTGGAAGGTAGCATCTGTTCCACAGGACATGCATGATGCAAAAATCATCAAAATATACAAAAACAAGGGTGACAGAGGAGATTTCAATGACTACAGGGGCCTCTCACTCCTTAGCGTCACAGGGAAGACCTTCACTATGGTCATGATGAAACACTTTAACTTTTTGCAGACCAAGTGTATCCAGGGGCACAGTGATGGTTCTGTTCTGGCAGGTCTACAGTGGAAATGATCTTCTCCATATGCCAGCTAGAAGAGAAGCGTACAATTTGGATTTAAAATGCTGCCAGATTCTGTGCTGAGAAAATTGAAATGTTATACTTACTGAACCTTTTAGCATGGATCACAATTTACTTGTAGAATTATAAAAGGCACTGAAAAGTTGGATTCCCTAAAGATAAGCTTCAGCCTTGAAGTTATGAGCCGGAGCTGACAAGCTGTAGGAAGCTCCACCCTCTTTGGCTCTTTTTGGTCGAAGAAGGTTGAAGCTTCAATGCCAACTTATTTAGTTTAATTTTTCTTCAGTTATATTACAGTGATTTGGAAAGGTGTGTGATGAAACCTCAACTCACCTTCTTTGGTTCGGAGGTCGGGAACTGCAGTTCGGAAATGCATGTCAGATGACCTGAGATGGAGCGCCATTACCTGGTAGGTGTCCCAGGCAGCAGGACACGGGAGGGGGAGAGGGAGAAGTTCCCAAACCAGGGAGAAATCCCAAAAAGTAGTCCCAGTTAAGGGATGAAGATCGGGGACAGGAATAGGCCCCTTTAAATGAAATGAAGGAAAGGAGCAGAGAGATAGGCTCAGTGTTAAATAAGGAGCTGCAGTGAGCATATTTATAGTGAAGTGAGCTTGAGAGAAGCCCTGAAGATCTGAGAAGGCAGCTGAAGGTCGGTTGGGTACATCTTTGAAGCAGTGGTGTTCTGCTTGGCACAGGCAAAGATCTGAAATTGTGCTTGGAATGTGATGTTTGAGTGTGCTCGAGACTCCAAGGGAAAGGAATCTCAGAAGGAGAGATTGAAACCGTGCGAGGTGGGCCATTGTTGAAACTGCCCAAGTGGGAGTGACTTTCGGAAAAGATTCCAAGGTGAGGTCTTCAGATGTGGAGACTAGAAATCCTCATGAGAAAGACGACATTTCAGTGAGATTGGTTGGCTCACAATGTGACAAACGTCTGGGTGGGTTGTTGAGGAATCCATGGAATCTGCTTTGGTTGCATCTGTCCTTGAGAGTTCAGAGTGTGTCAGGGAGAGAGGACAGGAATTTTAAGTTCTCTGATAAGAAAAATTATAAGGCTATTGGGAGCAGTAGTTGGCTGGATAATCAGTTATAGAACTCAGTAAATTGATCAGTTTAACAGAGATGTTATTGGAAGATAGAGTTTAGGGAACTCATTTGTTCACTTTGCAGCTGAAGAAGCAATGAGTTTAAAGTGCATTTTTTGGGTGTCTCGGGGAGAGATAAAAGTTGGGTGATAAGCATCGAGTGAATGCTCAGGAATTGAGTGGAATAAAACTGTTTGCAACTGTGCCAGTCCCAAGCGAGAAGCTTTTGTGTCAAGCTAGTGGTAACTCTTCACTGGTTTATGTGTCTGTAAAGATATTTCTAGGGTAAAGGAATAGTGTGAATGTGAATTGTCTTCTTGTGCTGGTATTGAGATCTTTGCAACCTTTTTGCCTGGTGTAATATAGTTCATTTTTTTTCATGCTTAATAAATAGTTTATTCTTTGTGTCAACGGACTCCTGTTAATGAACTTACCTCACAGTTTTTTCAAAAAAAAATTAGATCTGTCAAACCAGGATTCACTCTGGTATCTTATTGTCCAGTATGAACATCAGCTGGGATTGTAAGAGTAATATGAAGAGAGAACAAAAGAGCTGTGAGAAATAACAAAAGAATTGGAGAAACAAAAATGGTGTTTGGTTCATCTTTGATCTGAAAAGTTACGTAAAGTTGACACAGTTGTGCACATTTGAGAATGTTTGCTCCAACCTTTCTGCAAACAAGCGAAGACGTTAACCCCTGTCCACTGTGACAGTTTGAACTAAAGAGTTTGCCTTTTAAAGGTTTGGATTCATCCCACTTGCTATCTTTCAAGACAAAGTGATTGAGAACAGGAGATATGGTAGTTAGGTCTGAGCTGATTGCAAGTTTTACACCTTTGATGTAAAAACACCATATTATGTGAATATTGAGTTGGACAGTAAAGTTCCTCCAGGGCTCATGAATGAGGTAGAATGGTAATTGATGGGATGGCCCGCTTAAAATAATAGAGAAAATCAAGCCACCAAATGGAAATTGGAATAACTCATCCTGGGTATAGTTCAATAGAATAGATCAATTTGGTATCCATGTACATTTATGTGAAAGAAATGAAATTGTGGATGAGACTAGCAAATTTTTAGCCTTTTGTTGAAGATGTTAGTGTCCTTGCCTCTGAACTTCTCAAGGAAACTGCATTTAATAGTCTGGCCACTACCTGAGGCATTGCAGTGGGGAGGTAAACCAAGATCGTCAGACACCCTCTTGATCATTTGGTCAGATTACCTAAAAGTCAAGAGTGGCTTGTATCAGATGGCATGTGTAACATGATATTGGAATACTGGTGTGAGTTTGTAGATGTGATTTGTTACATGTGAAGTAATTAACATTTGGAAATGCATGGTGAACCTGCTCTGAGGAATGAGTCCCAGACATGCTCAGGATCTCAACAACACAACAACATAAAGTGATTAATGTGGTTAGTAGAATGAGACTTTTTATATTATCAATGCATTGACACATACTCCATGGAGAAACAGAGTTTAAAACGATCAGGATAGAATTAAACATGTTAAATTCACCCTCCTACTGTTAACATTGAGTGGCCCATTGTTATCCTGGGTGATCAGCCCTGGTGGCAGATAGTGTGAAATACAGGATAACATCCCTGGATAATCACTGCCTCTAATTTCCTCCTGGTATTACCGATGATGCTAATTCCCCTAATGTTCATGGTCTCATTGATGAGGAGAATTTGAAGACAGATTACAAGGAGAAAGAATATAATGGAAATGTTTTCACTGACCAAGAGAAAAGCTTTGAAGCTACAAAAGGAAGAATCTTCTTGAGCCTTGCGGTGTGGAATGTAGATGGAGGGAGGCTAAGCGAGGAAGATCTGAATAATCCTAATAACTTTATTAAATGATTCTCAATAGTAAAGACACTTCCGCACATTAAATCTCTCAGAAAGTGATGCGATTTTCAGGCACAAACTATGAGAAAAGGAATGACATTATCTCACAGACTCACTAAAGAGGATTAAATATTTACAAGATGAGTTAATTGGATTGATTTTTTTCCGTTTTAATAAACAAAAACAGAAATTGTTGATATTTATTATCAAGTTAGCAAGACCTTATTAAAAGAAAAGTGGTTCAATACACAAAAGGCCGGGGTTCTTGACCTGGTCTAACTTTGATCAGAGTAACCAGATTAGAACGAATGTGCTGATTGCGCTCTCAGCTCCTTCTGATGAGTCCTCCCGTAAGTATCCAGTAATCTCATGGTCTCAGTATGTAGCCACTTGTGTAACAGAAAGAAACATTAAACAACAACACATCGCTTCCTACTGTCTGATCTTGTTTGAAGGGGTCTGGAGACAGATAACTGTGTAAGAACGCAATGTACATTTAACCTGTTAGGGACCAACGTCCTGTTACAATTTGAAATGAATCCCAGGATCTCTGAAAAGCAATGGATCCATTATCAGCAAATTTATTTCCAGACAGGAAGCAGGTAAATGACTGAGTGATTCTCTTCCCATGCACACAGCAGGTGAATAACATCACCTGTGAGCACTTACTGGTGTAACAGCAGGCTCGATGACTGAGTGAAACCCTTCCAGCAGACAGGGCAGGTGAATGGCCTCTCCCCTCTGTGAGTTCGCTGATGACATTCAGCTGGGATAACTGAATTCCTTCCCACAGTCCTCACATTTTCATAGTTTCTCCATGCTGCCTTGTGTCCTTGTCCATGTGTCTCTAGGTTGGATGACCAGTTGAAGCCTGGTCCATGCACACAAAACACGTATATGGTTTCTCTCTGCTGTGAATAGTGTGATGTTTTTCATGCTGTGTAACTGGTTAAAGCTCTTTCCACAGTCAGTGCACTGGAACACTCTCACTTGGGTGTGCGTCTTGGTGCTTTCCTCCCCGTGATGAGAAGCAAACTCATCGTGCCATCTCCACCATTCCTTTCCTCCAATCCCAGTTTTCTCCTCCTACTCTGGCTGGGTTCAGTTCTCACTTGTGTGCAGACTGGTAGTGAAATTAATGACTCAATAACTTTCTTTCCTGGTCACTGGGACCTTGAAGCCTCATCCAATCCCTGTTCCCTCACCAAAACGGCCACGCATTTGCTGTGCTACTTACTGAAGCAGGATGGCAGCCATTAACCTGGGCCTGTTCCCGGGAAAAAGCCCCAGTGTGGCAAACGTGGGCCCTGCAGGTTCTTATTCAGGCCTTATGGCCGTCACCAGGTTTTTCCTGAAGCCTTGATCCTCTGAGTGCCATCAACTCACCTGCCTGAAGAGCGCATCCAGCACTTGCATGGTTCTAATCAAAGCGACACTGGGCATGCTTCAGATACTGTCCATCACTGCACCTGCACACTGAGCTCCTGCAGAGTGAATAGGGCACATTTACTTCTGCGGGGAATGTTGGGGAAAAGCCCCGAGATTGAAAATCACAAATAGTAAATAATAGTTGATTCCTGTGATGCCATTAAGATGAAAGAATTAATTAAATCAATAAAATTAACTTTAAAAGACTCTCAGAAATTCAAGTTCACTGGCACTCTCACATGGCCCAGGCCTGAATGTGATGAATAACAGCAGAATCCAACCCCTGCAGTTACAGATGAACTCACTGGTATCTCATTTCTTTCCATACAAAGGATATTTAAACAGCCACTCTCCATCAGCAAAGTATTGTGAATTAACTACTTTAGTCTTTTAAAGCATTTCTCACGGTCAGAGAATTTAATGTGCCTGTTCCAATGTGGAATTCACTCAGGGCAGGTACAACATGTATTAGGAACAGAGTAAAGGTCCCTCTACACTTTCCCATTAAATATTCCCAAGGTAGGTACAACACGTGTTAGAATTAGATACTGAACAAAGCTCCCTCTAAATCATCCCATCAAACATGCCCAAGGCAACTACAGCCCAGGGTAGATACAGAGAAAAACTTCCACAATGTACCTCATCAAACAATGCCACAGAGCAGGTACAGCACGGTTTTGATAGAGAGTAAAACTCTCTCTGCACTGTCCCATCAAACTCTCCCAGCCAATAATGAGCAGGGTTCAGGGAAGTTAGATCCCAGGCACTGCACTGATGTCATAAAGCATCACCATTCTATCCATCTGGTCCTCTCCTTGTCCCTTTAAAGGTGGAGAACTGGGACATCCTGTCTCCAAACACATCCCACTCTGTTCATACTGAGAATCCCAGGGTAGAGAACTGGGATATCCCGTCTCAAAACACATCGAACCCTGTCCACACTGAGAATCCTAGGGTGGATAATTCTTTCACCTTCATCCCTGTGGAAAATTCGATCTACCTGTGTGCTGAAACAGATATTAGGGTTTCGCTGGTTAGTTACGTACACAGAGAACCTAGTAGAGTTTGATCCAATAATTCCACACATTTCACATACCTGAGTAACATTATTAATAAAGAGCCTAATTAAGGTAGTATCCCCAATGTGATAGGCCAGATGGATTATGGGATTACAAAGTAAAGGCATTACCCTCCTGCAACCTCACAACTACCAATTGGCTGGGATGTTGCAATATGAAGAAGCCCCACATATTTGTAAGGTGGGAGAGGCTGTGTCCAGCAGATCCCTTTCCTCTGGGAAGGGAGGGGCCATCCCGCACCTGTGCATTTCGACCCTTCTGATGGAGATAGGCTGAATTCACCCACATGGAGTATTCTGGGTAGAATAGTTTGCCATTTATATGTTACAGAATGGAGGGGAAGGTCATGCATCATAATCATAGAAAAATAGAATAGTGTAAACAGTGAACATTCTCCACACCTACTCCCCACTGGTGTTGGGAAACATGAATATATTAATTGCAAACAATTATTTTTATTTGAAGTTCAATACTTTAGTTTATAAATTGAATCCTATTTCTTTAACTGTTTTCCTAAATTAGATTCACAGCCACGTTGTTTTTTTCTCTCCGAGCCCCTGAACTCTGACAGTGTAATAGTGTTGGCGAGTGGTGACTGATTCGCAAGTGGAGTAGATCTCTAAAGGTCATTCATTTCCCCCTTTCCATGTCTGTTAAAGATATAGAGTTTGATATCCCCCTCATTTTGAATCTATTTCCAATATGTATATGGACAATGTTTCACTTTTCTGCTCTTTCAGTAGTTAAGGGAGCATTCTTCATCTTTAGTAGGGAGTAAAATTCTGATGCCCTCAGCCTTTAAAATTACCATTATTTTGTTCAAATCCCTCCACAGCTCAAGGCCCACGCAATCACCTTGTACACAAACTAGTTCTTGCTGGATTCCTGACCTAGGAGCATTAAAAGGCCCATAGATGGAAAAACTGTTGGCTGAAACAGAGAAGGTAGAAGAAGAATTTTACTTGGGTTTCTGTATAACTTCGTTACAAATTTTATTAATTTCCACACCACCGCGCCCCAATCTCCACGTCATGACAAAATAAATCACTCTTCACTGGTTCGTACTTTCCATGGCGGGGAAGTTACCCAGCATCCCCCGCGATGGTGAATGTCCCCTATCCCCACCACAGGAGAGCAGTGAGCATGCGCGGCAACGCCCATTGTTTGGAGCATGCGCAGTGTTACCTCTGGAGAGCCTCTTGTTTCTCGTATCCCTAAACCAGTAAGGATGCGGAAACGCGGAGGGAGCTATGGAGTCGGCGGGTCGACGAGGAGCGTTTCAAAACACCTGGTGGAGACCTCAAGCCGCGAATACGAAATTGCAGCTCCCTCGTTTGCAGCTTCGAGTAAGAGACCAGGAAACAGGCCCAAGAGAACGGCCGCCATTTTGGTTCAGTTGGGTGCACAGCGCATGCGCTAACATATTAGTGACGTAACTGAGTAGGCGGACCTTCAGGGTCTCTGTTCCCAACCGGGTCCTACGCTCCGGCCAATCAACTGAATCCAGGTGATGTTTGCAGCCCAGAGGAATCTATGGGCCTGTGAGAAGATGCAACCCCTGTATAGTTACCTGAAGGGCTTGGTTATAATCTTTGCCTGCCCAATGAGGGACTGGGTAAGTTAGAGGATCTTCTCCAGGACCTGGTCTTGGTTAAAACAACAATTTGTAGATCCAAGATGTAAGGGGCATATGGTGGGGGATGGGGGTGGGTTCACACTAGCTACCCACCTCTTTCGCAGCCTCATCTGTGCCCAGGTAACCTTGCACAGGGAGCATGTGGGGTCCATCTTCCATAACTGGTGGGGACATCAGGGTACAAAGTGTTTCATACACACAGAGAACAACATCCTGGTTTAGATAGAAAGGTTCTCCGAACTTTTTTGGGACTTTGTTGCTGATTTTCTCTTCTTTTACTTTGATTGAACCACATCTTTGGGGAAACAAGAGAAGAAAGAATGTTCCATCGGAACTAGAGTTGCCTATTCTGAATTTCTATCTTGGGCTGATAGTGACACTGATACTGTCACTGTCAACTTCTTTTCCAGGGATTAGAAGGAGATAATTTGCAAAAATTTCTGCAGGTCTGACAAAGTCACTCGATTCATCAGGATCTGAATATCATTGGCAGTTGAATGTGGAAGGAGAATTTTTTGTATGTTCTGCCTGGGACTGGAAAAACACCAACACACACACCCGAGTGAGGGTGTTCCAGTGCCCTGACTGTCGAAAGAGCTTTAACCAGTTACACATCCTGAAACTACATTGCACCATTCACAGTGGGGAGAAACCATACACGTGTTCTGTGTGAACGAGACTTCAACTAATCATCCAACCTGGAGAGACACAAGGACATCGACACCACGGAGAAACCATGGAAATGTGGAGACTGTGGGAAGGGATCCACATCACCATCTGCGTTGGAAATTCATTGACGCAGTCACACCGGGGAAAGGCCGTTCATCTGTTCTGAGCGTGGGAAAGGATTCACTCGATTAACCCACCTCACTGCGCACCAACTTGTTCACTCTGACACGAGAACTTTTAAATGTTCTAACTGTGAGAAGAGCTTTAAAAGAAAACAAAACCTGCTGACTCACCAGCGAATTCACACTGGGGAGAGGCCGTTCACCTGTGATGAGTGTGGGAAGCGATTCACTCAGTTATCCAGCCTTCAGTTACATAAGCGAGTTCATACTGGGGAGAAACCATTCGCCTGCCCTGCGTGTGGGATGGCATTCACTGTTATGCAAACTGTTGGATCATCAGCGAGTTCACACTGGGGAGAGGCCATTCACCTGCTCTGTGCGTGGGAAGGTATTCACTCAGTTATCCACCTTGCTGAGACACCAGCGTATTCACACTGGGGTGAGTGTGGGAAGGGATTCACTCAGCTTCCCCAACTCACTTCACACCAATGTGTTCACTCTGACACGAGACCTTTTAAACGTTCCGACTGTGATAAGAGCTTGAAAAGCAAAATGGATCTGCTGACTCACCAGCGCAGTCACATTGCAGAGAGGCCTTTCACCTGCTCTGTGTGTGGGAAGGGATTCATTCAGCATTCCCTCAGGCTGAAACACCAGTGCATTCACACCAGGAAAAGATCATTCACCTGCTGCGTATGTAGGAAGGGATTCTCTTGTTCATCCACCTTGCAGACATACCAGTGAGTTCACAAGTTGCAGGGGTTGGATTCTGCTGTTATTGCTGCTGTTAATCACATCCAGGACTGAAGCATTTCATTCTGAAAGTTGGAGTTTGTTTCTGTTGGTGTTAATAATCTCTGTAACTGAGCTGGAGTTGAATATTCTGGATATAGGTTAAATAAATCAGCTTTGTGACAAACATAGTGTTCGAGTCCTTGATTTCTCTAAGATAAGAAGAGAGTGATATATGTCCTGTTACCGACTGTTCTATTTTTGGGCCTTTCCTCCTTTGTTAATGGAGACTTGTATTTATGTAGTGCCTTTCACAACTTCAAGATGTCCCAAAGTACTTTACAGCCAATGAAGTTCTTTTGAAGTCACTGTTGTAATGTACGAACTGCAGTCACCAAATTGTGCACAGCAAGATCCCACAAATAGAAATGTGATTGTGACCAGATAATCTGTTCAATGGTGTTTATTGAGGATAAAAATGAAGCAGTACACCAGGGAGAACTCCCCTGCTCTTTGGAAGAACATCCTGGGAACTTTTGCACCCAATTGAGAGGGCAGATGGGGCCATAGACTGACAGTGCAGTGCTCCCTCAGCACTGCATCAAAATATCAACCTGGATTTTATACTCATGCTTCTGGATGTGGATTTGAACCCACAGCCTCCCGACTGAGAGCTAAGAATGCAACCACTGAACCACAAATAACACTTCATCATTACTCTGGATTATTCCAGTTCTCGTACCTTCAGTTATTCTCATGGACAAGTGTAAGATTTTAGTCCAGGAGTCACAGATTACCCAAAAAAGGGGGTCGAAGTCGTAGGTGATTTTAAAGCATTTTATTAAGAAGCAACAGTTTAGATACGATACATCAGTTAAAAAGGCAGAAAGGACAGACAACCAATAACAGGTGAAAACGGTTTACTGGTCCCTGATTGGACAAATAGATGGGGAGAAGCAAGGAGGGGATGCTGATCTCCGTGGCTGGAGGTGACAGTCTCCTTGGAATGGTTTACTGGTCCTGGATCAGGGGGATGCTGATCTCCCTGGCTGGAGGTGACAGTCTCCTTGGAATGGTTTACTGGTCCTGGATCAGGGGGATGCTGATCTCCCTGGCTGGAGGTGACAGTCTCCTTGGAATGGTTTACTGGTCCTGGATCAGGGGGATGCTGATCTCCCTGGCTGGAGGTGACAGTCTCCTTGGAATGGTTTACTGATCCTGGATCAGGGGGATGCTGATCTCCGTGGCTGGAGGTGGCAGTCTCTTCCTTTCTCGGTTTCTTTAAGCCAAAGTGTTTTGCTGAAGCCAGCATCGATCACTGAGAAGTTCTTTCTTCTCTAAACTGATTTTCCTCTTGAAAGGCTGTTTGTATACATTATTTCTGGGCGTCTTTTGTCAATCGCTTATTCAATTATGAAGGGATAGATTTTCAAGTTAATCCCTCCTACTTCGATTGGAAATCCTTGAAGTCATTTAGTGGCTCATCACTTTCTAGGGCATCCTGTTAACCTTTACTCAGACAGTTGATTTACACATGGGTCATGAGATTCCCCCCCCTCCCCCATCACCCTTCACTGACCCGATCAAGTTTGTCTTGTTTCAGGGTCTGTGCTGGAGACATGTCCTTGGCAGAGATAACAGGCCTTCACTGTCCTGTGTTTGTCAACCCAGGAAGCTTTCTTCATAAATGAGAGAGAGAGAGAGCTATTCCTACAATCAATAAATTTCTTTAAAAATTACATGGTTATTGGACAATGATTTCTTCCACATCTCCCCACCTTGAGAAGGAAATATCCTTATTGACTTTTCACAAACTGATTTCTGGCTAACCCAGTTATTTCAAAGCTAAGAGCTTGTTTTCATAATTTCATGATTACATACCATCAATAACAAACTAAAGCTACTAGAATTACCAGAATCAGCAACACAAACCCTTGAGCTGCACCAAGAATAAATGTAAAAACTATTCCAGTAAAATGTGATAGCTATCAATTTCAACTTATCCTCCCCACCTGCAGATCATCTCACACAATTCTAAATTATTGGCATGTCATAAATACATATGGTTCAAACAAAAGTTCATGCACAGAATTTAAAGATTTTCCAGCTCATTCTTCTCCTGCATCCACCTATTGGATATTTTCCAACTGATTCTGGACTTCAATTTAATTTGGCCTTTCTGAACCTCTTTAGAAAGCCTACAGAGATATATTCATAATTCCCATCATACCCTTCTACAATCCCCAGGATATCTTTCACCCCTGACGTGCCCATGTTCTCTGTCAGTCTGTCTGTCCATCGTTCCCTGTAATGTTAATGTCATTGTATACTCCTGGCTTCACTTAGGAACTTCCCCATTCACATTTAACTAAGACTGTTACTTCTCAAGCCTATGACCTCGACCACTGTGATCCTGCTCCTAACACTCCTTGTAAGACTTAGGTCTGGGAGTCACAGATTACCTGAAAAAGGGGGTCGAGCTCAGAAGTGATTTGAAAGTAGTTTATTGAGAAGCAACAGTTTAAATATGATCAATGAGCTAAATAGACAGGAAAACAGATGACCTGTGACAGGTCAGAATGGTTGACCAGTCCCGGAGGACAAACGGACGGATGATGCAGAGTGAGTGCTGGTCTCTGTAGCTGGTGGCTGCAATCTCCTTTGAACGGTTTACTGGTGTGAGCCAGTGTGTAGGTGCTGGGCTGAAGCTATTACGAATCACTTTGAAATCTTTTTCCTCTCGAGAGCCTGTTTTAACCTTCAGACAGACAGTTGGTTTATGTACGGGTCATGAGATTCAATCGCATCAGGGTTAGAAATGTCTTGTTTCAGGAAATGTGCTTGAGACGTCCTTGGCAGAGATAACAGGCCTGTCCTGTGTTTGTCAGCCAGTAAGCTGCTATGGAAGCTTCCTTCATAAGGGAGAGTGAGCAATTTCTATAATATTCCATACATTTTTGAAGATTTCATAAGTTTATTCGATGGCGATTTCTTAGTCCATTACTTGGATTGGACTTATCTCTATTCCCACACCGAGGGGATTTCTGTACCAGGCGGGAGGGGTAACATTCGGGGACTCTCGATTCTCCAAATCCCATTCCCCTTCTTTCTTTCTGGTGGATAATGGAGGTGTCACTGTTTGTAATGTGCAAGTCAGTAAGAATTGTCAGCAGGGATTAATCAGCACTTTCTAACTGGAGATGTTAATCAGTGGAACCTTTCAGACACTGAATTGTAGAGTTCGTACCAAAGATCAATTTAGGATTGAAGAAAAAGTTCATGATCTTGTTGTAAACTAATTTCTGATGAATGTCACTGAGTTGTTCTTAAAGGGACACTGCCGCCCCAAGAACACAATCAGCTATAGATTCAGCATATTAGACTCCAGCCCAGTTACAGGGATTATTAACATCAGCAGAGACAAACCCCAGCTGTCACAATGGACATGGTTCAATCCTGGATATGATTAACAGCAGCAATAACATTAGAATCCAATCCATGCAGTCACTTGTGAAGTCGCTGATGTCTCACTAGGTGAGAGGAACAAGTGAATCCCTTCCCACAATGGGAGCAGGTGAATGGCCTCTCTCCTGTGTGAACTCGCAGGTGCACACTGAGATTACTTGAATGCCTGAAACTCTTTCCACAGGAAGTGCAGCTAAATGGTTTCTCCTCAGTGTGAACTCGCTGGTGTGACACCAGGTTGGATGAATTAATAAATCCCTTCCCACACACGGAGCAGGTGAATGGCCTCTCCCCAGTGTGAACTCGCTGGTGTAATGCTAGGTTGGCTGACTCAGTGAATCCCTTCCCACAAATGGAGCAGATGAATGGCCTCTCCCCGGTGTGAACTCGCTGGTGTGATATGAGGATGGTTGAAAGGCTGAAAGTCTTTCCACAATAAGAGCAAATGAATGGCTTTTCCTCACTGTGAACATGCTGGTGCCTCAGAAGGTTGGAAGAATTAATAAATTTCTTCCCACACACGGAGCAGGTGAATGGCCTCTCCCCGGTATGAACTCGCTGGTGTAATGCTAGGCCGTATGACTGAGTGAATCCCTTCCCACAATCAGAGCAGGTGAATGGTCTCTCCCCAGTGTGAGTGCGTCGATGAGTTTCCAGCTTGGATGGGGTAGTGAATGCCTGCCCACAGTCCCCACATTTCCATGGTTTCTCCATGGTGTTCGATGATCAGATAAAGCCTTTTTCACAGACAGAACAGTTCCTCCCCACTGTAAATGATGCAATTTTTTTTCTGGCTGTGTAGCCGATTAAAGCTCTTTCCACAGTCAGTGCACTGGAACACTCTCACTGGTGTGTGCGTGTCTCGGTGTTATTCCAGTCACACTGATGTTTGAAACCTTTTCCCACGGACAAACATTTCTCCTTACACATTAAAGGGCTGATGATATTCAGGTCCTGATGAATCAAGTGACTGTCAGATCTTGATGTGATGTTCGATTCAAGTTACGTGTCTACAAATTCTCCCCTTGTAATATCCTGTAAAAGGGGTTTACACAAGTCATCTCTGTCAGTACAGGATAGAAATTCAGAACAGACAGTTCTAGTTTCAATAGAACATTTTTTCCCTCTCTTATTCCTCAAAGCCGCAGATCCCCATCCCACACACTCTCCCTGGGCTGAAATCCAGGCAAAGTGTTGGATAATTCTTTCTGTATCCTTTTAACAAGTTTGTACAACTGGAGAGAACAATATGTTTGATAATTGAATTCATTCATTACTCGTGTTAAAATATTAATCTGAAACAGCCTGACCAACCATACAGAATAAAACATGAACCTTGTGTCCAGAACTTACTGTGTGGAGATTTAATGAGCAATCGTGAAGGTGGTTTCTCCACCCCTGGTGGCCGTGTCTTCAGTTCCTTCAGCCCCAAGCTCTGGAATTCCCTCCCTAGATCTCTCCGTCTCTACCTCACTTTCCTCCTTTAAGACACTTTTTAAAACCTCCCTCTTTGACCAAGCTTTTGGTCACCTGCCCTCATATCTCCTCATGTGTCTCGGTATCACACTTTGTTTTATAATTTTCCTGTGAAATGCACTGGGATGGTTTCTGATGCTGAAGGCTCTATATAAATAGAGGTTGTTGTTGTTGTTGACTGTAACCCTGACCCCCTGATTTACAACAACCCATTGATTTCACAACAAACTCTCTCTCTGATTTTCTGCCTCCTGCGGGTTTGAGGCCTCAAGATGCCGGCTGTTAACTCAGGCCTGTCGCCAGGAGAAGCCACAGCTGTTTCCCTCCCAACCCGCTGGATACAAACGCGGGACCAGAAGCTTCTTATTCAGGTTTGTGGCCGACAGGCCTTACTCCAGCTACAGCATCAGCACTGCGCATGCTTCAACTCACAAAGCCCGGTGATTGATGGCAGGTCCGGATCAATAGGAAGAGGGGGGCGTGTCTGGAGGACCGAGCGGCAGCGACAGGTCCTCCAACCAATCGGAGTGAATGAAGGGCGGCGCTGAGCCCGGATCTCCCTCATTGACTGAAACTCTGCATCATTTTGAAAGCTGATTTGTCACAAATTCCAGCGGGAAACTGGACTTTTTCTTCGCTGTGACAAGCCCGGGGGCAGCGGGCTCACTGGCCGCCATCTTGCGAGTGGGAATCAGGGAAGCGGGTCTTCCTCCCCGGCGACAGGCCCGGGTTACCCGGGCAACCGGCCGCCGCCATCTTGTGCTGAGGGTTTTCCATCCGGGTCTTTAGTGAAGGAATGGACAATGAGCTGGAGTCAGTTTGAAAACTGTTCAGAGGAAGGTCTGAAATCAGATTTACATCCAGTTACCTGTAAGGACAATAAAGTTTACATCAATTATGTGTTTAAAATGAAATCAGAATGCTGGAAATACTCAGTTCTGAAGAAGAATCAAATTGGATTGGAAATGTTAAATCTGTTTCTCTCTCTTCACAGAAGCTGCCAAACCTGCTGAGGATTTCCAGAACTTTCTGTTTTTATTTCAGATTTCCAGCATTCACACTATTTTACTAAAATTATGTTTTTCTAAAAGTTTGTTGCATGACCAGTTAAGAGTAAAATAATTTTTACCATTTAAATGTGCAAATAATTTATTATTTATGTAACTGAGACTCGGCTCTTCAGGAACAAAGTCAGAAATCATTCCACAGAAAATATAGTGGAAACCTGGAATTCTGTTGAGATTCGGTCAATTTTTAAAACATTGATTAATGGGATGTGGGCTTTGCTGGCTGTGCCAGCATTTATTGCCTATCCCTAATTGCCCTTGAGAAGGTGGTGGTGAGCTGCCTTCTTGAACCGCTGCAGTCTATGTGGTGTAGGTACACCCGATGTGCTGTTAGGGAGGGAGTTCCAAGATTTTGACTCAGCAACAGTGAAGGAATGGCGATATATTTCCAAGTCAGGATGGTGAGTGGCTTGGAGAGGAATTTGCAGGTGATGGTGTTCCCATCTATCTGCTGTCCTTGTCCTTCTAGATGATAGCGGCCATGGGTTTTGAAGATGCTGCCTAAGGAGCCTTGGTGAATTCCTGCAGTGCATCTTGTAGATGGTACACTCTGCTGCTACTGTGCGCCAGTGGTGGAGGGAGTGAATGTTTGTGGATGGGATGCCAATCAAGCGGGCTGCTTTGTCCCAGATGGTGTCAAACTTCTTGAGTGTTGTGGGAGCTGCACTCATCCAGGCAAGTGGAGAGTATCCCATCACACTCCTGACTTGTGCCTAGTAGATGGTGGACAGGCTTTGGGGAGTCAGGAAGTGACTTACTCACCGCAGGATTCCTAGCCTCTGACCTGCACTTGTAGCCACAGTATTTATATGGATAGTCGAGTTCAGTTTCTGTCAATGGTGTCCCACAGGATATTGATAGTGGGGGATTTAGCAATGGTAATGCTATTGAATGTCAAGGCTTGATGGTTAGATTCTCTTCTGTTAAAAATGGTCATTGCCTGGCACTTCTGTGACACAAATGTTAATTGCCACATGTCAGCCCAAGCCTGGATATTGTCCAGGTCTTGCTGCACTTGGACATGGACTGCTTCAGTATCTGAGGAGTTGCGGATGGAGCTGAACATTGTGCAATCATCAGCGAACATCCCCACTTCTGCCCTTATGATGGAAGGAAGGTAATTGATGAAGCAGCTAAAGATGGTTGGGCAGAGGACACTACCCTGAGGAACTCCTGCAGTAATGTCCTGGAGCTGAGATGACTGACCTCCAACAACCACAACCATCTTCCTTTGTGCTACATATTGAAAATTTAAAAACTGAGATTGCTGGACATTTATGAGGCAAGGATATTAACGGTTATGGAATCAACGCAGTTTGATGGTTTTAACATACAAATAAGGCATCTGCATCCTGGAGCTCAATGTCTGAGGTTGGACTGATTCTGTTGTTATTTTGAAGGTGGTGTAGGTTTCCTGTCTGCTCTGTAGATTATCTCCACACCTATTGGTAATTTGCTTGAGGTGAGATGCAGAGAGGAAAATAGAGAAGAAGGTTGGTGCGATGACACAGCCTTTTCTGATCCAAGTCTTCACTGAGATAGGGTCTGTGGTGGTTCCGTTGATGAGGTTCACGGCTTTCATGTCATTGTGGAGTAGGCGGAGGATTATGGTAAATTTCTGAGGGCAGCTGAGTTTGAGGAGAATACTGCATAAAACTTCATGTTTGACAGTGTAAAAGACTAGTGTGAGGTTCAAGAAGGTCAAGTACAGTGGTTGGAGCTGTTCCTTGGATTTTTCTTGGGTTTGCTGCACAGTGAAGATTATGTCTGTGGTGCCCCTCGATAGGGAAAACCTGCACTGTGCCTCTGGAAGGAGCTCTTTGGCAATTGGGAGGAGGTGATTGAGGAGAATCCTTGCAATGATTTTCCCTGTGGCAGACAGCAGGAAGACTCCTTTGTAATTATCACATTTGGGCTTGTCTCTCTTCTAGAATACAGTCACAGTGTCCCAAATAATCCCCAGCATGCATCCCTCTTCCCAATGAGGAATATGAGGTTGTGCAGCCGGGCCAGGAGTGTAACTCCGCCGTGTTTCGGAATTTCAGCAGGGATTCCATCTGCTCCAGATCTAGTTGTTTCTCAGTTGTGAAATAGCTTTTTCACTTTCACTCTGGACCGTGGTAGCACCGAGACTGAGCCGGACGGGTTATTGAGGAATGGAATTGAGGACATTCAAGTCAAAGACAGAGTCTTGGTTGAGGAGTTCTCCAAAATGTTCTGTCCAGTGAGTACTGACCACCTCCCTAAACCACGCATGTCATTGGTGTCCACAAGTTGTTGGCTCTCCTGTGCAATTTCTACCCACTGTTTTTTATCTGTCTCGTGGGTTTTAACACCTCCTGTCGACCGCGAAATCCAGGAAAATGTAGATTGTTTTCCATATCTTGGCAGCCTCTTTTTGACGAAGGCAGACATAGCTGATTAAATACATCATCACCTCTAATATTCCAGCTCAACCTTCGGCCGAATGAGAAGAAGAGTATCAGTTCCCATTCTCAATCATTACCCCACCCAACACCTGCCACCACCACCCTCCAGGCAGTAACCTACATGCTGCCCCCATCTCCCGACACGCTGCCCCTGTCTCTCCCCAGCTGAATCTGCCCCTGCACAGATACAGGTGGATCAGTCTTTGCCGGGACCCTGAGGGGCTCTGAAACCCTGAGGGTGGAGACCACAAGCCTCTCGGCATTGAGAGCAGGGATGTGAGCAGCCTGTCTCTCCCTCTGCTGAAACCACACAGGATGCACCATGTAGAAGCAATAGGAAGGGTCTGGGCTGGAAATTGTAATTCACCAAGGGTGCACAGGGGCGTTTGATAAAATATTAATTTCCTTTTTAAGTAATGGCACAGAAAATGTATTGATTGGAACCACTTCCAGCTCTTGTCCATTCTGACATCCCGAGGGCCAGCTCACCCTCTCACTGGGTTCATGCTGAATGTCAATCCGGGCTGGGAGCCATTGGGTGGATGTGCAATGGGTGGATGAGTGGGTGAAGGAATGTTCAGTGAACATGGAGGGGGAATGGGGGTTGGTGCTGCTGGTGGGAAGTGTTCATTCTGAAGGAGTCCCACCTGAAACAGTGACCATTCATTTATCACTTTGAAATGATTGAGCTGCTGTGTACTTCCCCATTCTGTTCTTTTAGTTTTCCAGGATTTATAGATATGTTTTTTTATTAAAACATTCTTGTTGTAACACTGAAATCCAGAGGATTTCATATCTGTTAAAGCCAATCCCCATTGAGTACACAGGAGGACTCAACTGGTCCTAACATTTCATGCTATCAATAAACAAAAATCTTACAAGATGTTTACATGAGGAATTGCTTTTCTGTGAGACCAGGGACTATGTCCCAAAGTTCAGATTTGGGCCTTGAGCCTGGGCTATCAGGCCCACATACATGGAGCACCATTACCCAATGTCCTTCATCCCTGATTTTAATCACTCCACCATTGGTGGCTGTGCCTTCAGCTGCCTGGACCCTAAGCTCTGGAATTTCCTCCCTAAACCTCTCCACCTTTCTACACTTTCCTCCTTTAAGACACTCCTTATAACCGACCTCTTTGACCAAGCTTTTGGTCATCTGGCCTAAAATGTCGTTCTGCTCATGTGAAACTCCATGGGATATTTTATCATGTTAAAAGCTCGATATAAATATAAGATGTTGCAGTTGTTGTAGCTCAGTCAGACCCAATCACTTGCTGAGTGAGTGAATCTGTATAAATGTAACTCAGACACAGCTTGTGTCATAGTTCAGTGAGATCCCTTACTGAGTAAGTCTGTATCAATGTAACTCATAGACACAGCTTTTTAGAATAGACCTGGGGAGAAGGAAGCTCTGAACTAATCACTGGACTCCCTGATCTCCACAATTGGGAAAAGGTGATTCTTTCCAAATATTCAAAAATACATTTATCAAAGATGATTTCTTGTTGTAAGCTGCATTATTTGGTAAAATTAGAGTGAAGGAATGGGATTGATCCACAGCCTGAGTCACCAGCTTAAGGACAGGAAGAGAGAGAATCTGGAGAGGAGAAAAGAATAAGTAGGAGACTGGATGCTGAATCTGGAAAAATGAGCAGAGAGGGAGAGGAGTGTGTGGGACAGAGATTTATAGATTTAGGGGAATGAGAAGCAAAAATGTTCCATAAAAACTAGAATTGCCTGTTCTGAATTTCTATCATGTACATAGAGTTGATGACTTATGTAAACTCCTTTTACAGGATATTAGAAGTGGATGATTTACAGACAGGAAACTCAAAAGAAAAATTTCAACAAGATCTTATAGAATCACTTAATTCATATATGGTTGGCTTCTGATTGTGGAAGGAGAAATGCTTGTTCTGTCTGTGGGAAAATTACAATCACCAGGGAAGTGGTACTTAGCAAATTGATGGAGCTGCGGGCTGACAAATCCCTGGGTCCTGATGGACTTCATCCTAGGGCCTTAAAAGAAGTGGCTTGTGAGATAGTTTATTCCTTTGTTTTAATTTTCCAAAGTTCCCTAGGTTCCAGGAAGATTCCATTCAATTGTAAAATAACAAATGTAACTCCTTTAGTCAAAAAGGAAGGGAGACAGAAAGCAGAAAACTGCAGATCAGTTAGTTTAACATCTGTCATAGGGAAAATGTTAGCAGGTATGATCAAAGGCGTGAGAAAAATTCAAGGTTATCAGGCAGAGTCAACATGGTTTTGAGCAAGGAAATCATGTTTAACGAATTTATTGGAGCTTTTTGAAGCAGTCGCATGTGCTGTGGATAGAGGGGAACCAGTGGATCAACTTAGATTTCCAGAAGGCATTTGATAAGGTGTCACACCAAAGGTTCTTGCAGAAAATAAAAACCCATGGTGTATGGGGTAACATATTGGCATGGATAGAAGATTAGCTAGTTAATAGGAAAGATGGCAGGATGTAACGAGTGATGTGCCACAGGTATCAGTGCTGTGACCTCAACTTTTTACACTTTTTATGGATGAAGGGACCAAAGGTATGGTTGCTAAATTTGCTGATGACACAAAGATAGATAGGAAAGTAAGTTGTGAAGAGGACATGAGGCTACAAACGGACACATAGGTTAAGTGAGTGGGCAAAGATCTGGCAAATGGAGTATAATGTGGGAAAATATGAAATTGTCCATTTTGACAGGAAGAATAAAAAATGATTATTATCTAAATGATGAGAGATTGCAGAGCTCTGAGATTTCGAGGGATCTGGGTGTCCTAGTGCATGAATCACAAAATGCTAGTAAGCAGATATAACAAATAATGAGGAAAACTATTTTTTTTTGTGAGGAGAATTGAATATAAAAGTAGGGAGGTTATGCTTTAGTTGTACAGGACACTGGTGAGACCACATCTGGAGTAATGTGTACGGTATTGGTCACCTTATTTAAGGAAAGATGTAAATGTATTGGAAGCAGTTCAGAGAAGGTTTACGAGACTAATACCAGGAATGGGTGGGTTGTCTTATGAGGAAAGGTTGGACAAGGCTATGCATGTATCCACTGGAGTTTAATTGTAAGAGGTGACTTGATTGAAACATATAAGATTCTGAGGGGTCTTGACAGGGTGGATTTGCAGAGCATGTTTCCTCTTGTGGGAGAATCTAGAACTAGGGGTCACTGTTTCAAAATAAGGGGCTGCCCATTTAGGACAGAGACAAGGAGAATTTTTTTCTCTCAGAGGGTTGTGAGTCTTTGGAACTCTCTTCTTCCTCAAAAAGCAGTGGAAGCAGAGTCTTTGAAAATTTTTAAGGCAGAGCTAGATATATTCATGATTAACAGTTTATCAGGGGTAGGCAGGAATATGGTGTTGAGGTTACAATCAAATCAGCCATGATCTTATTGAATGGCGGAGCAGGCTCGAGGGGCAGAGTGACCTGCTCCTTTCCTAATTTGTACGTAATACATTATAAAGGAACAACTGATCTCAAAGACAATCTCTTGTATATGTGGAGGGTTTGTGCTGAATCAGTTTTAAAGGGGTTAAATGATATATGTTTTCTATATTGGACAATCACATTAAAATCTGAAACTCAGATGGGGATATGGATTGGTGTTAGGTGGGAAGATCTGGATCAGTGTATTACTCTAGGAAGCCTTAAAACCAGAGTGACAGTATTTCAGAACTGATTCCTGTGATAGCAGCAATCCCATCGGTAAGACCGATGGAAATATTTAAAGTGGAGACCATAGGCATGTTGGATGATGGTGTACACAAGAAATTTGTGAACTATCTGAGGATAACTGTGAGGGGAAATGAAGGGATCTGGAAAGCAGCAGACACTTCATGTTGTTCCAGGAGAAGTGGGGCCTGGTTGTGTAGGTGTCAGGTTTTACACAGCACACGGTCAGCCTGTGGTTTCACCCTGGATGAAGAATCTCTGAATGGTACCATTCAAATCACTCAATGGGATTCTCAGGAGCCACATCATCTGCTCAGAAAGCAGGTGGTTTGTGGTATAGCGAATGAGAAACAGCACACACTCACAGACACCCACACGCAGAGACCGAAACACACACACACACACACCCTCAATGATGAACACACAACCACACATTTGTACTCAGAGAACCACACTGACACAGGAATACTTCCTGTCCCATCAATTGGACAACACCAGCCAACTTGACTAATCCTGAGGATAAAGTATCAATATCTATAAGGCCATTATATTAGAGAAATTCAAGTCAACATTATCCTCCAGTGACTGATCAATTTTGTTCATACAATCCCACTGTTTTCTCTGAATCTTAAATCAATATTGAACAACATCTGGGGCATAGGAAACAACAAACAATAATGTTGAGTGGTCTATCGTGACCCTGGGTGATCATCCCCAGTGGGAGATAGAGTAAAATTTAGAACGACATCCCTGGATAATCACAGCATCTACTTTTATCCTGGTATTACAGATGAATCTAATTCCCCTTATATTGATGGTCCACTTGATGAAGAGAATTCTAAGACAGGTTATAAGGAGAAAGAATAGATGGAAATGTTTGCACTGACCAAGAGAAAGGCTTTGAAGCGACAAAAGGAAGAATTTTCCTGAGCCTCGGGGTGTGGAATGTAGACAGAGGGAGGCCAGGTGAGGAAGACCCGAGTAATTCTAATAACTTTATTCAACATTTCTCCATAGTAAAGACACCTACACACATTAAAACTGATGATCTGCAATAGAAACAAGTTCTAGGAGGTCATATTGAGGGTAAGATTAGAACCTGTGAATAGACATGAAGAGACTAATGATCTGAAAGGACAGACAGTGCATGTTCTCAGCACCGAGCTATAGTGTTAGGAGATGGACTGAATACAAAGATATTAAGTCTTTCAGAAGGAGATGAGATATTCATGTACAAATCATGACAAAAGCAATGACAATATCACACAGACTCACTGAAGAGGATTACCTCATTTACAAGATGATTTAATGGGTTAATGTGTTCCATTTTGATAACATGTCAACACATTCTGGTTATTTGTTTATCATCAAGTTAGTGAAATTTTCCTAAAGTCAAAAAGGATCAATACATAAAAGCTCGATGTCCTTGAACTTCAAGCAGACTGATCAGATTAGAATAATGTGCTCACAACTCTTTCTGATGAGTCCTCCCATGAGTATCCAGTAATCTCATGGTCTCTGTATGTAATGGGTTATGTACTAGAAATAAAAACATTAAACTAATGTCTCGTTGTTTCCTTGTTTCCGAGTTTGTTTAAAGGGATACAGATAATTCTGTAAAAACACAAAGTATATTTAGCTTTTAGGGAGCAACATTCTAACAATTTGAAATGAATTTCAGGATCTCTGATCAATACTATATCCATTATCAGGAAATGTGTTTCCAGACAGGAAATGACACTTCGTCATTGACATTTTTACAGTTGTCATGATGATCAAATCCTTTTACAAAGAGACACACAGAAGAGACAAACACCCTCCATGCAGTGTGAACTCACTGAAGAGTCTGAAGTTTAAACAACTGAGTGAATCCCTTCCAACACATGGAGCAGGTGAGCAGTCTCAGCCCAGTGTGAACTCGCTGGTGTGTCCAGAGATTGGATGAATTAATGAATCCAATCTCATGTTCATATCACCTGCATAATCTTTTCCAGTGTGAACATGTTGGTGATTCGTCAGGTCAGTTGATTCCATGAATCCTTTCCCACACACAGAGCAAGTGAATGACTGTACAACACAGGCTGCATGACTAAGTGAATCCCTACCCACACATAAAGCAAGTGAGTGACTGTCCAACAGCAGGCTGTATGACTGAGTGAATCCCTACCCACACAGGGAGCAGGTGATCGGCCTCTCTCCAGTGAAAACTTGCTGGTATCTGAGAAGGGTGCATGTCTGATCAATTCTCTTCCCACACTCTGAGCATGAGACAGCCTCTCCCCATTGTGATCACACTGGTGTAATAGTGAGGTGAGATGATTGCCTGAACCTAGTCCCACAATGAGAGCACCTGACCTCATGACAATGAACGCTTTGATGCGATAGCAGATCCTGGGAATTTTTATAGCATTTCCCACAATCTGGACATTTAAAAGGTCACTCGTTAGTGTGAACCCGCTGGTGTCTCAGCAGGTTGGATGAGTGAGAAAATCCCTTCCCACATTTGAAGCAGATGAACGGTCTCTCTCCAGTATGAACCCGCTGGTGCGTCAGCAGGTGAGATGAACAAGTGAATCCCTTCCCACACCTGGAGCAGGTGAATGGCCTCTCCCCAGTGTGGGTGCGTTGGTGTGTAAGCAGCTGGGATGAGGTAGTGAATCCTTTTCCACACTCAGAGCAGGTGAATGGCCTCTCCCCAGTATGAGTGCGCTGGTGCGTCAGCAGGTGGGTTGACTGAGTGAACTCCTTACCACACTCGGAGCAGGCGAACGGCCTCTCCCCAGTGTGAACTCGCCGGTGTGTCAGCAGGCGGGATGAGGTAGTGAATCCCCTCCCACACTCGGGGCAGGTGAACGGCTTCTCCTCAGTGTGACTGTGCTGATGTACAGTGAGGTCAGATGATCGTCTGAACCCAGTCCCACAGTGAGAGCACCTGAATGGTCTCTCATCAGTGTGAACACGTTGGTGGGACATCAGTTCCTGGGAACTTTTATAGCACTTCCCACAGTCTGCGCATTTAAAAGGTCTCTCATCAGTGTGAACTCGCTGGTGCCTCAGCAGGTTGGATGAGTGAGCAAACCCCTTCCCACACTTGGAGCAGGTAAATGGTCTCTCCCCGGTGTGAACCCGCTGGTGCGTCAGCAGGTGGGATGAACAAGCGAACCCCTTCTCACACTTGGAGCAGCTGAACGGTCTCTCCCCAGTGTGAGTGCGCTGGTGTGTCAGCAGTTGGGATGAGGTAGGGAATCCCTTTCCACACTCAGAGCAGGTGAACGGCCTCCCCCCAGTGTGAACTCGCTGGTGTCCCAAAAGCGTGCATAGCTGATTGAATCTCTTCCCACAGTCGGAGCATGTGAACAGCCTCTCCCCAGTGTGAATTCGCTGATGTGTCAGCAGATAGGATGACCGAGTGAATCCCTTCCCACACTTGGAGCAGGTGAACGGCCTCTCCCCAGTGTGAACCCGCTCATGTACAGTGAGGTCAGATGATCGGCTGAATCCAGTGCCACAGTGAGAGCACCTGAATGGTCTCTCGCCAGTGTGAACACGTTGATGGGACATCAGTTCCCTGGAACTTGTACAGCACTTCCCGCAATCTGGACATTTAAATGATCTCTTGCCAGTGTGAACTCGCTGGTGCCTCAGCAGGTTTGAAGAGTGAGAAAAGCCCTTCCCACACTTGGAGCAGGTGAATGGCCTCTTCCCAGTGTGAACTCGTTGATGTGTCAGTAGGTGGGATGAACAAGTAAATCCCTTCCCACATTTGGAGCAGATGAATGGCCTCTCCCCAGTGTGAATTCGCTGGTGTGTCAGCAGGTTGGATGACTGAGTGAATCCCTTCCCACACTCAGAGCAGGTGAATGGCCTCTCCCCAGTGTGAACTCGCTGGTGTGTCAGCAGATGGGATGACTGAGTGAATCCCCTTCCACACTCGGAGCAGGTGAATGGCTTCTCCCCAGTGTGAATGCACTGGTGTGTTAGAAGGTAAGATGAGGTAGTAAATCCCTTCCCACACTCTGAACAGATGAATGGCCTTTCCCCAGTGTGAATGCGCTGATGTACCCTGAGGTCAGATGATCGTCTGAACCCAGTCCCACAGTGAGAGCACTTGAACGGTGTCACATCAGTGTGAACACGTTGGTGAGACATCAGTTCCCCAGAGCTTTTGTAGTGCTTCCTGCAGTCTGGGCATTGAAAAGGTCTCTCATCAGTGTGAACTCGCTGGTGTCTCAGCAGGTTGGATGAATGAGCAAATCCCTTCCCACACTTGGAGCAGGTGAACGGCTTTTCTCCGGTGTGAATGCGCTGGTGTGTCAGAAAGTGGGATGAGGTAGTGAATCGCTTCCCACAGTCGGTGCAGGTGAATGGCCCCTCCCCGTTGTGACGACCCTGATGAATTTCTACCTTGAATGGATAATTGTATCCCTTCCCACAGTCCCCAAATCTCCACGGTTTCTCCCCATTCTGACTGCATTTATGTTCTGACAGGCTGGATGAATGGCTGAAGTCTTGTCCACACACAGAGCACATGCACGGTTTCTCCCCACTGTGAACAGTGCTTTTTCCTTCCATGTTCAAAATCTGATGATATTCAGGTTATGATAAATTTTGTGATTGAGGCAGATCTTGATATGATATTGTGTTTGTGTTTCTCCACTGCAAATCCTTCGACTTCAAATATCCTGTGAATTTGATTTAAAACAGAAAAAATGGAGTGAGAGAGAATCCCAGAAAAGCAAAGGCAGATTGTGATATTGAACTGAATTAATCTGGTAATTTGTGGGGCTGGCACTAGGGAAAAGTGACCATGAAAGTTATCAAATTGTCATAAAAACACAATCGGTTCACTAATGTCCTTCAGGGAAGAGAATCAGTCTGTGTCTACACAAGGCTCTGGCATCTATAGAAGGGAAGGGAGAGGTGGGAGAGGCAGTGGGTGATGGAGAGGAATTTTATATATTTACAACTCGACAAGAACTTCGACAGAATCTCACAAACCCTCAACCTCCAGCACCTCGAAGGACCAGGAAAGCAGGTGTATGAAAATGTTATCACCTCCAAATTCCTCTGCAAGTCACACACCAATGTCTTAGGCTGAGATGATTGGCCTCCAACAACCACAAGCACCTTCCTTAGTATTGGCCATGACTCCAGCCAGATTCACCCCTCCCAATTCCCATTGACTTCAGTTTTACTCGGGCTCCTTGATGCCACACTGGGCCAAGGTAAGTCACTTTCAAATCATCTCTGAAATTTAGCTCTTTTGTTGAGGTCATTAGCAAGTAAGGGGCCAGAATCAGAGGAATGCAGAGTGCCGAACATCATGGAATGGCACAGCACGGAAGGAGGTCATTCTGCCCATTATGGCCACACTAGACCTTTGAAAGAGCTGTACACTTTAACAACACAATCCTGCCCTTTCCCAACAGCCCTGCGATTTTTTTCCAATTTGAGTATTTATCCCATTTGAAAGGTATTACTGAATTTGCTTCCACCACCCTTTCAGGCAGTGCATTCTGGAGCATAACAAATCACTGCATTATGTCCCTCATGTCACCTCTGGTTCTGCTGCCAATTACCATCAATCTGTGTTATCTGCTCACTGACCCGTCTCACACTGGAAAGAGCTTCTCCTTATTTAGAGGGTATAGGGCTTGAAGAGGTCACAGAGATAGGGAGGGGTGATTCCATGGAGGGAATTGGACAAAAGGATGAGAATTTTAAAGGCTGAAGTCACCAGACATCTCCCCCACTACAGAATGTGGATCACTAATTGCATGAAGGATGTTTCTTTAACTGATAAATGTGCAGAAATCTGAATGATTGTCTCTCTAAATATCGCAAATGGTTGCATGATCAGTGAGGAATTAATCTATATCTTTAACTAACAACAACATGGAACGAGGGAAATGAATGACCTTTAAACACCTGGTCAACTTGGCACAGAAGCATCTGAATCAAAGGCCAGGAACTCCAGGAAGATGGTGGCGTACTGATAATGTCACTAAACTTGTAATGCTAAAGCTATTGCTCTGGGGAGATCGGTTCAAATCTCATCAGCACAGCTGGCGCAATTTAATTCCATTTAATAAAATCTGGAATTTTAGGCTGGTGTCAGTAACAGTGACCAGATCATTGCAAAAACAATCTGGTTCACTAATGTCCTTTAGGGAAGGAAACGTGTCATCCTTACCTGTTGTGGCCCACATGTGACCCTAGGTCCATAGAAACGTGGTTGACTCTTAACTGCTTCTGAAATGGCCGAGCAAGTCACTCAATTCAAGGCAATTAGGATGGGCAACAAACGCTGGTCTTGCCAGTGATGCCCACATCCCATGAAATAAATAAAAATACTGATAAATGTTAAATAATGTTGTTGATAAAAGAGATACTCATTTAATTTTTCAGAGATGACTGATTTCCCAGGGGTTCACTTTGACTCCCCTGACTGACTGACCCAGGGTCCAGTCCTCAATCCCCCGATTGGTGACTGAACTTGCTGCTCCTTTGCTCCTCCGGCCTCTGAGCTCCTCTTGCTGTTGTTTCCCAGGACAGTCAATGCCCGCTCTCCAACATGACCCTGTCAGATGGAGTTCAGGGGCTCAGAGGGAGAAAGGAAAATGAGGCGGTGAATCTGAGTTGGGAAAAACAAGGAGAGAAACAGGATTCAATGGAGAAACTGAGCGGGGGGCGAGCGCAGCCTCAAGAACAGCGAGTGCGGCTCTCAGAGGCGGAATGAAAGCGGCCGGGCCCGGCGGCCGCGCGGTGATCTCCCCGGGCTGGGGGTCGGGGGTCGGGTTTCCACCGAGTCCGACTTACAACAAAGGAACCGCCCAGAATGCCCCGCGGCTGGCCCTGGGGAGCATGCGCACTCTCAGCGCCTGGGGAAAGGAGCGAGTTGGATCGAGCGCGGGGGATTGTGGGAACCGCAGCTACCATTGGTGTAAGAAACAAACAATGGTTCAATCTTTGAAGGAGGCCATTTGGCCCGTTTTATCTGAGACAACCACAGAGAGCCACTTATCTAGTCACACACACGACCCTTCTCCCTTTTATCCATCGCTCTGTAATTGATCTCTGATATAAGGTCTAGATTAATATAAACTGAGACTGGGTCTAGATAGAGCACCTAGCATAAAATAAGCCAACAGCTGATCTTGTGCAGTAATAAATGAGAGTGCCTCGTGGAATATTACGGGAGACATTGTCTAGTGCAATAATAACTGAGATATATTGTGATATGACCTAGTGTAATGTAACAGACAGAGGGCCCAGATTACAATGCAGTAGTTACCATGACAGGGATAGTGTAAACAGTGGGCTGGTCTGGTGTGATAATAACTGAGCCCTGGTCAAGGTCAGCCAAAAGCAAAACAGGGCCGAGTGCATTATAACTCGGGACAAGGTTTAGTGCAGTAATCAGCAGACAGGATCTAGCGTATTATAAACATGGTCAAGTTCTAGTACATAATCAGTAGACCTTAGTAGGTCTATTAAACAAGATCTAGTGCAGTTAAAAATAATATAAGGAAATAGTTGCATTTATGTTGCTCATTTCATGATCACCGAATGTGTCAAAGCACTTTATAACTAATTAAGTACTTTTGAATTATTCATAATATTCTTACGAAGACAGGGCCTAGTGCATACTGCAGATGCTGGAAATCTGAAACAAAACATAAAATGCTGGAAAAACTCAACAGGCCTAACAGCATCTGTGGACAGAAAAAAACAGAGTTAACATTTCGAGTCCTTATGACTCTTTTTCAGAGCTAAAGAGAAGTAAAAATGTAATGAAATTTATACTATTTAAGGGGGGTGGGCAGTGGAGCAGGTGAAGCTGGATAGAAGGCCAGTGATACTTGGAGGCAAAGGAGAAATTGCTAGAGACGTCATGAACAAAAGGACAAAGGGGTGTTAATGATAGTGGTACTGGCTAAAGGAGGTGCTGACGGTGGCATTAAGGTCAGAAAGCAGAATGTGACAATAGCAGAACAAAGGTAAGTACTCTGGAAAGAGCAACATGAACAAGTGACAGATGTCCCTTGTGGGGGTGGGGTGGGGGGAGGGGATGGTGTTGGGGGAAAAAGATTGAAAATAGGATAAAAGGGTATAAAACAATGAATAAAAACGAAAACAAATAAAAAATAAAAATAAGTGGATAAAGAATAAAAATTAAAAACTAAAAATTAAAAAATAAAATTAAAAACTAAAAATTAAAAAATAAAATTAAAAACTGAAAATGAATATTGAAAAAGGGGGATAAAAATTGGGAGGGGGAGTGGTGAGAATGGAGGAGAGAGTTCATGGTCTGAAATTGTTGAACTTAATGTTATGTCCGGAAGGCTGTAAAGTGCCTAATTGGAAGATGAGGTGCTGTTCCTCCAGTTTGCGCTGGGCTTCACTGGAACATTACAGCAGGCCAAGGATGGGCATGTGGGCATGACTGCAGAATGGGGTGTTGAAATGGCAAGCAACAGGAAGGTCTGGGTTATGCTTGCAGACAGACTGAAGGTGTTCTGTAAAGCAGTGACCCAGTCTGCGTTTGGTCTCTCTAATGTTGAGGAGGCCGCATTAGGAGCAGTGAATACAGTAGACTAAATTGAAGGAGGTGCAAGTGAAGTGCTGCTTCACCTGAAAGAGTGTTTGGGCCCTTGGATGGTGAGGACGGAGGAGGTAAATGGGCAGGTGTTGCACCTTCTGTGATTGCATGGGAAGGTGCCATGGGAGGGGGGTGAGGTGTTGGGGGTAATTGAGGAGTGGACCAGGGTGACCCAGAGGGAATGGTTCCCATGGAATGCTGACAGCGGGGGGTGAAAGGAAGATGTGTTTGGTGGTGGCATCATGCTGTAGTTGGCAGAAATGGCGGAGGATGATCCTTTGAGTGCCAAGGTTGGTGTGGTGAAAAGTAAGGACAAAGGGGAGCCTATCATGGTCCTGGAAGGGAGAGGAAGGTGTGAGGGCAGAGGCACAGGAGATGGGTTGGACACGGTTGAGGGCCCTGTCAACCACAGTGGGTGGGAAATCTCGGCTAAGGAAGAAGGAAGACATGTCAGAGTGTCATTTTGGAAAGTGGCATCATCGGAACAGACGGAGGTGAAGGAACTGAGAGATTGGGATGGAGTCCTTACAGGAAGCAGGGTGTAAGGAGCTGTAGTCAAGGTAACTGTGAGAGTCGGTTGGATTGTAATGAATATTGGTGGACAGTCTATCACCAGAAATTGAGACGGAGGGGTCAAGGAGGGGAAGGGAAGTGTCAGAGATGGACCATGTGAAGGTGATGGAGGGGTGGAAATTGGAAGAAAAATTGATAAATTTTTCCATGTCCAGACAAGAGCATGAAGCAGCACCGAGACAGTCATCGATGTACCAAAGAAAGAGTTGTGAGAGGGGGCTTGAGTAGGGCTGGAACAAGGAATGCTCCACATACCCCATAAAGAGACAGGCATAACTGGGGCCCATGCGGGTACCCATGGCCACACCTTTTATTTGGAGGAAGCAAGACGAGTTAAAGGAGAAATTATTCAGTGAGAGAACAAGTTCAGCCAGACGGAGGAGAGTAGTGGTGGATGGTGATTGTTCGGGCCTCCGTTCAAGGAAGAAGCGGAGAGCCCTCAGACCATCCTGGTGGGGGTTGGAGGTGTGGAGGGATTGGACGTCCATGGTGAAGAGGAGGCGGTTAGGGCCAGGGAACTGGAAATTGTTGGTATCACGTAGGGTATCAGAGGAATCGCGGATGTAAGTGGGAAGAGACTGGACAAGGGGAGAGAGAACAAATTCAAGATAGGAAGGAATTAATTCCGTGGGGCAGAAACAGGCTGACATGATCTGTCGCTGGGACAGTCCTGTTTTTGGATTTTGGGGAGGAGGTAGAAGCGGGCTGTCTGGGGTTGAGAGACTGTAATGTCTTGAATATGGCCTATTCTAATATGAAGAGAGATATGGTACAAGGAAGTAATAACTGAGACAGATCCTGGTGTGTTATAAATAGAGACATGGTCTCATGAATTAACAACTGAGGAAGGATCTATTGTAATATAAACAGAGAGATGATCTCGTTAATTTAAATATATTCATGCTCAATTGTAATAATAACTGAGAGAAGAGTCTAATTTGAAATATGCAGTCAGGGACTAGTGCAGTAACAACTGAGAGAGGGCCTGGTGTAATATAAACAGTGACATTGTCTTAGTACAGTGATCTGAGGCAGTGTCTTTTGTAATGTAAATAGAGATACATTCTACTTTAATAGAAACACTGACAGTTTGTAGTTTTGGGAGGTTTTAATTCTGTTTTTGCCATCAAGAACAGACATGGTCACAAAGTTGGGTTGTGAAACAACTTTATTGAGACAAAGTCAGGACAAGTTTACCAAGTTTCATGTAAACTAGAGTGACAAACTCTGGCAGCGATTTACAGTTTAACGTGGATTATTCTACTTGTATCAAATCCGTTTCTTCTCAGTTTCTCTCTCTTAGCTGCTGGTCTCTGCTTCTTCTCCTCTGCACGGCCTTGCTCAGGAGAATCTCTTTCATGTTGCCTCTTATCCAATTAACCTCTGCCTCTTCCCAATCAATGTTCATCCCTGTGATGAACATGCCCTGAGATTGCTTCTCTTAGCCAATCAGGTTTAGTTCATGTCAGCAATGTTAGCCTTAATTAATCACCTAAGTTTATCATATTCACAGTTCATGACAGCAATGTTAGCCTTATTTAATCATGTAATGTTCCGTGTATTCACCGTGGTTCTATTTTCTCGTATCTGCAGGCTGCTACATCCTGTTGCTATTTATCTCACAGAGGCCCCTACATTCCTGCCTTTAGCTCACACAAACAATCTACAAGAACTTTAGCTTTTAGCTGCAGTAAGTGTTTTAAAGATTGTCATTATTTCCCAGAATCTCTCTCCCTTGGCATTCATTTATATTAAGCCTTATTTCTCCATTTTCCTTCCTCACTATACCACAAAAGGGGTTTTAACAGAGTTCAGTGTTAATAATTTTACACTATCTTCTATTGAAGACCTCTGGTTATTCTCTTCCTCATGAGAGAAAACATTCTCTCTGTTTCCTCTCTATCGAAATCTTTCACAATTTTAAAGACCTTTATTAGGTCACCTTTCAACCTTCCTTTTTCAAGAGACAAGAGACCCAGTCCATCAATCTTTTCCTCATATGTATTTCTGGTATCATCCTTGTAAGTCATCTCTGCTCCCTTTCCAGTGTGTCTCCATTCTTTTTATAAAATGGTGACCAGAGCTGTACTCATTACTCTCAGTGTGGTCTGACCAAGGTTCCAGACAGGTTTAGCAGAGCTTCCCCACTTTCCAATTCCATTCCTCGTGAAATAAAACCTAGTGCTCGATTGGCTCTTTTTATTGCCTTTCTCTGATTGACGCATTTACACTCAATCTAATTGTTCCTCTACCCCACCCAGACTCACATCTTCCCAGTAATAAGTGACCTCCTTATTCTTCTGACTAAAATCTACTACCTCACATTTATGTGTGTTCAACTTCATTTGCCCCTTCTCCCCAGTTCTGATCTGACAAGCTGCGGCTACACTGGAGATATTTATATTTAACTTGTTCACTACATCAGTGATCTGATTCTGCTCAAACCATAACCACAAGGATATCTGTGCATTGCTCTGAGTGTGAGCACAAGGCTGTGTCACTATCACACACAGATACCGTTTCCTTGGTTCACATCTCTATACAAAGACCAGCTCTTTATATATTCCCTTTCTACACAATTGCAGCAGACATGAGTAAGAATGTGAGGCTCATTAATATTCACCCACATTTCATAACAGCAAAGGTTCTACTGGAACAAAAGTTCAGTCATTTTCCATTGCAGGCAAAACACAGAGAAAAGAAAGACTTGCATTCATATAGCACCTTTCACCACCTCAGGGTGTCCCAAAGTGCTTTACATCAGGGAAATCCTTTTGAAGCGCAATCACTGTTGTAATTTAGGAAACATATCACAATCAATTTGCGCACAGCAAGCTCCCATACACTGCAATATGATAATGACCAGATCTGTGTCTGTGACATTGGCTGAGGGATAAATATTGGCCAGGACATAAATAATAACTCCCCTGTTCTTCTTCAAAATAGAGGCCAGTGGATCTTTTACGTCCACCCAAGCAGCTAGGCGGGGCCTTGGTGTAATATTCTCAGTTGTAAGACAGCACTTCTGACAGTGAAGCACTCCCTCAGTACTGCACTGGAGAGTCAACCTCAGTTGTTCTACAGTGGGACTTGAACCCACAATCTTCTGGTTGAGATGTGAGAGTGTTACCCACTGAGCCACGGGTAACACAACAGTGCAGTTGCACACTGGCACCTTAATATTGTCTCATCAGCTACACTGTTTCATTAAATACATTTACTGAGTGGATTTCAATTTAAACCAGGTTTACAGACATGATGTGATATTCACACATTGAAGGCAAGAGAGATGCTGTGGGACACACACTAAGTCCAGGAGCTGAAAATGATTAACAGATTGGGTTTTGTGTTTATTGATCCTGAGTGTGTTACCAATGTCTTCCCTGGATCCCAAGGCTAGGAGAGACAGCCTGGAAGGAATGGGGAGCTGGGACTTGTCCATGAGAGTAACTGAAGGTAGGAGAACTGAAATACTCTAGAGTTAGAAAGGAGAAAAGGTTCAGTCCTGGATGTGATTCTCAGCAGCAAAAACAAGAAAATCCAACTTTGCCGGTGACCTGTGAACTCGCTGGTGTCTCAGCAGGTGGTGTGAACAAGTAAATCCCTTCCCACACTCGGAGCAGGTGAACGGCTTCTCCCCAGTGTGAATTCGCTGGTGTTTCAGCAGGTTGCCTGAGTGAGCAAATCCTTTCCCACACTCGGAGCAGGTGTACGGCCTCTCCCCAGTGTGAGTTCGCTGGTGTAAAGTGAGTTGAGATGATTTCCTGAACCCAGTCCTGCAGTGAGAGCACCTGAACGGTCTCTTCTCAGTGTGAACATGTTGATGGTACATCAGTTCTCTGGATGTTTTATAGCACTTCCCACAGTCTGGGCATTTAAAAGGTTTCTCCTCACTGTGAACTCACTGGTGTCTCAGCAGGTTGGTTAACTGGGTGAATCTCTTCCCATACTCACAGCAGAGAAACGGTCTCTCCCTACTGTGAACTCATTGGTGTATCCACAGGTTGGCTGACTGGGTGAATCCCTTCCCACACTCAGAGCAGGTGAACAGTCTCTTCCCTGTGTGAATTCGCTCGTGTTTCACCAGATCAGATGTATGAACAAATCTCTTCCCACACTCGGAGCAGAGGAAGGGCCTCTCCCTGGTGTGAATGCGCTGGTGTCTCAGCAGGTCATTGCTTCTTGTAAAGGTCTTCTCACATTCAGAACATTTAAAAATTCTCTTATCAGAGTGAACACATTGGTGTTCAGTGTATTGGGAGGATTCAGAAAATCCCTTGTCCCACTCAGAGCAGGGGAACAGCCTCTCCCCAGCATGACCTCGCTGGTGTCTCACCAAGTGGGATGACCGAGTGAAACCCTGCCCACACTCAGGGCAGGTGAACGGTCTCTCCCCGGTATGAATTCGCTGGTGTGTCAGAAGGTGGAATGAGCGAGTAAATGTCTTACCACACTCGGAGCATGTGAACGGCCTCTCCCCAGTGTGAACCCGTTGGTGTGCCAGGAAGTTGGATGACCGAGTGAATCCATTCCCACACACAGAGCAGATGAAGGGTTTCTCCCCAGTGTGAACACCCTCGTGCTTCAGAAGGTGGACTGAATGGGTGAAGCTCTTGCCACACACAGAGCAAGTGAATGGCCTCTCGCTGGTGTGAGTGCGCTGGTGTCTCAGCAGTTCCTTGCATCTTTTAAAGATCTTTTCACATTCTGAGCATTTAAAAGGTCTCTTTTCTGAGTGAACCAATTGGTGCTCAGTGTATTGGGAGGACTGAGTGAATCTCTTCCCACACTGGGAGCAGCTGAACGGCCTGTCCTTGGTGTGAACTCGCTGGTGCTCAGTGAGATGCACTGACTCACTGAACGACTCCCCACAGTGGGAGCAGCTGAACAGTCTCCCGTCAGTGTGAACTTGCTGGTGTTGGACCAGTTCCTCGGAGGTTTCAAAGATTTTCCCATAATCAGAGTATTGAAGAGGCTTCTCATCAAAGTGATCGAGCTGGTGTGCCAGCAGGTTGGATGAACACATGAATTTCTTCCCACACACAGAGCAGGTGAATGGACTCTGTGTTGTGAGTTCGCTGTTGTGTCAGCATGTTTACCAGGTGTATCATTCCATTCACACAGGAGGAGCAAGTGAACGGCCTCTCGCCAGTTTCCAGCTGAGACAGTCAATTAAAACCCTTCAGATGTACAAATCTTCAGATTTCGATGAACTGATTGGCTCTGTCAGATGTGAGGTTTGGTTTGAGTTTCCTGAATGCAAATCCTCCTCTTCTATTTCCTGGAAGATAAGTTTACAAAGAATTACAAGGAATATACATTACACAAACAGGCCATTCAATCTATCCAGTCTGTCCCGGAGTTTCCACTCCACATGAGTCTCCTCCCATTCTGCCGACCTCATCTCAGTCTTTCAGCTCATCTTTCTAATCCCTTTTCTCTCATGTTCTCATCTAGTTTCCTTTTGAAAGCATCTAAGGTGTTTGTCTCAGCCACTTCCTGTAGTAGCGAGTTCCACATTCTAACAACTGTCTGAGGAAAGAAATATCCCGTTTTCCCCTCGGATTGATTAGTCTCTATTGTGTTTTCATGGCTCAGTGGAAACATTCTGTCCACATCTATTTGTCCAACCCATTTAAGGACTTATATCAGAAGAGACAAACACGTCCCTTGATTTGAGTTTGCTGTGTGTAAATTCTCCCCTTCTTACAGTAAAAGGAGTTTCCAAATCCCATCCCTGTCAGTCCAGGATAGAAATGCACAACATTCTCTCCTCCTGCTGACAGGGACATGGATAGCCGCGCATGCGCATTGCTGCTCGTTGCGCCTGCAAAGATGGCGGCCGTTAACCCGGGTCTGCACCGGCAAAAGCCCCAAAGCTGCCGCCCGATGCAATCCCGGGACGGCAGCCTCCTGCTTGGTCTTTTAGCCCTACAAAGGATGTTTATGAAGCCTTCCCGCCCACCCAGTGCCCCTAACACTGCCTCCGCTTATCCGCATCCTCACTTCCTGAAGACAAACAAGCATCTGTCCATCACCCGCACTGCGCATGCTCCAAATCACAATGCCCGGAGTGATTGACGGCAGCTCCGGACCAATAGGAAGAGGGGGCGGGGCTGGAGGACCAGCGGGAGCTGCTGGTCCTCCAAGCAATCGGAGTGAATAAGGGGCGGGGTTAAGCGCAGATCTCCCTGATTTTTGACTGAAACTCTGCATCATTTTGAAAGCTGATTTGTCTCAAACTCCAGGAGAAAACTGGACCTTTCTGTTTGTGGCTTTAAACAGATGAAACCCTGTGGATGTGGAGCAAACATTTCAAACAATCTCAGGATATGGAGTCAGCCATTTAGGACTGAGATGAGGAGAAACTTCACACAGAAGGTGGTGAAACTGTGGAATTCTCTATAACAGAAGGCTATGGAGGCCAAGTCACGGGGTATATTTAAGAAGGAAATAGATAGATTTCTAGACTCCAAGGGTGTCAAATGGTATGGGGGAGAGAGCAAGAGTATGGCGTTGAGATAGAGAATCAGCCAAGATCATATTAAGTGGCAGAGCAGGCTTGAGGGGCCAAATTACCAACTCATAGAGTCATAGAGGCTGACAGCACAGAAAAAGGCCCTTTGGCCCATCGAGTCTGCCCTGGTCAAACAAGTACCTAACTGTTCTAATCCCATTTTCCATAACTAAGCCCATAGCCTTGTATGCCATGGCATCGCCACTGCACATCCAAATACTTATTAAATGTTATGAGGGTTTCTGTCTCTATCACCCTTTCAGGCAGAGAGTTCCAGATCCCCAACACCCTCTGGGTGAAAAAATTCTTCCTCACATCCCCGCTAAACCTCCTGCCCCTTACCTTAAATCTACACCCCCTGGTTATTGATCCCTCCACCAAGGGGAAAAGTTCCTTCTTGTCTACCTTATCTATGCCCCTCATAATTTTATACACCTCAATCATGTCCCCCCTCAATCTCCTCAGCTCCATGGAAAATAACCCCAGTTTAACTAGACTCTCCTCATAATAAAACTCTCCAGCCCAGGCAACATCCTGGTAAATCTCCTCTGCACTCTCTCTCGTGCAATCACACCCTTTCTGTAATGTGGATTCCAGAACTGCACGCAATACTCTAGCTGTGGCCTAACCAGCATTTTATACAGTTACAGTATAACCTCCCTGTTCTCATATTTTATGCTTCAGCTAATAAAGGCAAGTATCCCATATGCCTTCTTAACCAAATTATCTATCTGTCCCGCTACCTTACGGGACTGGTGGACATGCACACCAAGGTCCCTCTGCTCCTCGGTACTTCCCAGGGTCCTACCATTCCTGCTCCTGCTTCGATTTTCTATGTTTATCTATGTTTTAACATTTGTTAGTGAAACGTGGGAACATGATGAAACAATGCACAAACAGTTCAAGGGCTAACTTAAAGGAATATCTGGGCAGACAGGGAATGTCACCATTCGAACAAGGAGAGTCCTTGGTTTCAACAAATTAACGGGCAGAAGGGTTAGGACAGGTTAGGGAGGAGGTATTACACCAGGAAACTTTAAAATCTGGGTGATAGTATTTCAAAACTGATTCCTGTGATTCCATTGCTATTGGTTGCTAAGACCAGTGGAAGTATTTAAAGTGGAGACCATAGGCATATTGGAGAATGATGTACTCAAAGAATTGTGAACTATCTGAGGATAATAGTGAGGGGAAAGGAAGGGACCTGGAAAGCAGCAGACACTTCATGTTGTTCCAGGAGAAGTGGGGCCTGGTTGTGTAGATGTCAGGTTTTACACAGCACATGGTCAGCCTGTGGTTTCACCCTGGATGAAGAATCTCTGAATGGTACCATTCAAATCACTCAGTGGGATTCTCAGAGAACCAACATTGTCTGCTCAGAAAGAGGAAGGTTTCTGATGCAGCGAATGAGAAGCAGCAAAGACTCTCTCTCTCTCTGTCTCATACACACATAGAGACAAACAGAGAGCCCTCACAGACACACACACAGCTATCACACCCCCACCCCCGAATAGGCACCCCCCCATAACACACACATACACACATAGAGACAACTCCTGTTTAATTGGAAGATAAAAGCAAAAAACTGCGGATGCTGGAAATCCAAAACAAAAATAAAAATACCTGGAAAAACTCAGCAGGTCTGGCAGCATCTGTGGAGAGGAACACATTTAACGTTTCAAGTCCGTATGACTCTTCAACAGAACGAAGTAAAAATAGAAAATAGAAAAGATAGAAAAGAGATGAAATATTTCACCTCTTTTCTATTTTTACTTAGTTCTGTTGAAGAGTCATACGGACTCAAAATGTTAACTGTGTTCCTCTCCACAGATGCTGCCAGACCTGCTGAGTTTTTCCAGGTATTTTTATTTTTGTTCCCTGTTTAATTGGGAAGTTTTATGTTACAGCCAATGAGAAACTGCACACAAACTCCCAGATTTTCACAGGCTCTCTCTCTCTGTCTCTCATACGCATATAGAGAGACACAGACAGCCCTCACATGCACACAGCTATACCCTCACCCACCCACCCCCCACAACCTCTCACACACACAGACATACTCACACAGAGACAATTCCTGTTTTATCGGGTGAACAACACCAGCTAACCTGACTATTACTGGAGATAAAGTATCGGTGTCTGTTGTAAGGGCCACAATGTTAAGAGAAATTCATGTAAACATTACCCTCCAGGGGCTGAGAGCAGTTTTGACCATCCAACTCCATTGAACCTTAAATCTATATTGAACAACATCTGGTACAGAGGCAACAACAAAACATTAACATTAAGAAGGCTATTGCTACGCTGGGTGGGAGATAGTGTGAAATACAGAACGACATCCCTGCATAATGACAGTCTCTACTTTCCTCCTGGTATTACAGATGATGTTAATGCTGACTTGGAAATATATTGCCATTTCTTCACTGTCGCTGGGTCAAAATCCTGGAACTCCATCCCTAACAGCACTGTGGGTGTACCTACACCACTAGTACTGCAGCAGTTCAAGAAGGCAGCTCACCACCACCTTTTCAAGGGTAATTAGGGATGGGCAATAAATGCTGGCCTAGTCAGTGGTGCCCATATCCAGTAAATGATTTTTTTTTAAATCCCCTTATCTTGATGGTCTGCTTGATGAAGAGGATTCTAAGACAACCTTGTAACCTACAAGGAGAAAGAATATAATGGAAATGTTTGCACTGACCAAGAGAAAAGCTTTGAAAAGGAAGAACCTTCTTGAGCCTCGAGGTGGGGAATGTAGACAGAGGGAGACCAGATGGGGAAGACCTGAATAATTCCAATAACTTTATTAAATGTTTCTCAACAATAACCACACTTAAACACATTAAAAACTAAGGACCAGCAATAGAAGCAGGCTCCAGAACAATAAGATGAGAAGCTGTGAGCTGATTAATGATCTGAAAGGACAGACGACATGCATTCTGCTCACCGAGCTGGATAGTCAGGTGATTAACCAAATAAAAAAACGTTATTAAATCTATCAGAGAGATGAGATATTCAGGTATAAACTGTGAGAAAAGCAATGAGAGAATAACATAGACGTACGAAAGAGAACAACATAATTTACCAGATGAATTAATAAGTAAATCAATAAAAAACATGGTGTTGACATGTTATAAGCAATTTAGCACAAGCTAACCAAAGAAAAAAGATTCACTGCACAAAAGAAACAATCCATGAGACTTTTTACCAGAGAAGGAGGAGGTCATGAATGTGTGACAGTAGATGGGACTTTCCGTGCTTGAGCAGTTCAGCTGGAATTCCATCCTTGCCGGTGCCTTTCTGCTTGCTGGACAATCAATGGCCTTTTCGAGCTCATCCAACTCAACCATGACAGGAAGCTGTGGGAGTGTCAAATTGAGACTGGGGGATGTCCATTTCAGAGGAGTACAGCTCACAGTGATGTCCAGTCACAGAGATGTTTGAAATATTTTCTCAGGGGGACATCTGTTTACTTCTGTTGGTGAATACTTCACCATATTCCGATTTCAGGAGGGCAACTTTGGTGATGGTCGGACCAAGCGCCCTCTTGATCCCACCATACATTGCAGATTTCCATTGTCACAGGCAGTTTAGATTCCTGAACGCAGACTGATCCAGTGTTTACTTACACAGTTTCTCCTGGTCTTTTACACAAGTGTCTTGGCTACATTCAAGTTATGCAGTGTTCTAGCTGTTGAGTTTATGTTGTGCATCAGGTGGGTTTTGCTTTTTGCTTCAATGACAGATGTCACCTCTGCTGAGTAGGTCTCAAATAAATCTTTGTTGTGGGTTCCACCTTTACCAAATGTTGCTGCTGCTGTGTCAGAAATGATTGAACTCAGCGACTTCCAAGCTTCATCAATATCAACGTTGATTAATGAAGCTTTTACTGATGTGCCTGTAAAATATTTTACTGTTTTGTTTCATGTTTCTTTATAATTTAATTTCAAATTGGAGGTTTCACTGTGAAGAATGTGTAAGTCAGTAAGAATTGTCAGCAATGGTTAATCAGCACTTTCTAATCGTAGCTGTTAATCAGTGGAGCCTTTCAGACACTGAACTGTAGATTTTGCATTAAAGATCAATTTAGGATTGAAATAAAAGTTCATAATTTTATTGTAAATTAGTTCCTGGTGAGAGTTCTTGAATTAAGGGGAAAGATCACAGATGGTGCTTTTAAAAAAGGACACTGCAGTCCTGAAAACCAGTGACATCTCCATAATATTAAACTCCAGCCAGTTATGAGAGTTGTTAACATCAACAAACATGATATTGTCAGAATATCAGTCCCGGACATGATCCAAGGGCAATAACAGCAGAATCCAACTCCTGCAGTCACTTATGAATTCGCTGATGTGTCAGCAGGTTAGATGGCTGAGTGAATCCTTTCCCACACACACAGCAGGTGAATGGCCTCTCTCCAGTGTGAGTGTGTTGGTGTATCACCAGGTTGAAGGATTTAGTGAATCCCTTCCCACACACGGAGCAGGTGAATGGCCTCTCGCCCGTGTGAGTTCGCTGGTGTATCAGCAGGTTGGATGGGTGAATGTATTCCTTCCCACACACGGAGCAAGTGAACAGTTTCTTCCCAGAGTGAACCCGCTGGTGCGCAATGAGATTGGGTGAAGACCTGAACCTCTTTCCACAATTGGTGCAGCTGAACGGCCTCTCCTCTGTATGAGTTTGTTGGTGCTCCAGCAGATGGGAGGACCGACTGAATCCCTTCCCACACACAGAGCAGGTAAATGGCCTCTCCCCAGTGTGAACTCGCTGGTGTGCAATGAGGTTGGATGAAGACCTGAACCTCTTTCCACAGGAAGAGCAGCTGAACGGCCTTTCCTCAGTGTGAGTTTGTTGGTGTGACTGGAGGCAGGATAACTGAGTAAATGCCTTCCCACACACAGAGCAGTTAAATGGTTTTTCCCGAGTGTGAACGCGTTGATGGTTTTTCAGCAAGGATGGATAATTAAATCCTTTACCACAGTCCCCACATTTCCACGGTTTCTCCATGGTGTCAGTGTCCTTGTGTCACTCCAAATTGGACAATCAGTTGAAGCCTTGTCCACACACAACACGTGTATGGTTTCTCCCCAATGTGAGTAGTGTGTAGTTTTTACAGGCTGTGTAAGTGGTTAAAGCTCTTTCCACAGTCAGTGCACTGGAACACTCACTCGCGTGTGTGTGCGTTTCAGTGCTTTTCCAGTCACACTGATGTTTGAAATCTTTTCCCACAGACAGAACAGAAAAACATTTCTCCTTCCATATTCAGGTCCTGATGTATTGAGTAATTCAATCAATCAGACCTTGATGTGATGTCTGTTTGAGTCTGTTAAATCCTCCTCCTCTAATATCCTGTAAATGTTGCAAAAGTCATCACTGTCAGTCCTGGATAGAAATTCAGAACAGAAAATCAGTTTCTATGGAACATTTATTCCTCTCTAGTTTCCCCAAAGCTATAAATCCCCGTCCCACACACTCTCCCTCCTCCCTGGGCTGAAATCCAAACCCATCTCACCATCTCTTTCCTCCACTCCCAGTTTTCTCCCTCCCTCTCCTCTGCCTGGGTTCAGTTCTCCAGCTCCTGTCTGCAGACTGACAATAAAATCAATGAGTCTTATTGGGGGTTTGGAGCCTCCAGCGGGTGTTTCTGAATCCTCTCCGCCCACCTCCCAGCGTTTCCTTCCTTCCCACAGATCAGGTTCCTCATTGATTTGAGCCCAAAGTGTAATCTCTTATTTATTGTCCCCCCTCCCCCATCCTCTGATGTGAACCATCCTCCACTCGCTGACCCAGGATGGCGGCCGTTAACCTGGGCCTGTTCCCGGGAGGGAGAAGCCCCGCAGCTGTTAAAATCCGGCACCGAGTTCTTCATGGTCGGGTTTGGGGCCTACACCGGGTATTTATGAACCCGCCTATCTCACCCCCGCCGCCGGCTCCAACCTCCCGCTCACCCGGCAGGTTCTCTCCCGCTGCCAATTTCCGCCCGAGTCCGGCTTCATACCCAACTGCGCATGCTCCAGCTCCGGTCCGGGTGATTGACAGCAGCTCCGGACCAATAGGAGGAGCGGGCGGGACTGGAGGACCGGGCGGGAGCGGCTGGTCCTTCAGCCAATGGGAGTGAATGAAGGGGCGGGGCTGGAGGTGGTGTTCCACAGCGGGAGGAGCTGTGGGGATGGACCCCGTGGATGTTCCGGGTTGTGTATTTATACTTCTCCTGGTGTCTAATACACACACATCAATAAAACAGGGAATTCCTGGTAACACACTGCAGATTCTTGTTTATCTGGAGATCAAATGTCCCAGCAGTTAACAGGCTCCTGCTCTGAACTCCACCATCTGCTCTTGTAATGCAGACTTTTGCAGATCTATTTTAAATAGGTTAGTTTTAAACGTAGATTTAACCAGCCTTAAATTCGTAGATTCAGGACTGTCACACAAATGCGTTAAATCTTCAAAGAATAATTACCACAGTCAGTTTCAGACTGGAAACTTGAACATGCCGTTTCACTTTCAGTCAGGAACAGATCACAGTTTTACAGTAATCTCTGATTTGACAGCACGTTTCCAGCATTCACAGTTGTTCTTCCTGACTCTAAACACATTTGTAAAGGAGCCTTCTGTTCCGTGTCTAGGAGCTCTGAACCATGGGGAGTTTGCTGTCAGTGAAGAGAGATGAAAAAGACCAAAGTGCCGTTTGTGCCTCTCAGTGTGATCCTGAAGGACAGTGTCCAGGCTGAAGTTCTGTTCCTGCTCCCCTAATCTTGGTCCTCTCCCAGATTGTCCTTTCTGGGCTGCAGCCAGCTGATGTTAAAGTCAGGTCGGAAGTGCCTAAATCTACAGCAATGTGTTTATTTTATATGTATCAGAAATATTAAACTCAAACCCTTCCTAACAGCACTGTGGGTGTACCAACACCACATGGACTGCAGCGGTTCAAGATGGTGGCTCACCACTACCTTCTCAAGGGCAATAAAGGCTGGCCAAGCCAGCAACGCCCACATCCCATTTCAGAATGAAAACAAAATTACAGGGATTATTTAAATCAGCAGAAACAAACCCCCAAAATCAGAATGAACATGATTCAGTCCTGGATGTGATTAACAGCAGCAATAGCAGCAGAATCCAATACCTGCAGACACTTGTGAACTCATTGGTGTGTCAGTAAGTGAAATGAATTAGTGAATCTCTTCACACTGGAGGAGCAGATGACCATCCTCACACCAATATGTATGTGTTTGTGTATCAGCAGACCCATTAAAACATTGGAAGGGTTTCTTTTCTATGTGGGCATATTGATGTGTAGTGAGGTGGGATGACTGACTGAATCTCTTCCCACACACAGAACAGGCGAATGGTCTCTCCCCAGTGAGAGTGCACTGGTGGACACTGAGCTCACATGATCACCTGAGCCTAGTCCCACAGTGGGAGCTCTTGAATGATCTCATCAGTGTGAACACGTTGATGGCACGTCAGCTCCACAGAACTTTTAAAAACACTTCCTTTAATCAAGAGATTTTAAAAATCTTCCATCATTGTGAACTCACTGGTGTCAACAGGCTGAATGAATTAGTGAATCCCTTCCCACACTTGGAACAGGTGAATGACCTCTCCCTGCTGTGAACTCACTTGCTGCAGGATGGACAATCACCTCAACCTCTTCCCACACTGAGAGCAGATGAATGGAGTGGAACCAGAGTGAATGCACTGGTGCTGCATCAGTGAATGTGGGTTTTTAAAGCCCTTGTCACAGTCTAAACATTTAAACCCTCTCTCTCCAGTATGAACTCACTGGTGTGTGTGAAGGCTGGATGGAGAAAGATGTGAGTTCAGGGCTCAGACAAGGGGAAGCTTTACAGACAGTTTGGCCCGGGGAGCCAGTGGAAGAGAGGAAAGTCGCAGAAGCAGCTCATCAGATTGTCTCAATGTTGGTGACAAAGAGGCTTCATGAGCTCCTCACTTGTTGGGGGCGAGAATGGAGGAGACAGGGGAGAGGGAGAGCCCTTCAAAAGGAACTAACCTCTGTTAGAGATATGAAAAAGAGTCAATATACTGTGTGTTTAACACAAAGCTAATTTATTTAACTATTATCCACAAGATTAACCTTGAACTGGGCTGGGGTTTATTAACATCAGCAGAAACAGACACCAATGAATATAGTTCAGTCCTGGCCGTGATTGACTGCAAAATCCAATCACTGCAGCCACTTGTGAACTTGTTGATGTTTCAGCAGGTGAGACGACTGAGTAAATCCCTTCCCACACTTGGAGCAAATGAACGGCCTCTCCCCAGTGTGAACCCGCTGGTGTTTTACCAGGCTGGATGACTGAGTGAATTCCTTCCCACACATGGAGCAAGTGAATGGCCTCTCCCCAGTGTGAACTCTCTGGTGTCTCAGCAAGGTCGATGAATCAGTAAATCTCTTCCCACAACTGGAGCAGGTGAATGGCCTCTCCCCAGTGTGAACTCGCTGGTGTTTTAGCAGAATGAATGACTGAGTGAATCCCTTCCCACACTCAGAGCAGGTGAACGGCCTCTCCCCGGTGTGACCTCGCTGGTGTTTCAGCAGGGTGGATGATTGAGTGAATCCCTTCCCACACTCAGAGCAGGTGAATGGCCTCTCCTCATTGTGAATTCGCTGGTGTTTCAGCAAGTCGGATGAATCAGTGAATCCCTTTCCACACTCAGTACAGGTGAACGGTCTCTCCCCAGTGTGAACTCGCTGGTGTTTCAGCAGGGTGGATGAGGTAGGGAACCCCTTTCCACACTCGGAGCAGATGAACGGTCTCTCTCCAGTGTGAACTCGCTGGTGTATCAGCAGGATGGATGAGGTAGTGAATCCCTTCCCACACTCATGGCAGGTGAATGGCCTCTCCCCAGTATGAACCCACTGGTGTTTCAGCAGGTGGGATGAACAAGTGAATCCCTTCCCACACTTGGAGCAGGTGAATGGTCTCTCCCCAGTGTGAACTCGCTGGTGTGTCAGCAGGATGGCTGAAGTAGTGAATCCCTTCCCACACTCAGAGCAGATGAAAGGCCTCTCTCCAGTGTGATTGCGCTGATGAGTTTCCAGCTCAGACCGGAATCTGAATCCCTTCCCACCGTCCCCACATTTCCACGGTTTATCCCCAGTGAGACTACATTTGTGTTTCAACAGGCCAGATGATTGGCTGAATCCTCGTCCACACACAGAACACATGTACGGTTTCTGTCCACTGTGAATGGTGCTTTTTGCTTCCATATTCAAAATCCAATGATATTCAGGTTACGGTGAATTTGGTGTCAGATCCTGGTATGATGCTTGGTTTGAGTTTTCTGCCTCCACTCCAATTCCATCTCCTGCTCTTCTAATATCCTGTAAAAGAAAAAGTCAAAAGAGACAAACATTTCTCTTGGTTTCAGGTCGCCGTGTGTAAATCCTCCCCTTTTAAAAGAGGTTTCCAAAATCTATCCCTGTCAGTCCAGGATAGAAATTCACAACATCTTCTCCTGTTGCCAGGTACAGGGATGCTGCACATCTCCCCCTATAAAGGTGGCTGCCATTTACCACGGTCTGAAGTGTTTTTCTTTATTTTTTCCCTCGGATGTGATTGTCACTGATTGCCTATCCCGAATTGCCCTTGAACTGAGGGCAACACATTGCTGTGGGTCTGAAATCACATGGAGACCAGGTAAAGAGGACAAATTCCAATCAGAGAACCACTGGGGTTTTTGTAACAATTGATAATCGCTGCCATGGTCACTATTACTGACCTTACATTCCAGATTTCCCCCTTTTAATCATTGAATAAATCCCATTAATTAATTTTAAAATTCCACTAACTGCCACGGTGGGATTTGAACCCCTGTCCCGAGCATTAGGCTGCTTCTCTGGGTCACTGATCCACGGTTATCACCACCAGCCACCATTCCCACTTACAGAGAGGCAACAATTACCACCCAGGTCGGTGCAACCGCGAGACCGGTAGTTTCTTATTCTGGGTTTGAGGCCTCCTCCGCCGGGTGTTTCTGAAGCCTCTCCACCCTCTCCACCGCTTCCATTACCCTCCGACACTCGGCCTCATTTCCGCCTCCCTGCAGCTCCAGCACCCACACTGCGCATGGGCCTGTCCGAACACGCACTGCGCATGAGCCTGTCCGAACACGCACTGCGCGCAGACTCCATTCACAACCAGCCACTTGCGCTTGCGCAAACTGCTCCTGTTGTGAGGATAGGGCACATTCTCTGCCGCCATGAATGCTGGGTAAGAGTCCCGCCATTGAAAAGCGATGTTGTTGACTAGAAAATTGTGTTTTATGGTCCGATGACGATCGCAGCCATAGGGTTAAGATATAACATTATTAAACCAATTGACACGTCAAGCAAATTATACCGGCAGCGTAGTGCTATCCTGGGTGTAATTAACAGCAGAACAAACCCCTACAGTTAGACATGAACTCATTGGAGTCTCAGCAGGTGGGATGAACAAGTGATTTTTTTAAAAACCCCCATATACAGAATATTTAAACTTTGTCTTGTCAGTAAGAGTGCACCGATTGTGGATGAAATCCTTTGAACTTTTAAAGCTGGAATATTAACAAATAGGGAATTGGAGTAAATCCCTTCTCACATGTGAAGTATCCGAATGATCTCTCTCTGGTGTGACTGTGCTGTTATGTCAGTAAATGTGATGACCGAGTGAATCCATTTCCACTTTCAGCTGGTTAACATTCTTTTCCTGGTGGGGTTTACCCATCAATTTCCAGCTCAGACGGGGCTTTCAAACCCTTCAGGTGATGAATTCCACATTCTCAGCAGTCTCCTAAAGCAAAATACAGCAGATGCTGCACATCTGAAATAAAAACAGAAAATGCTGGAAGTAGTCAGTAAATCTGATAGTGTCCGTGGAGAGAGAAACACAGTTTACATTTCAGGTATATGACCTTTCATCGGAACTGCAGAGCATCAGTATACAGACCCAAAACATTAACTCTATTTCACAATCCACAGATGCTGCCAGATGTGCTGAATACTTTGTTCTGGCATTTTCTGTTTTTATCCCTGGTTAAAGGAATTGCTCCTAAACTGCACATTAGATTTATTGGTGACTAACTTATATGCATTCTTGTCTATCCACAGATGGAACCATCTTCCATTTGTTTAGCCTGTCAAACCCTTTCGTAATCTGAAAGGCCTCAATTAGGTCATTCTTCACTCTCTTTCCCAGGGAAAACATTTTCAGCCCGTTAAATCTTTCTTGGTAGGAATAACCTGCCAGTTCTGGCATCATTCTAGTAAATTTCCTACAATCACAGTAGGTGCAGCACCCTTCCTCCTTCCTCCCTTACCAAGTTCCAGGGCTCCAAATGCACTTTCCAGATGACACGGGATACACTTCTTGCAATTTAGTATTGTGAAATTGCTGCTCACGATGTAACCTCTACATAGAGGGGACTAAATCCAGGTTTGGCTCTCTGCTTTGTGGAACATCACCATTCAGTCTGCAAGCGTGATTTTGAGCATCCAGTCATTTGTCATTTTAATTCTCCATCCCGCTCCTGGTCTGACCCCTCTGTCCTTGATCCCCTGCACCGTTCCAATGAAGTTCAATGGAAGCTCAGAGAACAGAATCTCATCTGTCGATCAGGCACTTTACAACTTCAACACTCATTTCAACAATTTCAGATCAGAACCGCCACTCCTATTTTTCAGACAGTAGGTGTTGATAATGGTTCTTCTGTTACAAATACCTAGACCTGTATTTTGTTCCTCTCTTGTCCCATTAGTTTATTTATTTGTCTCATTATCACCCATTTTTCCTTGCAGAATCATCCACTTTATCACTTAATCGCTTCATTTAACAATCCTATCACAAAACCACTGGTTCTTTCCTCCTCTCTTTTCCCTGACTCTCTACTGGCTCTGTGTAAATGTAAGTGTTTTTTTTCTTTCTTTCTTTCTGTCAATCTAACAATCCAATGGAATATTGAAGTGTATCTGTAACTTTCAGTGTCTACCCCACTCTCTATCACAATCTTTCTCCCTTTGTCTCTGTATTTCTGCATCTGTCTCTTTCACACACACAGTCTCTCTGTCTCTCTCTTTTTCCTCTTTCGCTCTTTGTTCCCTCTTTTCACTCGCTATCTGAGCACAACCAAGTTTCACTGGACTGATTCCTGAGATGAGGCGGTTGTCATTGGAGGAGAGATTAAGCGAAATGAGTCTGTTTTCTCTGGAGTTTAGAATAATGAGAGGTAGATCATTGAAAAGACTTACATTCTGACACAGTTTGACAGTGTTCATGTTCAGAGGCTGTTTTCTCCCTGGTTGGAGCATCCAGAACGGGGCTCAAATTCTCCAGATAATGTGTCAGTCATTTAGGAGAGAGGTGAGGAGACATTTCTTTCCTCAAAGTGTTGTGAATCTTTGGAATTCTCTGTCACAGATGCCCGTGGATGCTCAGTTGCTTCTTTATTATTCATTCATGGGATATGGACTTCGCTGGATAGACCAGCTTTTATTGCTCATCCCTAATTGATCTTGAGAAGGTAGTGGTGAGCTGCCTTCTTGAACTGTTGCAGTCCTGGGGTGTAGGTACATCCACAGTGCTGTTTGGAAGGGAGCTCCAGGATTTTGACCCAGCGACAGGGAAGGAACGGTGATATATTTTCATGTCAGGATGGTGACTGACTTGGAGCGGAAATTCCAGGTGGTGGTGTTCCCATCTATCTTCTGCCCTTGCCCTTCTAGATGCTTGCAGTCGTGGGTTTTGAAGGTGCTGTCGAAGGAGGCTTGGTGAGTTCCTGCAGTACATCTTACAGATGGCACACGCTGCTGCTATTGTGCCTCGATGGTGGAGGGAGTGAATGTTCATGGATGGGGCTTCAATCGAGCAGCTGCTTGCTCTTGGATGGTGTCAAGCTTCTTGAGTGTTGTGGGATCTGCACTCATCCAGGCAAGTGGGGAGTATTCCATCACATTCCTGACTTGTGCCTTGTAGATAGTGGAGAAGCTTTTGGGGAGTCAGGAGGTGAGTTACTGTCGAAGGGCTCCTAGCCTCTGACCTCCTGTTATAGCCATAGGATTAATATGGCTAGTCCAGTTCAGTTTCTGGTCGATGGTAACCCCCAGGATATTGATAGTGGGGGATTCAGTGATGGTAATTCCACTGAACGTCAAGGGATGATGGTTGGATTCTCTCTTGTTGCAGATGGTCATTACTTGGCACTTGTGTGGTGCAAATGTTACTTACCACTTATCAGCCCAAGCCTAGTTATTGTCAAGGTCTTGCTGCATTTGGACATGGACTGCTTCAGTATCTGAGGAGTCATGAATGGTGCTGAACATTGTGCAATCATCAGCGAACATCCCCACTTCTCATCTTATGATGGAAGGAAGGTCATTGATGAAGCAGCTGAAGATGTTTGGGCTGACGACATTACCCTGAGGAACTCCTGCAGTGATGTCTTGGAACTGAGATGACTGACTTACAAGAATCACAACTATCTTCCTTTGTGTTAGGTTTGACCCCATCCAGCCAAGAGTTTTCCCCCTGATTCCCTTTGACTTCAGTTTTGCTAGGGCTCATTGATGCCATGTTCTGTCAAATGTGGCCTGGATGTCAAGGGCAGTCATTCTCACCTCACCTCTGGAGTTCAGCTCTTTTGTCCATGTTTGGACTAAGGCTGTAATGAGGTCAGGAGCTCAGTGACCCTGGCGGAACACAACCTGACCGTCAGTGAACAGGTTATTGCTAAGCAAGTGCCGCTTGATAGTTCTTTTGATGACTCCTTCCATCACTTTACCAATGATCAAACGTAGACTGATGGGGCCATGTTGGATTTGACCTGCTTTTTGTCTACAGGATATACCTGGGCAATTTTCCACTTTTCCGGGTAGAGGCCAGTGGTATAGCTGTTCTGGAACAGCTTGTCTTGGGGCACAGCAAGTTCTGGGGCACAAGTCATCAGAACTATTGCCAGAATATTGTCACGGCCCATAGCCTTTGCAGTATCCAGTGGCTTCAACCATTTCTTGATATCACGTGGAGTGAATCAAATTTGCTGAAGGCTAGCATCTGTGATGCTGGGCACCTCCAGAGGAGGCTGAGATAGATCACCCACTCAACACTTCTGGCTGAAGATTGTTGCAAATGCTTCAGCCTTATCTTTTACACTGAGCTCCCTCATCATTGAGGATGGGGAAATTTGTGGATCCTTTTCCAGTGAGCTGTTTAATTGTCCACCACCATCCACAACTGGATTTGGCAGGACTGCAGAGCTTAGATCTGATCCATTGGCTGTGGGATCACTTAGCCCTGTCAATCACTTGCTGCTTATGCTGTTTTGCACGCAAGTAGTCCTGTATTATAGCTTCACCAGGTTGACACCTCATTTTTAGATATGGCTGGTGCTGTTCCTGCACTCTTCATTGAACCAGGGTTGATGCCTTGGGTTGATGGTATGGTAGAGTGGGGGATGTGCCAGGCCATGAGGTTACAGATTGTGGTTGAGTTCAACTCTGCTGCTGCTGATGGCCCACAGCGCCTCATGGATGCCCAGTCTTCAGTTGCTAGATCTGTTCAAAATCTATCCCACTTAGCACGGTGATAGTGCCACACACCACAATGGGGGGTATCCTCAATGCGAAGGTGGGACTTTGTCTGCACAATGACTGTGCGGTGATCACTCCTACCCATTCTGTCATGGACAGATGCATCTGCGACAGGCAGATCGATGAGGATGAGGTCAATTATATTTTATCTCTCTTGTTGGTTCCCTCACCACCTGTCACAGACCCAGTCGAGTAGCTATGTCCTTGAAGACTTGTCCAGCTCGGTCAGTAGTGGCACTTCCAAGCCACTCTTAGTGATGGACATTGAAGTCCCCCACCCAGAGTACATTCTGTGCCCTTGTCACCTTCAGTGCTTCCTTCAAGTGGTGTTCAACATGGAGGAGCACTCATTCATCAGCTGATGGCAGGGGTGGGTGGGTGCGGGCCGGCGGATGGGGAGGTGGTGGGGTTGGTGGGCCAGTATCTGGTAATCAGCAGGAGGTTTCCTTGCCCATGTTTGACCTGATGCCATGGGTTTTGGACTCCCAGGGCTCCTTCCTCCTGACTGTATACAATGGTGCCGCCACCTCTGCTGGGTCTGTCCTGCCGGTGGGACCACATACCCAGGGATGGTGACGGTGGTGTCTGAGACATTATCTGTAAGGTACGATTCCATGAGTATGATTATGTCAGGCTGTTGCTGCACTAGTCTGTGAGTCAGCTCTCCCAATTATGGCACTAGCTCCAATCTATTAATAAGGAGGTCGACAGGCCTGAGTTTGCCATTGTCATTTCCCATGCCTAGGTCGATGCTGGGTGGTCCATCCGGTTTCACTCCTTTTAGACTTTTTAGTGCTTTGATGCAACTGAGTGGCCATTTCCGAGGGCATTTAAGAGTCAACCACATTGGTTCTGGAGTCACATGTAGACCAGACCCGGTAAGGGCTGCAGATTTCCTTCCGGACATTAGTGAACCAGATGGGTTTTTATGATAATCAACAATAGTTTCATGGTCATCATTAGACTTTTAATTTCAGATATTTATTGAATTCAGATTCAAACCAGGGTCCCTGGGCATTTCCCTGGGTCTCTGGATTACTAGTCCAGGGACAATGCCACTACGCCACCACTCCTCATGTCCAGTATTCAGAGTGGAGATGGATAGATTGTTCTACTTTTAAATTTTCCGATGGCAGGGAAAAGATGATGGAAATGGCAGGAATGGGATGGGCTGAATTCCCCGGTTTCTCTACAATCATTCTATGATTTTATATGAACAACATAAGGGGCCAAGCATGTGCTGTACTCATGGCTGAGTGGTTAAGGTGATGGTTTTGAAATCCATTGGGGTCACCTTGTGGCAGGTTTCAATCCGACTGACTGTGCTTCTTATTATTCCAAATGCCTGTAAGAATTACTGATCAGTTAAATGGAATAAGAACCTTCCCGATCTGATTCCAAATCTCATGTGAAATGACAAGAATTTGCTCAGTGCGTTGATGTCACAGGAGTTGAAGAAGGTGTATCTTTCTGTGATGGGCTGTAAGAAGATCAAATGACTGTGAAAGTGGCAGAAGTGGGGATGGAAATGAAACAATTCACAGAATCACAGGATCTCTCAGTTCAGAAGAGACCCTTTGGCCCATCGAGTGTGCACCAACACGTGAGAAACACCTGACCTACCTACCTAATCCCACTTACCAGCACTTGGCCCATAGCCTAGAAAGTTAAAGCACAGAAAGAGGCCATTCGGCCCAGCGTGCTGCTTTGAAAGAGCAGTTGTGATTGGTTGATCAGGAGTGATATTTGTGCCTGTTTAAACAGTTTAAGCGAATTAAAATCTGCCCCATTTCCACCCACAGTTAGACTGCGCCATCATCTCTTCATTCAGTTTATTTCTCATGTCTTGGAACCTATCACAGCCCTTCCCTTTTGTCCTCTCACTCCCTCCCTCCACCTCCACACTTGTTTTCCACCTGCTGCATCTCTGACTTTTCCAGCTCTGATGAAGAATCACCCAGCTGAAAGATTCACTCTGTTTCTCACCCCACAAGGACAGCCAGAAGTGGTTTCATTTCATAAGGAATTCCTGTTAATGGTGACAGTCTTTACAGCGCCAAGAAAGAGTGTTTCCCTGGCCGGGAATCAAACTCAGGCCACGAGTCTTTAAGATTATGAAGGGGTTCAAAAATCCAATAAAGATTTCATGAGAAACCTCTTTACCCAGCAAGTGGTGAGAATGTGGAAATCATTACCACAGCGAGTGGTTGAGGTGAACAGCATGAATACATTTATGGGGAAGCCAGATACATATATGAGGGAGAAAGGAATCGAAGGATATGCTTATGGGGGAGATGAAGAGGGTGGGTGGAGGCTCATGTGGGGCATAACTACTGACACAGACCAATTGAGCCGACAGCCTGGCTGTGCTGTTGACTCAATGGAACAGAGACAAATGTATTTATTTTAGATCTGCCTATAATGGTAGGAAAAACACTAATTATGACCCAGGATAAAATAAATGTACTTCATCAGCTTATGTGGATCATTTCAGTGGAAATGTGCACTCCCAGGCTCAAATGTATCAGCCACTGGAAGCAAAGTTGTGAGACCGGCCAGTCCAGCAGAAAGAAACCCTCTGACCCTCCCACTTCACCAACTGTCAGAATGAACATGGTTCAGTCCAGGATGTGATTAACAGCAGCAATAACAGCAGAATCCAACCCCTGTAATCACTTGTGAACTCCCTGGTGCCTCAGCAGGTGCAATGACTGAGTGAATCTCTTCCCACACACAGAGCAGGTGAATGGCCTCTCTCCAGTGTGAATGCGCTGGTGCACCATCAGACTTGCAGCACTTTTGAACCCACTCCCACAGTCAAAACATTTAAAGGGTCTCTCATTGTTGTGAGTGACATGGTGTGTCAGCAGGCTGGATGTCTGAGTGAATTGTTTCCCCCACTTGGTGCAAGTGAGTGGTCTCTCCCCAATGTGAACTCGCTGGTGTGTTTGCAGGTGAGATGAATCACTGAATCCCTTCCCACAATCAGAGCAGCTGAAACGGCCTCTGCCCAGTGTGAACTCACTGGTGCAGTCACAGGCTCGATGAATCACTGAATCCCTTCCCACAATCAGAGCAGGTGAGTGGTCTCTCCCCAGTGTGAACTCGCTAGTGCATAAGCAGGGCGGATGAATGACTGAACCCCTTCCCACACTCAGAGAATATGAATAGCCATTCCCTGGTGTGAAATCACTGGTGTGTCTGTAAGTGGGATGAATGAATAAATTCCCTCCCACACTCAGAGCAGGTGAATGGTCTCTCCCCAGTGTGACTGCATTGATAAATCTCCAGTTTAGATGAGGATCTGAATCCTCTGCCACACTCAGAGTAGGTGAACGGACTCTCCCCAGTGTAACTGCGTCGATGAGCTTCCAAGTCTGAAGGGGATCTGAATCCCTTCCCACATTTCCACGGTTTCTCCATGGTGCGGGTGTCCTTGTGTCTCTCCGGGTTCCACACTCAGCTGAAGCCTTGCCCCCACACAGAACACGGGTGCAGTCTCTCCACGCTGTGAATTGTGTGATTTTCTTTCAACTGCATAACTCGTTAAAGTTCTTTCCACAATCAGTGCACTGGAACACGCCAGTGTGTGTGTCTCAGTGCTTTCCCAGTCACACTAATATTTAAAACCTTTTGAAGCAGACAGAACAGGCAAATATTTCTCCTTCTAGATTCAACGTCGATGATATTCAGGTCCGAATCAATCAAGCGACTCTGTCAGATCTTCATATGACATTTGGATTGAGATTTCTATCTGCAAATCCTCCCCTTCTAATAGCCTGTAAAAGGAGTTTACAAAAGTCAGCATTGTCAATACCAGATAGAAATTCAGAACAAACAATTCTAGTTTCTAAGGAAAATTCTTTCCTCTCTCATTCCCTAAAAGTCGACCCAAACACAAACTCTCCATTCTCACTTTGCTGTACTGAATATTTACTCTCCCAATTCTCCTGAAGCAGCAGCAGCAGGTTAATCCCAGATATGGATGAATTTTCTTATGAGGGGACGTTGAGTAGCTTGGGCCTATACTTATTGCAGTTTGGAAGAATGGGAGGCAACCTTATTGAAGCATATAAGATACTTAAGGGGCTTGACAGGGTAGATGCTGAGAGGCTGTTTCCCTTTGTGGGAGAGTCTAGGATCAGAGGGCATAACCTCAAAGTAAGGGGTCACCCATTTAGGACAGAGATGAGGAGGAATTTCTTCTCTTAGAGGGTAGTCTGTGGAATTCTTTACCGCAGAGGGCTGTAGAGGCTGGGTTGTTAAGTATATTCAAGGCTGAGAATGTGCAACGTTACAGGGATAAGGCAGGGGAATGGGGCTACATGGAATGGTCTTTCAGAGAGCCAGTGTCGACTTGATAGGGTGAATGGTCTCTTTCTGCACTGTAAAGATACTGTAATACTGTGACAGCGAGCAGCCATAATCTGGGTTAAAAACAAAAAACTGCGGATGCTGGAAATCCAAAACAAAACCAGAAACAGAAATACCTGGAAAAACTCAGCAGGTCTGGCAGCATCGGCGGAGAAGAGTACAGTTGATGTTTCGAGTCCTCATGACCCTTCAACAGAACTAAGTAAAAATAAGAGAGGGGTGAAATATAAGCTGGTTTAAGGGAGTGGGGTGGAGAAGGGGGGGGTGGTGGTTGTTGGGACAAGCAAGCAGTGATAGGAGGAGATAACCAAAAGATGACACAGACAAAAGAACAAAGAGATGTTGAAGGTGGTGATATTATCTAAAAGAATGTGCTAATTAAGAGTGGATAGCAGGGCAAGCAAGGTACAGATAGCTCTAGTCGGGGTGGGGTGAAATAAGACTAAAAGGGCATAAAAGGTATAGATAAACGATGGGTGGAATACATTTAAAATAATGGAAATAGGTGGGAAAAGAAAAATCTATATAAATTATTGGAAAAAACAAAAAGGAGGGGGAAGAAACGGAAAGGGGGTGGGGGTGGAGGATAGAGTTCAAGATCTAAAATTGTTGAACTCAATATTCAGTCCAGAAGGCTGTAAAGTGCCTAGTTGGAAGATGAGGTGCTGTTCCTCCAGTTTGTGTTGAGCTTCACTGGAACAATGCAGCAAGCCAAGGACAGACATGTGGGCAAGAGAGCAGAATGGAGTGTTAAAATGGCAAGCGACAGGGAGGTCTGGGTGATGCTTGCGGACAGATCAAAGTTGTTCTGCAAAGCGGTCACCCTGTATGCGTTTGGTCTCTCCAATGTAGAGGAAACCGCACTGGGAGCAACGAATGCAGTAGACTAAGTTGAGGGAAGTGTAAGTGAAATGCTGCTTCACTTGAAAGGAGTGTTTGGGACCTTGGACGGTGAGGAGAGAGGAAGTGAAGGGGCAGGTGTTACATATCTTGCATTCACATGGGGAGGTGCCGTAGGAGGGGGTTGAGGAGTAGGGGGTGATGGAGGAGTGGACCAGGGTGTCACGGAGGGAACGATCCCTACGCAATGCCGCCGGGGGGGGTGAAAGGAAGATGTGTTTGGTGGTGGAATCATGCTGGAGTTGGCGGAAATGGCGGAGGATGATCCTTTGAATGCGGAGGCTGGTGGGGTGATAAGTGAGGACAAGGGGGACCCTATCATGTTTCTGGGAGGGAGGAGAAGGCGTGAGGGTGGATGCGCGGGAGATGGGCCGGACACGGTTGAGGGTCCTGTCAACTACCGTGGGTGGGAAACCTCAGTTAAGGAAGAAGGAGGACAAGTCAGAGGAACTGTTTTTGAAGGTATCATCATCAGAACAGATGCGACGGAGGCGAAGGAACTGAGAGAATGGGATGGAGTCCTTACAGGAAGCGGGGCGTGAGGCGCTGTAGTCTAGGTAGCTGTGGGAGTCGGTAGGCTTGTAATGGATATTGGTGGACAGTCTATCACCAGAAATTGAGACAGAGAGGTCAAGGAAGGGAAGTGTCAGAGATGGACCATGTGAAAATGATGGAGGGGTGGAGATTGGAGGCAAAATTAATAAATTTTTCCAAGTCCCGACGAGAGCATGAAGCAGCACCGAAGTAATCATCGATGTACCGGAGAAAGAGTTGTGGGAGGGGGCCGGAGTAGGACTGGAACAAGGAATGCTCCACATACCCCATAAAGAGACAGGCATAGCTGGGGCCCATGCGGGTACCCATAGCCACACCTTTTATTTGGAGGAAGTGAGAGGAGTTAAATGAGAAATTGTTCAGTGTGAGAACAAGTTCAGCCAGACGGAGGAGAGTAGTGGTGGATGGGGATTGTTCAGGCCTCTGTTCGAGGAAGAAGCAGAGAGCCCTCAGATCATCCTGGTGGGGGATGAAGGTGTAGAGGGATTGGACGTCCATGTTGAAGAGGAGGCGGTTGGGGCCAGGGAACTGGAAATTGTTGATATGATGTAGGGTGTCAGAGGAATCATGGATGTAGGTGGGAAGGGACTGGACAAGGGGAGAGAGAAGGGAGTCAAGATAGCGAGAAATGAGTTCCGTGGGGCAGGAACAGGCTGACACAATCGGTCTGCCGGGACAGTCCTGTTTGTGGATTTTGGGTAGGAGGTAGAAGCGGGCCGTCCGAGGTTGGGCGACTATCAGGTTGGAAGCTGTGGAAGGAAGATCTCCAGAGGAGATGAGGTCAGTGACAGTCCTGGAAACAATGGCTTGATGTTCAGTGGTGGGGTCATGGTCCAGGGAGAAGTAGGAGGAAGTGTCTGCGAGTTGACGCTCAGCCTCCGCGAGGTAGAGGTCAGTGCGCCAGACAACAACAGCGACACCCTTGTCAGCGGGTTTGATAACAATGTTAGGGTTGGACCTGAGAGAACGGAGTGCAGTAAGTTCAGAGAGAGACAGGTTAGAATGGCCTTCTCCTCCTTCCCAGAAACATGATAGGGTCCCCCTTGTCCTCACTTATCACCCCACCAGCCTCCGCATTCAAAGGATCATCCTCCGCCACTTCCGCCAACTCCAGCATGATGCCACCACCAAACACATCTTCCCTTCACCCCCCCTGGCGGTATTCCGTAGGGATCGTTCCCTCCGTGACACCCTGGTCCACTCCTCCATCACCCCCTACTCCTCAACCCCCTCCTAAGGCACCTCCCCATGTGAATGCAAGATATGTAACACCTGCCCCTTCACTTCCTCTCTCCTCACCGTCCAAGGGCCCAAACACTCCTTTCAAGTGAAGCAGCATTTCACTTGCACTTCCCTCAACTTAGTCTACTGCATTCGTTGCTCCCAGTGCGGTTTCCTCTACATTGGAGAGACCAAACGCATACAGGGTGACCGCTTTGCAGAACAACTTTGGTCTGTCCACAAGCATCACCCAGACCTCCCTGTCGCTTGCCATTTTAACACTCCACCCTGCTCTCTTGCCCACATGTCTGTCCTTGGCTTGCTGCATTGTTCCAGTGAAGCTCAACACAAACTGGAGGAACAGCACCTCATCTTCCAACTAGGCACTTTACAGCCTTCTGGACTGAATATTGAGTTCAACAATCTTAGAACTTGAACTCTATCCTCCACCCCCACCCCAACCCCCTTTCCGTTTCTTCCCCCTCTTTGTTTTTTCCAATAATTTATATAGATTTTTCTTTTCCCACCTATTTCCATTATTTTAAATTATTCCACCCATCATTTATCTATACCTTTTATGCCCTTTTAGTCTTATTTCACCCCACCCCCACTCGAGCTATCTGTACCTTGCTTGCCCTGCTATCCACTCTTAATTAGCACATTCTTTTAGATAATATCACCACCTTCAACATCTCTTTGTTCTTTTGTCTGTGACATCTTTTGGTTATCTCCTCCTATCACTGTTTGCTTGTCCCAACAACAACCACCCCCCTTCTCCACCCCCCCCCCCCCCCCCCCCACCAACGCCTTAAACCAGCTTATATTTCACCCCTCTCCTATTTTTACTTAGTTCTGTTGAAGGGTCATGAGGGCTCAAAACGTCAACTGTACTCTTCTCCGCCGATGCTGCCAGACCTGCTGAGTTTTTCCAGGTATTTCTGTTTCTGTTTTTGTTTTAGTCATAATCTGGGATTCTGCCTATGAGAATGGTGGAAGCAAAGACAAATAATTTCAAAATTAAATTGGGTGCATTCAGAGAGAGAGGAGCAGCACCAGAGCACCAGCAGCTTTGCTGGGCAGCAATGAACAGGTTTCCAAACTCAAAAACAAAAATACCTAGAAAAACTCAGCAGGTCTGACAGCATCTGCGGAGAGAAATACAGTTAACGTTTCGAGTCCGTATGACTCTTCTGATGTTTCAGATTTCCAGCATCCGCAGTATTTTGCTTTTATCTTGGGTTTACAAACTCATTGTCGAACCTCAGCATTCAGACAATAGAGGAAGCTCCGTGGAGCCATTGGCACAAAGCTCGCGCCCTGATTGGTTGGATGATTAGAATCCTTCCGGTTCACCAGTGTGAATTACACCGCCCCCGCCCCGCATGAAGACAATATGGAAGCGGAACCCGAGGCCACGTGGGAGCGGGAGAGACTTTGACCTCCAGACGCGCTGAGCTGTTGTCCAATCCGCAGTAACTTGCTTCCGTAACCAGTCGTATTGCTCCCAATGGGACACCGCGTGCTGGGGACGAACCACTGAGTCATTGTGACGTCAACAACGCAACACTGCCGAAACCAGCAAGTCGGCCAGGCGCGCGGACAGGGGGGCGCCGCCCCCGCCCATTGTCCCCCACCCCACCCTCCCATTGTTCCCCCCACCCCCCCCTCCCCCTACACCTTCTCGAGCCGAGGTCTCCGGGCAACCGGCTGACGGCAGGAAGCGCCGGAAGACCGGAAGGACTATTGTCCTCCAGCCAATCAGAGCGCCTGCTTTGTGTGACTGAAGATTGAGCTTCACACGGACTAAACTTGCTCCTGTGTCCAACATCTGTGAGTAAAACACTTTCTTTTCTCCCCCTTTCCATTTCTTTTCTAATTCTGGGTTTAAATTGTTGAGTTGTAGGAACTGAAGGGAAAGGAAGTGAATCCAGGGAGGGTGCAGACTCTGGAAAGGTTGGTCCAGGTCTCTCTCTCTCTCTCTCTTAAAGACATTGACATCCTTTTCTCTCTCAGATTAACACATTTATTTGTCTGGCTAAAAGGATGGCCTCTTTCCTAATGTTCACAATTAAAGGGATGGTTTCCCCATGGGATGGCTGACATTTAAGGGGACAGTAAATTAACGTAGGACAAAGATATATCTAGTGTTGTTATATGGGACATATTAGACATATTAATTCTGATTCCCTAATAATGTACAATTATTATTATTTTTATTCTTGTAATGTGTTTCTAGTCATATAAAATGGACTAAAATGTATGTAATATACAACTATAACTTTACACATTTTACATCAGAATTGGGAGGGTGTGTAATAGGTACTGAAGAATGAGAATGGGGGGAGAATGTGTAGGGAGGAGATTGATAGCTTTTGGGAATAGACAGAGGATAGAATTTTCCTTAGGAGCTAGAATTGTCTGTTCAGAATGTCTATCCTGTACTGACAGTGATGACTTTTGTATACTCCCTTTACAAGATACTAGAAGGGGAGGATTTGCAGAGGGAAATCTCAAATCAAGCATCACTTCAAGATCTGACAGAGTCACTCGTTTCATCAGGACCTGAACACCACCGGTTTTTGAATCCAGGAGGAGAAATATTTGTCTGTTCTGTCTGCTTTAAAAGATTTAAACATCGGTGTGACTGACAAAGCAGTGAGACACACACACCCAAGTTAGAGTGTTCCAGTGTACAACTGTGGAAAGAATTTTAACCAGTTACACAGCCTGAAAAAACCACCACCAGTCACAGTGGGATGAGACCATACAGGTGTTTTGTGAGTGGATGAGGCTTCAACTGATCATCAAACTGGGAGAGACACAAGGGCACCAGCACCATGGAGAAACCTTGGAATTGTGGGGACTGTGGAAAAGGATTCAACTTCCCATATCAACTGGAAACTCATCGACGCAGTCACACTGGGGAGAGGCCATTCACCTGCTCTGAGTGTGGGAAGGGATTCACTCATTCATCCTCCCTTCAGACACACCAGCGAGTTCACACCAGAGAGAGGCCATTCACCTGCTCCATGTGTGGGAAGGGATTCACTAGTTCATCCCTCCTACAGACGCATAAGCGAGTTCACACTGGGGAGAGGCCGTTTACCTGCTCTGAGTGTGGAAAGGGATTCAGTGATTCATCCAACCTGCTAATGCACCAGCGAGTCCACACTGGGGAGAGGCGATTCACCTGCTCAGACTGTGGGAAGAGTTTCACTCAGTTATCACATCTGCAGTCACATCAGCGAGTTCACACCTGGGAGAGACCATTTACCTGCTCTGAGTGTGGGAAGGGATTCAGTGATTCATCAAACCTGCTGAGGCACCAGCGAGTTCACACTGGGGAGAAACCGTTCACCTGCTCCAAGTGTGGGAAGGGGTTCACTGATTCATCTAACCTTCTGATGCACCGGCACGTTCACAGTGGGGAGAGACCATTCACCTGCTCTACATGTGGGAAGGGATTCAGTGATTCATCCAACCTGCTGATGCACCAACGAATTCACACTGAGGAGAGACCGTTCACCTGCTCTACATGTGGGAAGGGATTTAGTCGGTCATCCCACCTGCTGATGCACCAGCGAATTCACACCGGGGAGAGGCCATTCACCTGCTCCAAGTGTGGGAAGGGATTCAGTGATTCATCCCATCTGCTGACACACCAGCGAGTTCACACTGGGGAGAGACCGTTCACCTGCTCGGAGTGCGGGAAGAGATTCCCTGATTCATCCAATCTGCAGAAACACCTGCGAGTTCACACCAGGGAGAGGCCGTTCACCTGGTCTGAGTGTGAGAAGGGATTCACTCAGTTATCCCACCTGCTAACACACCAGCGTGTTCACACCGGGGAGAGGCCGTTCAGCTGCTATGAGTGTGGGAAGAGATTCAGTAATTCATCCAACCTGCGGACACACCAGAGGGTTCACACTGGGGAGAGGCCATTCACCTGCTCGGAGTGTGGAAAGGCATTCACTCGGTCATCACAGCTGATGCGACACCAGGGAGTTCACAAGTGATTACAGGGGTTGGATTCTGCTGTTATTGCTGCTGTTATTCACATCCAGGACTGAACCATGTTCATTCTAACAGTTGGTGAAGTGGGATGGTTGAAGGGTTTCTTTCTACTGGACTGGCCAGTCTGTCAACTTTGCTTCCAGGGGGCTGATGCTCTTTGAGCCTGGGAGGGCACATTTCCACTGAAATGATCCACAAAAGCTGATGAAAGACACTTATTTTATTCTGGGTAGTAAATTGTGTTTTTCCTACCACTACAGACAGATCAGAAATAAATACATTTGTCTCTGTTCCATTGAGTCTACAGCACAGGGCCAGGCCAGTCAGCTCAATTGGTCTAAATCAGTATTTATGCTCCACATGAGCCTCCACCCACCCTCTTCATCTCCCCCATCGGCATATCCTTCGATTCCTTTCTCCTTCATGTATGTACCGAGCTTCCCCTTAAATGTATTCATGCTGTTCACCTCAACCATGCACTGTGGTAGTGAGTTCCACATTCTCACCACTCACTGTGGAAAGATGTTTCTCATGAAATCCCTATTGGATTATTGAACCCCTTCATAATCTTAAAGGCTTCCATCAGGTCACCCTTCAGTCTTCTCTTTTCTCGAGAACAGCAGCCCCAGCCTTTCCAGAGGGTTAAATGCTCTCAGTTCTGGTATTATTCTTGTGAACCTTTGGTGCCCCTTCTCCAGTGCCTCCATTTCCTTTTTCTAAATGGAGATCACAAATGTTGACAGTCCTCCCAGTGTAGTCTGACCGTGGTTCAAAACAAGTTGAACATAACCTCCCTGCTTTTCATTTCTGTCCCTGATAAAGAACCCTAAATATGGGCTCAAAATGTAAGGAAAGATGTGTAGTTCTTAGAGAGGGTGCAGCGGCCATTTACAAGAATGGCACCAGAGATGAGGGAGTTCAGTTTCTTGGAGAGACTGGAGTAACTGAAATTTCTCTCTCTAGATCAGTCATTAGGGCAGAGAAAAGGAGGCCATTAGGCCCATCGAGTCCATTCTGGCTCTCCTCAGAGCAAATCAGTCAGCACCATTGACCCGTTCTACCCACAAATTTCCTTTTGAAATCATTCCATTATCCCTGCTTCTACCACCATCACAGAAAGTGGGATCCACATCATTACCACTCGCCTTCAATGCACATGAGGTTCACAGAAGGAGGCCATTCAGCCCACCGTGTCCTTGCAGCCCTTTGAAAGAACTACCCTATAAATCCCATCATCCTGTAATTTTCTTTTCCTTTCAAGACTCTATCCAGTTCCCTTTTGAAAGACAGAGTTGAATCTGCTTCATGCACCCTTTGCAGGCACCAGATTGCAAATCACAACCAGGCGCTGTGTTTTAAACCAAATAACCACGATGCTGTGTGTTTAGATTTTCACAGAGCATTCGAGATGGTGTCAAAAACCTGGTTATTACACAAAATTAAGGCTTAATCTTTATCAATGATTTTGATGTGAGAACCAAATGTAATATATCCAAATTTGTGGAGAATTAGAAAAAAAAAATTGCACTTCTTTACCACCACTCACGACCACAGAAAGTTATACGAACATATGAATTGGCAGCAGCTGTGGCCACTCGGCCCCTTGAACCTGCTCTGCCATTCAATAAAATCATGGCTGATTTCATTGTAACCTCAACTCCACATTCCTGCCTACCCCCTAGCTTATCAAGAATCTATCTAGCTCTGCCTTCATCCTGAAGCCTTTTACAGCCAATGAAGGACTTTTTAAGTGTAGTTGATGTTGTAATGTAGGAAACTATATGTAGGTCGGGGTAGTCCAATTTTGTTTCAAAAATGAATCACTTTCATAATATATTCACTGTTATAAGTGACAAGGCCAAGGAAGCCATTTTAAACTGGAACATGGGTTTCTTGCAGTCTTCTCCCATTCTGTAACTTCTTAATTACAAAATCAATCTGTACTTAATGGATTTCAGTAATGAACCTCGATGAAGTTATCGTTAATTAATGTAATAGATAACTGCATTGTAAAGGTTGGATCTTTATTTATAAAAATAACAATGTATAAACCAAAATGTTTCCTGAGGCTGCAGACCCAATAGAAATTTTTTATACAAAGAAATTCTTTTCCAACTTTGATAAGCTACAGGACATCATATTCTGCCAAAGTCCATCTCAAGAATAAGGCTCATTGTTCAATCCGGTCATGATTAGTAAATAAGAATGCTATTCTATCTTGTATTCACAATATCTATTAATTAAATATTACTGTATTCATTAGCTAGCAGTCAGCAACAGATGATTAAATAAGTCATGAGCCTAATTGAGTTACAATTAATGAATCAAAAATGAATCAATTGTTATAGTAAAAGACTAGAGGATAAAAGTAAATGTTCCAAGGTTTTCCTTGCTAGCCAAGTACTGAAGATTCCCGAGACCAAGTTCCAAGCAAATTACTGCCAAACAAGGAGCCAGACTCCAGAAGCTGAATTGCACAAGAATTACTGTCAAAAAAGGAGCCAGAGAGGGTGACGCTTCTACGGACTGATCACCCACATGACATTGTAAACATCAACGTCTTAAAGTTGTTAAGTAAACCTTTTTCTTTTCATGAACTTCATTTTAAATTTCCTATCCAGAGAATCCTGCCTTTGCCTTAATTGGTTAAAGTCTTGTCTGAACCAAAGTGAATTTATTAAAGGGCAAACTGGGAGTGGATAAAATCAATTAAGTTACAGGGTATCAAGATCAGGTAACATAAATTTAAAACCTTGCATTTCTATAGCGTCTTTCACGACCACAGGACATCCCAAAGCGCTTTACAGCTAATGAATTACTTTTGAAGTGTAGTCTGAGAATGTGTAGAATTCTGCCTTTGCCTTAATTAGTTAAAGTCTTGCCTGAACCAAAGTGAATTCATTAAAGAGCAAGCTGCGGGTGGGTGAAATCATTTAAGTTACAGATAACAAGATCAGGTAATATAAATCTTAAATTTAAAAACTTATATTTATATAGTGTCTTTCATGACCACATCCCAAAGCGCTTTACAGCCAATGAAGTACTTTTGTAGTCACTGTTGTAATGTAGGAAAGGCAGACAATTTACGCACAGCAAGATCCCACAAACAGCAATGTCATAACGAGCTGATGATCTGTTTTTAGTGATGTTGATTGATAAATATTGGCCAGGACACTGGGGATAACCCCCCTGCTCTTCTTCAAAATAGTGGCCATGGAAACTTCAAAGTCTGCTCAAGGCAACATCTCATCCATAAGACAGCGGTTCCAACAGTGCAGCACTCCCTCAGTGCTGCCACTTGGAATAGCGGGTGTGATTTTTGTTCTCAGGTCCCTGATCTAGGACTTGGACGAACAACCTTCTGACTCAGAGATGGGACTGCGATGCACTTCGTCACAGCTGACACTATAATCCATACAACGTTAGAAAGGGAAAGTTGACCTTTGCCTCTAGTGGCTAAATCTAAAAATAAAAACCCCATATAAACAGCAAGTATTTGGTGGACAAATGTTGAAGTGTTGGTTCAGAGCCACAAATTTTGGCTTCACATTTGAGACTCTGCCACATTTCTGTCTCTCTAATGCTCATATCAATGACAGTCAGATGACAGAGCTTAGGGCTGAATGTGGCTGAAAATAAAGGGGCCTCTAGCCCAGTTGGGAAACTGCCAGGGGCATTGCGCTAATCGAGAGACAGGAAGGTGCTGGAGGACTGATTGGGAAATGGACCTCCAATCAATTGGGGCATGGGAGGGGGCAACTGGTGCTGACACAACCCCTGAGGTTCAATGTCCCTGTGTCCAAAGTGGGGGAGTCAAGGCAACAGGGTAAAGAGGAGCCAAAGAGAAACCATTTGAGTTCAGAACATTGTGCACATCCTTTTGCTCTGGTTGCCTTTGATCCTCAACTAATTTTTATTTAACCATTTTCTGTTTCATCAATAAATCGGTAAGAATATTTGATTTTGCTGAACTTTTCATGATTAGATTTATGCACATTAGGGAAAGCAGGTGAGAGGGGTTGGCTGGCTCTTTAATGGAAAGTGAGTCCCTCTAAGGTAATTGGCATAGGAGCCGGGGGTGCGAAGAGATTTTATTTTGATGCAGTGAGTTGTTCTGATCTGCCTGAAAGCAGATTCAATTGTATCTTCCCAAAGGGAAAGACTTGGAAGGGAAGAATTTGTAGAGCTGTGGGAAAGAGCAGAGCAGTTGAATGAATCAAAGAGTACTTTCAAAGAGATGGCAGGGGCATGATGGAAATTCCAGACATTATTGACATCACTGTACATATTGCAGACACACGTTTATTTATTTATCTGTGATCACAGAATCTCACAGCACAGGGAGGCCATTTGACTCATCGTGCCTGAGCTGATTCTTTGAAAGAGCTACTCAATTAGCCCCACTATTCTGCCCTTTCCCCATGAGCCCTGCAAACTTATCCCCCTCCAATATTTATCCAATTCCCTTTGTTGGATCTGCTTCCACCAGTCTTTCGGGCAGTGCATTCAGGGTCACAACACCTCACAGTGTAAAGATTTCACTTCCTCATTTCCCCTTTGGCTTTTATGTCAATCACCTTCAATCTGTGTCCTCTGATTAACAATCCTTTTGTCAGTGGAAACACTTTCTCTTTATTTACTCCATGTAAACTTCATGATCTTGAACACCTCTGTCAAATTTCCTCTTAGCCTTCACTGCTCTAAGGAGAACAACCCCAGTCTCTCCAGTATGCTCATATAACCAAAGTTCCTCATTCCTGTCTCCATACTAAATCCCTAGACCCTTTCCAAGGCCTTGACATCCTTCCTGAATTGTAGAGCCCATATATGGGATTCATTTCTAGAGAAATAGCATTGAAAAGCAGGGAAGTCATGTTAAACTTGCCTCGAGCCTTGGTTAGAACACACAGTTCTGGGTGTCCATCAATATAGAAAGGATAGAGAGGAACTGATGAAGGTACAAGAAAGATTCACAAAGATGATACCAGAACTGAGAGTATTTTATTTTAATTTGAACAGGCTGGGGATTTTTTGCTCTACAAGACTGAAGGCTGAAGGCTGGCCTGATAGAGGACTTTAAGATTATGTAGGGGTTAATATGGCTGACGTAGAGAGATTTACACTTGGGACACTGGAACTGGGGTCCATCAATACGAGCTAGTCACTTGCTTACAGCTCATTATTTGGGAATGCAGGGGAAATTTCTAGGGCAGGACTTTTCAGATGGCCCTCACCACCCCATCAAAAAAAGTCAGTGGGAAACGCATCCCTGCTGATGTCAGCTGCCCTGAAGCTATTTAACCCTCAGTGGAGTGTTAATGAACTGAAGGTGAGACAGCTGGGACTATAGGCAGTCCCCAGATTCTCCAAGACCAGAGCCCAGAACCTGGTAAGCATGCGGGTCTCACAGCGAGGAACTAAATAAATATGAGGAAGAAAAGAATAGAAGGTTCTGCTGAAGGAATAGAATGTTTTGAAGTAGAATTGGAGGGAGCTTATGTGGATCATAAACACTGGCATAACTCAACTGAACTACTTTCAGAATAAACATGGTTCAGTCCTGGCTGTAATGAGCAGCAACAATAACATTAGAATCCAACCCCTGCAGTCACACATGAACTCGCTGGCGTCTCAGCAGATTGGATGACTGAGGGAATCCCTTCCCACACTCGGAGCAGCCTCTCCCCTGTGGGACTGCGTTGTTGTGTCAGCAGCTGGGATGACTGAATAAATCTCTTCCTACTCATGGAACAGGCGGGCAGTGTCTCCTCAGTGTGAATTCACTGGTGCTTCATAGGCTGGTAGAACCTGTAAAACACTTCCCAAACATGGAGCAGTTGAACTGCTCATCACCAGCGGGACCTCACTGGCCGTTCAGCAAACTTCTGCAGCAACACAACTTTTATCAGGGGGCGGGCGGATTCTGACTCAGAGACATTCAGTCATAATTGGAGAGATGGTAGCTCACATCATTGCCTCCTCAGCCAAGTACATGCACCAAATGTCTGAATCTGTGGTTCCTCTCATATTGAGCAGGATTACTGCTGCAATAACAAGGTTGTGGTGTATTGATATTGTCATGGACTAATAATCCAGAAACTCTGTGTAATGCTCTGGAGACCTGTGTTTGAATCCCACCACAGCAGATGGTGGAGATGGAATTCTGACTTAAAAATAAGTTGCTGTTCCTTCAGTGTTGCTGGGTCAAAATTCTGGAACTCCCTGCCTAACAGCACTGCGGGTCTACCTTCACCCCATGGCTTAAGAAGGCAGATCACCATCACCTTCTTAAGGGGGGGTTAGGGATGAGCAATAAATGCTGGCCTAACCAGCAACACCCAAAATTTTTAAAATTCACTTACGAGATGTGGGCATCGCTGGCTAGGCCAGCATTTATTGCCCATTCCTAATTGCCCTTGAGAAGTTGGTGGTGAGCTGCTTTCTTGAACCGTTGCAGCCCATGTGGTGTAGGTACATCCACAGTGCTTGGGAGGGAGTTCGAGGATTTTGATCCAGTGACACTGTTGGAACGGCGATATATTTCCAAGTCAGGATGGTGAGTGGCTCGGAGGAGAACTTGCAGATGGTGGTGTTCCCATGTATCTACTGTTCTTGTCCTTCTAGATGGTTGCGGTTTTGAGTTTGGAAGGTGCTGCCTAAGGAACCTTGGTGTTCCATTCAGTTTCTGGTCAATAGTAACCCCTGGATGTTAACAGAGGGGGATTCAGCAATGGTAATGCCATTGAATGTCATGAGGCAATGGTTAGATTCTCTCTTGTTTGAGATGGCCATTGTCTGGCACTTGTGTGGCACGAATTTTACTTGCTACTTGTCAGCCCCAAGCCTGGATATTGTCCAGGTCTTGCTGCATTTGGACAGGGACTGCTTCAGTATGTGAGGAGTCACGAATGGTGCTGAATTTTGTTCAATCATCAGCGAACATCCCCAATTCTGACTTTATGATGGAACATGCTAACATACAAACATACGGACAAGGAGCAGGAGTAGGCCATTCAGCCCCTTGAACCTGCTCTGCCATTTAATAAGATCTTGGCTGATCTGATAAGAACCTGAAATCTGCATCCCACCTACCGCCAATAACTTATCACCCCCTTGCTTACCAAGAATCAATCCATCTATGCCTTTAAAATATTTGAGGACTCTGCTTCTAGCACCATTTCAGGAACAGAGTTCCAAAGACTCACAACCCTGAGTGAAAAAAGTTCGCCTCATCTCCACTTTAAATGGGAAAATCCTTACTTTTAAACAGTGGCCCCTAGTTTTAGATTCCCTGACAAGAAGAAACATCCTCCCCACATCCGCCCTGTCAAGACTCCTCAGGATCTTATATGTTTCAATGAAGTCACCTCTTACTCTTCTAAACTTCAGTGGATACAAGACTAGTCTGTCCAGCCTTGCCTCATAAGACAACCCACCCATTCCAGGTAGTCTGGTAAACCTTCTCTGAACTGCTTCCAGCCCATTTACATCCTTCTTTAAATAAGGTGACAAATACTATACACAGTACTCCAAATGTGATCTCACTAGTGCCCTGTACAACTGAAACATAACCTCCCTACTTTTGTATTTAATTCCCCTCACAATAAACAATAACATTCTATTTTTTCATAATTACTTGCTGTATTTCTATACTAGCCTTTTGTGATTAATGCACTCGGACACCCAGATCCCTCTGCACCTCAGAGCTCTGCAGTCTCTCACCATTTAGATAATAGGTTTCTCTTTTATTCTTCTTGCCAAAATGGACAATTTCGCATTTTCCCACATTAGATCGGAAGGAAGGTCATTGATGAAGCAGCTGAAGATGGTTATGCCTGCGATACTATCCTGAAGAACTCCTGCAGGGGAACTCATGCATCCCATGACCGAATAAAAAAAATGACTGGGTGACTGAGCGAATAACTTCCCACACTCAGAGCAGGCGACTCCCCAGTGTGAACTCACTGGTGCAATAGCAGATGAATGGAAAGGATAAATTCCTTTGCACACATGGAGTAGGTGAATGGCCTTTCACCGGTGTGACTGTGTCGATGAGTTTCCAGCACAAATGGGGAACTGATCCATACCCACAGTTCTTATATTTCCGTGGGAGCATGGTCTCTCCCCACCCTGTTTGGTGCAATGTTTTCTCAGGCTATGTAATTTGTTAAATGGTTTAAATTTGTTTAAATTGTGATATATTGGGAAATGTGGATGCACAAAGGGATCTACGTGTCCTTGTACACCAGTCAATGAAAGTAAACAGGCAGGTGCAGCAAGCAATTAGGAAGGCAAATTATATATTGGCCTTCGTTGCAAGAGGATTTGAATTCAGAATTGGGATGTCTTACTGCAGTTATACAAGGCCTTGGTGAGACCACACCAGAGTATTGCGTGCAGTTTTGGTCTCCCCACCTAAGAAAGGATATACTTGCCATAGAGGGAATGCAGCGAAGGTTCACTAGGCTGATACCGGGGATGGCAGGACTGTCGTACGAGGAGAGATTGGTTCGACTGGGCCTGTATTCACTAGAGTTTAGAAGAATGAGAGGGGATCTGATTGAAACATATCAAATTCTAACAGGGCTAGACAGACTAGATGCAGGGAGGATGCTTCCCCTGGTTGGGGAGTCTAGAACCAGGGGCTACAATCTCAGGATATGGGACAGGCCATTTAGGGCTGAGATGAGGAAAAATTTCTTCACTCAGAGGGTGGTCAACTTGTGGAATTCTCTGCCACAGGAGGCTGTGGAGGCTGGGTCACTGAGTATATTCAAGAAAGAAATTGATAAATTTTTGGGTATTAGGGGCACCAAGGGTTATGGAGAAGCGGGAATATGGTGTTGAGATGGAGGATCAGCCATGATCATATTGAATAGCAGAGCAGGCTTGAAGGGCCGAATGGCCTACTCCTGCTCCTAGTTTATATGTTCCTATGTTTAAAACTCTTGCCACTCTCGGTGCACTGGAACACTCTCAATCTGCTGTGTGTATTTCACTGCCTTCCATTCACACTCCCATTAGAAATTTTCCCCACAGATGAAACAGACCAACATTTCTCCTTCTAGATTCAAAGACCGATGATATTCAGGTCCTGATCAATCGAGTGGCTCTGTCAGATCCTGATGTGACATTTGATTGAATTTCCCATCTGCAAGTCCTCCCCTTCTAATACTCTGTAAAAGAGGTTTACAAAACTGTTAGCTGAACTCAGCTAGTACCACTCTCCCCTTTGAACCACAGATCCTGTGTTCAAGTTTCACTCAAGGGGTTGAGCACACACAAACCAAGGCTGACACTCCAGTGCAGTACTGAGGGATCACTCCACTGTCAGAGGTGTCATCTTTCAGGTGAGACATTAAAACTCTAGTCAACTTATTCACGTGGATGTAAAAGATTACATGACACTATTTTGAAAAAGAGCAGGGGAGTTATCCCCAGTGTCCTGACCAATATCCATCCCTCAATAAACATCACCAAAATTTGTTGGCGGAATATGGATGTTAATCTGTGATGCTGACACAACTGAAGCAGAAGTACAGAATAGAATTTCAGAACTGACAGTCATAAAACATCTTTCTCCCTCTCAAACTATAAATGTCTGTCCCCTTCACACTCCCTCCTCTCTATTGATTGTGAACCCAATTCATCCTAGCTGGTTAAAGAGAGTATCACAGCTGTACGACAGGAGGACACCTGGCGAGGCAATATGGGTAGAACTCTGGAATAGGAAGGGTGCAGTCATAATGTTGGGGGTTTACAATAGGCTTCCCAATTTCCGGCGGGAGATTAAGGAACAGTTATGTAGGCAGATTTTGGAAAGATGTTAAAGCAGTAGGGTTGTTGTGGTGGGTGATTTTAACTTCCCTATATTATATAAATGAATACATGACAAAGAAATGCCTATGGTTGTTAAATGGTAGATATTTTATCTTATTTATGGTTAATTTATTATTATTTCTGGTCTGGTTATATAGTTCTATAGTTACATTATATATTTTCAGTAGTAGAGTCATTTCAGCACAGAAGGAGTCCATTCGGCAACCTGAGTCCATGCTAATTCTCTGTAGAGCAATCCAGTCAGTCCCATTCCCCCTTTATATCCCTATAACTCTGCAAGTTTATTTCCTTCAAGTGCCCATCTGGTTTCATTTTGAAATTATTGATAATCTCTGCATCCACCACCCTCATAGATAGCAATTTCCAGGTCAGTGTCTCTCGCTGCCTAAATAAAATTCATCCTCACAAATCCCATGTATCTCTAATCAACTAATACAGTACTGTTTATTACACACATTTCAGTCCACTCTCTCTCTCTCTCTAACTATCTATCTATCTAAAATATATATTTAAAGAAGTGGGTGAGAATGTATCTGTCGATCAGCATGAATTGTCACCTTCAGGAGAACTGGGAGGGTGTAGATTAGGTACAGCAGAGTGAGAATGGAGGGATTTGTGTGAGACAGAGATTTACAGCTTTTGGGAAATGAGAGAGGAAAGAATGTTTAAAGAAACCAGAATTGTCTGTTCTGAATGTCTATCCTGGACTGACAGTGATGAATTTTGTAATCTCCTTTTTCAAGATATCTGAACGTGAGGATTTGCAGATAGAAATCTCGAAACAACATCACGTCAAGATCAGTCAGAGGTACTCGATTCATCAGGATCTGAATGTCACCGGCTGTTGAATCTAGAAGGAGAAATGTTTGTCTGTTCTGTCTGCTTGAAAAGGTTTTAAACATCGGTGTGGCTGGAAAAACACTGAGACACACCCGAGTGAGAGTGTTCCAGTGCACTGACTGTGGAAAGAGCCTGTAAAATAATCGCAGCATTTACAGCGGGGAGAGACTATACACATATACTGTGTGTGAAGAGGCTTTAACTGATCATCCAACCTGGAGAGGCACCAGCACCATGGAGAAACCATGGAAATGTGGGGACTGTGGGCAGGCATTCACTACCCCATCCAAGCTGGAAACTCATCGACGCCTTCACACCAGGGAGAGACCGTTCATCTGCTCTGAGTGTGCAAAGGGATTCGGTGATTTAAGTGTTCTGCTGCAACACCGGCGAGTTCACAGCGGGGAGAGGCCATTCACCTGCTCCATGTGTGGGAAAGCATTCACTCAGTTATCCAACCTGCAGAAGCACCAATGAGTTCACACTGGTGAGAGGCCATTCACCTGCTCTGAGTGTGGGAAAGGATTCATTGATTCATCCACCTTGCTACTTCACCAGCAAGTTCACACTGGAGAGAGGCCATTCACCTGCTCTGAGTGTGGGAAGGCATTTACTCAGTTATCCAACCTGCAGAAGCACCAACAAGTTCACACTGGGGAGAAGCCGTTCACCTGCTCTGAGTGTGGGAAGGGATTCATTGATTCATCCACCTTGCTACTTCACCAGCAAGTTCACACTGAGGAGAGGCCGTTCACCTGCTCTGAATGTGAGAAGGGATTCAGTCAACCATTCAAACTGTGGAAGCACCAGTGTATTCATGCTGGGCAGAGGTCATTCACCTGCTCTGAGTGTGGGAAGGGAGTCACTGATGCATCCAGCCTGCTGGGACACCAGCAAGCTCACAAGTGACTGCAGGGGTTGGATTTTGCTGTTATTGCTGCTGTTAATCACATTCAGGACTGATTCATGTTCATTCTGACGGTTGGTGAAGTGGGAGGGTCGGAGAGTTTCTTTCTCCTGGACTGGCCGGTCTCTCAACTTTGCTTCCAGTGAGCTGATGCTCTTTGAGCCCGGGAGTGCACATTTCCACTGAAATGATCCACAAAAGCTGTTGAAGGACATTTATTTTATTCTGGCCAGTGAATGGCGTTTTCCTAGCATTACAGGTAGAGACTACAGCATCTGTAGAGAGAGAAACAGAGTTAACGTTTCAAGTCCAATATGACTCTTTTTCAGAATGAGTTCGAGGGAGAAACGTGATGGGTTTTATGCTCTTAAGAAAGGGGGTGGGTCAGGTAGAACAAAAGGGAAAGCTGGGGATTGGTTAGAGGGAGGGTGAGATTAAATGTCAGAAATGTCAAGGAACAAAAGGTGTTCAGAGTGGTAATGGTTGTGGTAAAGAAACAAAGCATTTGTCCAGTGTAAGTGTTAATAGCAGAATAAAGGACAGCTCTGTCTGAAAAAACAAGATGTAGACTGGCACTCAGCAAAAAAAAAATATCGATCTGGAGGACAGATTTCTCAGTCTGAAGTAACTGGAGTCAATGTTGAGTCCAGAAGGCTGTAAAGTGCCGAATCAGAAGATGAGGTGCTGTTTGTCCAGCTTGTGTGGGCTTCACTGGAACATAGTAACAGACTGAGAACAGAAATATGAACATGAGAGCAAGATGCTGATTTGAAATGGCAAGCGACAGGAAGGTCAGGGTCATGTTTGCAGACTGGGCTGTGTTGTTCCACAAAGAGGTCAGGGTACAGGTGAATTAAAGAAAATGAAATTAAAATTAAATTACTTCTGTCTGCTTTAAATGATTTTAGAAGATCAGTGTAACTAGGAAAGCACTGAGACACACACACACACACCCAAGTGAGAGTTCCAGTGCATTGACTGTGGAAAGAGTTTTAACCACTTTCACAGTCCGAAAAATCATCGCACCATTCATAGTGAGGAGAAACGACACCTGTCGTGTGTGTGGATGGGGCTTGAAGTGATAATCCAACCTGGAGGCACTCAGGGACACCCGCACCATGGAGAAACCGTGGAAATATTGGGACTGTGGGAATGGATTCAGATCCCTGTCTGAGCTGGAAACTCAGTTACGCATTCACACTGGGGAGAGGCCGTTCACCTACTCCAAGTTTGCAAAGAAATTCACACTTTCGGCTCACCCGCTGTTACACCAGCGAGTTCACACTGGGGAGAGGCCATTTGCCAGTTCCGAATGTGGGAAGGGATTCCCTCAGTCATCCAATCTGCTGACAAACCAAAGAGTTCACATGTGACTGCAGAGATTGGATCCTGCTGTTATTGCTGCTGCTATTTTTAAAAAATTCATATATGGGAGTTGCTGGCTGGGCCAGCATTTATTGCCCATTCCTAATTACCCTTGAGGAGGTGGTGGTGAACTGCCTTCTTGAACCACTGCAGTGCCTGTGGTGTAGGTACGCTCACAGATTACAGCCAGGACTGAACTGTGTTCATTCTGACAGGAGCTCAGTTGGTCCATGTCAGTGTTTATGCTCCATATGAGCTTCCTCCAATTCTACTTAATATACCCTCCTGCCAGCAGAACCTTCTCTTCCTTTCTCCCTCATGTGTTCATCTAGTTCCCTCTTAAATGTATGTTATTTATCTCCACCATGCCCTGTGGTAGCGAATTCCACATTTATACCTCTCCCTGAGCAAAGAAAGTCTCCTCCTGAATTCTCCATCGAATTTATTAGTGACTATGTTGTTATATCGATGGTCCCCAGTTCCTGGTCTCTCCCACATGTGGAAACATCTTCTCTACATCAACCCTCTCACATGCCTTCATAATCTTTAAGTCATCTATCAGGTTATACCTCAGCCTTCTCTTTCCCAGAGAAAGAATCCCCAGCCTATTCAATCTATCGTGCAACTTAAACACTCTCAGTTCTGGTATCTTCCCTCTGAATCTTCCTCCAGTTCCTTTCTATCATCTTTATAATTATAGAGACACAGAACTGTTCACGGTATTCTAAGTGTGGTCTAGTCAAGACTCGATACAAGTTTAACATGACTTCCCCGCTGTTCGATGCTATTTCTCTCGAAATTAACCCCAGATATGGGCCCCACAATTCGGGAAGGATGTCAAGGCCTTGGAACGGGTCCAGAGATTTAGTACTGTGACAGGAATGAGGAACTTGAGTTATGTGAGCACACTGGAGAGGCTGGGGTTCTCCTTAGAACAGTGAGGGCTAAGAGGAGGTTTGATAGAGGTGTTCAAGATCATGAACAGTTTACATCGAGTAAATAAAGAGAAACTGTTTCCACAGACAAAATGGTTGTTAACCAGAGGACACAGATTGAAGGTGATTGACATAAAAGCCAGAGGGGAAATGAGGAAGATAAATCTTTACACAGTGAGGTGTTGTGACCCTGAATGCACCACCTGAAAGGTTGGTGGAAGCAGATCCAACAAAGGGAATTGGATAAATACTGGAAGGGGACTAGTTTTCTGGGCTCATGGGGATAAAGGACACGATAGTGGGAATAATTGATTAGCTCTTTCAAAGGGCCAGCACAGGCATGATGGGCGGTTTGGCCACTTTTGTACTGTGGGATTCTGTGGTTACAGCTAAGTAAATAAATGTGTGTCTGTAATATGTACAGTGGTGTCAATAATGTCTGGAATTCCCATTGTGCCCCTGCCATCTCTTTGAAAGGACTCCCTGATTCATCCAACTGCTCTGCTCTTTCCCCACAGCTCTACAAATTCTTCCTTTCCAAGTATTTACCCTTTGGAAAGATACTATTGAATCTGCTTTCAGGCAGATCAGAACAACTCACTGTATGAAACATAAAATCTCCTCTCCCCCTCTGGCTCCTTTGCCAATTACCTGAGAGTGACTCACTTTCTGATACAGAGCCTGTCAACCCCTCTCCCTAAAGTGCATAAATCTAATCACGAAAATCCAGCAAAATCAAATATTATTACGAATAAAAGTTTATTAATGGAACAGAACATGTTTAAAAATAAAACAGAAAATTATTTGAGGATCAAAGACAACAAAAGTAAATGGATGTAAACAATGTTCTGGGTCCAAATGCTTTCTCTTCAGTTCCTGTGCCCTGTTCCTGTGACTCCCCACTTTGGACGCAGGGGCACTGAACCCCAGGGATCATGTTACCATCAGTCCCAGTCGCCCCGCCGTCCCTGATTGGTTGGAGGCCCATTTCCCAGTCAGTCCTCCAACACCTTCCTGTCTCTCTCCTGGTGCAACACCCGTGGCAGTTTCCCAACTTGGGCGCAGGCTCCATTATTCTCAGCCAAATTCAGCCCTCAGCTCCGTCACCTGCTGTCATTGACAAGAGCAACAGGGAAACAGAAAGGTGCTCGAAACTTGTGGCTCTAAACCACACTTCAATATTTGTCCCTCAAATACTTGTTTTTTGTACAAGGTTTTTATTTTTCGATTTAGGCACTAGAGGCAAAGGGTAATTTTCCTTTTCTAGCTTTGCATTCTCTATAGTGTCAGCCGGGGCTCAGTGGATCACAATCTCCCTTCTGAGTCAGAAAGTTCTTGATTCAAGTCCCAGTCAAGGGATCTGAGGACAAAAATCACATCCAACATTTCAAATGCCAACTTCACTGTTGGAGCTGTTGTCTTTTGGGTGAGATGCTAACCCAAGGATCCTGTCTGCTACTTCAGGAGGATTTAGAAGTTCACATGGCCACTCTTACAAAGAAGAGCAGGGGAGTTATCCCCGGTGTCCTGGCCAATATTTATCAATCAACATCACTAAAAACAGATCGTCTGCTCACATAGCTATTTGTGGGATCTTGCTGTGTGTAAATTTGCTGCCATGTTTCCTACTTTACAACAGTGACTGCACTTCAAAAGTAATTCATTGGCTGTAAAGTACTTTGGGATGTCCTGTGGTCGTGAAAGATGCTGTAGAAATGCAAGGTTTTAAATTTACGTTACCTGTTTTTGATATCTGTAACTTAATTGTCTTAATTATCTACCACCAACTTGCCATTTAATAAATTACCTTTAGTTTGGACAAGATTTTAACCAATTAAAGTAAAGGCAGAATTCTCTGGAGAGCAAATTTAAAAAGAAGTTTATTAAAAGATGAAGGTTTACTTAACAACTTTAAGACATTGACTTTTACAGCGTCATGTGGGTGATCAGTCCGTAGAAGTGTAACCCTCTCTGGCCCCTTCTTTGGCAGTAATTCTTGTGAAATTTGGCCTTGTGTGTCTGGCTCCTCCTTTGACAGTAATTTCCTTGGAACTTGGCCTCGGAAATCTTCCGTACTTGGCTAGCAAGGAAGACCTTTGGAACCTCTACTTTTATCCCCAAAGTGACCATTACCTCATGTCAGAGTTGGGCCTGTTGTAACATGACAATTGGTCAATTTAGTTACTCGATTAATTTAATTGGATCCCCAATTGCTTACATCATCTTCTCTCACTATCTCAGACAGGAATACAATCGAACTATTTCATGCTATCCCTTCATCTGATTCTATACAATCCCTTATACAGTTTTAGATTTTGAGGCTAATCAGAGCTTGAAGGTCTCTCTTGCCAATAAATTTATCTTCATTGCACATTCTTCACATACACAGCAATTAAGGTTTTATATTTTTACAGCAAATAAAACTGTCTTTTATGAGAACTACTGATTCATTATTTGTAACTCAATTAAGGCTCACTAGTTATTCAATCATCTGTTGCTGACCGCTAGCTAATTAATACAGTAAACTTTAGTTAATACATTTGGTTAATACAAGACATCCTGGTTCAAAAACACAATTTGTGGAAGACAACAGCTTTACTTCCTACTAATCTTGTTTGGATTGAACAATGAGCCATATTCTTGAGCTGGACTTTGCCAGAATATGGTGTCTTATAATTTATCAAAATCAGAAAATAATTTCTGCTAGCTCTGCTTTTTTCCTTTTTGGAATAAATATTTTGGTTTGTACAGTGTTAATTTTAAAAAATAAAGATCCATCCTTCACAATATAATTATCTATTACACTAATTCACTAATGATAACTTAATCAAGGTTCATTATTGAATAATTATCTGTTTCATGATTGGCATTTAATATGGAATCAATATATAGTAAATAAAGAAAAGTTCAGAATATGAAAAGGCTGCAAGAAGCCACATGTTAGAGGTTAAAGTGGCTTCCTTGACCTTGTTTCTTATCACTGAATACGGTACGAAAGTGATTGATTTTTTAAAACTGATTTTGATTACCCAGGCCTACCTACAGCTTCCTACATTACAACAGTGACTACATTTCAAAGGTATTTCATTGGCTTTAAACTGCTTCAGGAGGTCCTGTGGTCATGAGAGGTGCAATGTAAATGCATTTTTTCTAATTGTCCACAAATTTGGATATATTACACTCTTCAAAATCATTGATAAAGATTGAGCTTTAACATTGTGTAATGACCCAAGATGACACCATCTTGAATACTCTCTGAAACTCCAAGCACACTGGGCTTAGGGATTAATTGGATGGCGCTTTCAAAGAGTTGGCATGAGCATGATGGGCCAAATGGCCTCCATCTGTGCTCTAGGAGCCTCGTGTACATTGAAAGCTAGTGATAATGACCTCAAACCCACTTCCTGCGAGTGTGGCAGAAGCAGAAATGATGGAATGAGGGAAATATGCCTACAGGGATATGGATATGGAACAGGGCAATGGGACTGACTGCTATGAACTAAACGGGCTTAGTGTCCTCCTTTTCAGCCCTAATGACTCTGATCTAAAGAGAGAAATTTAAGCTGCTCCAGTCTCTCCAACTAACTGAAGACCCTCCTCCCAGGTGCCGTCCTCATAAACCCTCTCTCCAGCCTTTCGAAGAACTTCACAAATTTCCTTTGATTTGGGGCCCATTTGGGGTCATTTCTACTGGGATAAAATTGAAAAGCAGGGAGAATATGTTCAACTTGTTCAGGACCATGGTTAGACTACACTGGGAGTACTGTTAACATTTGTGATCTCCATTTAGCAAAAGGAAATAGAGGCACTGGAGAAGGGGCAACAAAGATTCACAAGAACAATACCAGAACTGAACATTTAACATTTAGGGAAGGATTTCATGAGAAACCTGAGAATGTGGAACTCACTACCACAGTGAGTGGTTGAGGTGAATAGCATGAATACATTGAAGGGGAAGCTAGACACATACATTAGGGAGAAAGGAATAGAAGGATTTGCTGATGAGGGAGATGAAGAGGGGTGGGTGGAGGCTCATGTGGACAATAAATACTGACAGAGACCAATTAAGCCGACTGGCCTGGCCCTGTGCTGTAGACTCAAACACATACAAAAGTATTTATTTGAGATCTATCTGTAGGAAAAACATTATTTACTATCCAGGACAAAATAAATGTCGTTCAACAGCTTTTGCGGATCATTTCAATGGAAATGTAAACTCCCAAGCTCTAATGGGGATCTGAATCCTTTCCGACACTCAGTGCAGGAGAATGGTCTTTTGCCAGTGTGAACCTGTTCATGCTTCAATAAGTTGGATGAATTACTGAATCCCTTCCCACACTCAGTGCAGGTGAACGGCCTCTCCCCAGTGTGACTGCGTCGATGAATCTCCAGCTCTGATGGGGATCTGAATCCCTTCCCACAGTCCACACATTTCCACGGTTTCTGCATGGTGCCGGTGTCCTTGGTGTCTCTCCAGGTTGGACAATCAGTTGAAGCCTTGTCCACACACAGAACATGTGTACGGTTCCTCCTCACTGTGAATGACATAATATTTTTTCAGACTGTGTAACTGGTTAATGCTCTTTCCACAGTCAGTGCACTAGAACACTCTAACTTGGGTTTTCGTCCCTCAGTGTTTTTCCAGTCACACTGATGTTTGAAATCTTTTCCCACAGACAGAACAGACAAACATTTCTCCTTCCATATTGAAAGGTCGATGACATTCAGGTCCCAATAAAACAAGCAACTCTGTCAGATCTTAACGTGATATTTGGTTTGGGATTTCAGGGTGCAAAACCTCCCCTTCCAATATCCTGTAAAAGGAATTTACAAAAGTAATCACTGTCTCTTGATCCCCAAAATTCATCCCAGATACACACACTCCATTCTCACTTTGCTGTACCAAATATTCACCCTAACAATTTGCTGAAGGAGCAATTCATGCTTATCGACAGATCCATGGTCACAGATTCATGTCCTGGACACACAGACCTGAAAATCTTTATGCAGGCTGCTGGTATATATGTTATGAAAGTATAATCATTTTCATAATATTTTTCTGGTTTATTGTAAAGTAGGTTTATGGCGTGAGTATGGTTGGGTCTGTCTGTGTGGTTTAATTACATGTGGAGTCAGGTAGACTGCAAGCTTGGGATTATCAAAAGAAGCTAGGTGTAGAAATGTGTTTGAAATGCTAATGAGTAAACATGGATGCTGGCTCAGCGTGTAAAGTGTGAAGGGAGTTTGCATTTTTAGATAAATGAAGGGATTTCAGAGGGATGTTAGTCTGTTTACAATGAGCCAGATAAGCAAGGCTAAGGAGTGTGTTTATTTTTGCTAAAGGTTACTGACAATATTGGAAATATGGAAGTTTTTATACTATGAGAAAGATACAGTTTCAAAGAGATATGGAACAATAGAATTTACGTGTCAAAGAGATAGATGCATATATAAAGGAGAATGAAAGGCTATGTGAGTCGAGGGCCATGTAAGATCTGACAGGAGTGTGTGAAACAGCCATCAAGAAGCCTCCAGCCATTTGTGTATAAATCTGTTATATCCGGTAACTGAAGTTGCAGAAAGCCATTTGGAATTCCACTGTCAAGTGGGTATTCTGTTAACTTGCTGGTTTTGTTTTAAATCTAGCATCTATTTTGGACTGTTGTCTTAAAGGGGGTGTGTAACTGGGAGTCAAGTTAATTAGGAAATTTAGGAGTTGTTATAGTAGGGAGTAATTGTAATCTTATGTATGTTTGAAATCTTTTATTTTATTCATAAATATTTTAATTTAATTTTTAAAATTGCTAAAGGTCTTTGTGGACTCATTACTTCTGAATTCAGTGCACACATATTCTAGTAAAAAAATACAAATTGCAAAACTTTGAGATAATGTGACCAAGTTTCCCTTGTGGATTTGATCTGCCTGCCACACATCATCTGCCACATCATAACATATAATATGTACATATTTAGAATGTGTGATATGCTGTATTGTACCACTTAATTCGACATACAGTGGGACGGGGTGTGAGGAAGAGCTTTATTTAGACAGCAAGTGGTCTGAATCTGGATCTCTGTCTATGAGGACGGTGGGAGCAGAGGCAAATTATTTCAAAATGAAACAGGATGGGCACATGAAGGAAATAAACTTATATGGGTACAGAGGGGGAATGGGACTGACTGGATTGCTCTACAGAGAGTTGACATGAACTTGAGTTGCTGATGGTCTCCTTCAGTGTTGTGATAACTATGACTGGAAATGTATACAGTACTATATTTAAAAAGTAGAATAATAAATGTACTTTATTACAATACCATAAATAATATTTCTAATATGTACCTTATAACAACACTAGACATATCTCTGTCCTATATTAATTTACTGTCTCCTGAAATGTCAGCCATCTCCTGGGGAAACCACCCCTTTAATTGTGTACATTAGGAAAGAGACCATCCTTTTAGCCAGACAAATAAGCGAGGGAGCAAAGGATGTCAATGTCTTTGAGAGAGAAACCTGGGCCAACCTTTCCAGAGTCTGCACCCTCCCTTCAGTTCCTGCAAGTCAACAATTTAAACCCAGAAAATAAAGGGAAAGGGAGAGACTCCCTTACCGTCTCCCACAGCTACCTCGACTACAGCTCCTCACAGCCCGCTTCCTGTAAGGACTCCATCCCATTCTCTCAGTTCCTCCGCCTCCGTTGCATCTGTTCTGATGATGCCACTTTCAAAAACAGTTCCTCTGACATTTCTTCCTTCTTCCTTAACCGAGGTTTTCCACCCACGGTCATTGACAGGGCCCTCAACCGTGTCCGGCCCATCTCCCACGCATCCGCCCTCACACCTTCTTCTCCCTCCCAGAAACATGATAGGGTCCCCCTTATCCTCACTTATCACCCGCCAGCCTCCGCATTCAAAGGATCATCCTCCGCCATTTCCGCCTACTCCAGCATGATGCCACCACCAAACACATCTTCTCTTCACCACCCCCCCCCCCCCCCCCCCCCGGCAGCATTCCACAGGGATCATTCCCTCTGGGACACCCTGGTCCACTCCTCCATCACCCCCTACACCTCAACCCCCTCCCAAGGCACCTTCTCATGCACCTTCTCATGCAACTGCAGAAGGTGCAACACCTGCCCCTTTACTTCCCCTCTTCTCACTGTCCAAGGGCCCAAACACTCCTTTCAAGTGAAGCAGCATTTCACTTGCACTTCCCTCAATTTAGTCTACTGCATTCGTTGCTCCCAATGTGATTTCCTCTACGTTGGAGAGACCAAACGCAGACTGGGTGACCACTTTGCAGAATACCTTCAGTCTGTCCACAAGCATTACCCAGACGTCCCTGTCGCTTGCCATTTCATCACTCCACCCTGCTCTCTTGCCCACATGTCCATCCTTGGCTTGCTGCATTGTTCCAGTGAAGCTCAACGCAAACTGGAGGAACAGCACCTCATCTTCCGACTAGGCACTTTACAGCCTTCCGGACTGAATATTCAGTTCAACAATTTTAGATCATGAACTCTCTCCTCCATCCCCACCCCCTTTCTGATTTCCCCCCCCCCCCTCCCCCCTCTTTTTTTTCCAATAATTTATATAGATTTTTCTTTTCCCACCTACTTCTATTATTTTTAATTGTATTTCCATCCATTGTTTTATCTCTACCTTTTAGCCTTTTTTGATTCCTTCACCCCACCCCACCCCACTCCCACTAGGGCTATCTGTACCTTGCTTTTCCTGCTTTCTACCCTTAATTAGCACATTCCTCAGATAATATCATCATCTTCAACACCTCTTTTGTCCTTTTGTCTGTGACATCTTTTGGTTATCTCCACCTATCACTGGCCCTCTATCCAGCTGTACTTGTCCCCCCTCCCCCCCTCCTCCCTCCCCCCCCCACCCCCCCTCCACCCCCCCTCCACCCTCCCCCTCCTCCACCCCTCCCCTCCTCCCCCCTCACCTCCTCCCCCCTTCCCCTCCCCCCTCTTTGTCCTTTTGTCTATGACATCTTTTGGTTATCTCCACATATCACTGGCCCTCTATCCAGCTCTACTTGTCCCCCTTCCTCCCCCCTCCTCCACCTCACCCTCCCCCCTCCCCCCTCCCCCATCCCCTACCGCCCTCCCCGTCCCTCCCCCTTCCCCTCCCCCCTCCTCCCCCTCCCCTCCCCCCCTCCCGCCTCCCCCTCCCCTCCCCCCCTCCTCACACCTCCCTCGTCCCCCCCTCCACCCCTCCCCTCCCCTCCCCCCTCTTTGTCATTTTGTCCGTGACATCTTTTGGTTATCTCCACCTATCACTGGCCCTCTATCCAGCTCTACTTGTCTCCCCTCCTCCCCCTTCCACCCCCCCTCCTCCCCCCTCCCCTCCCCCTCCCCTCTCCCTCCCCTCCCCCAGCTCCCCCCTCCTTCCCCCTCCCCCTCTACCCTGGAATATTGAGCTGCCAGTCCAGCCCTTCCTGCAACCACGTCTCTGTGATAGCAATGATATTATATTCCCATGTGTTAATCTTCTGGCGGGTGGGGGAAATAAAAGAGGAGGTGGCATTGCTCTATTGATCAAGGAGTCAATTACTGCAGTAAGGAGGGATGGTATTTTAGAAGGTTCCTCAAATGAAGCCATATGGGTAGGACCTAAGAGCTAAAAGGAGGAAATCACTTTGCTGGGAATGTACTATAAGCCTCCAAACAGTCAGGGGGAGATAGAGGAGTAGATATTTAGACAAATTTCAGAGAAGTGTAAAAATAATAGGGTAATAATAGTAAGGGATTTCAACTTCCCTGGATAGTCTTTGTGTGAAAGGCTTAGAGGGAGCAGAATTCTTAAAGTGCATCCAGGAGAGCTTTTTGAGCCAGCACGTGGAAAGTCTGACAAGAGAAGGGGTGGTACTGGATCTAATCTTCGGGAATGAAACCAGGCAGGTGATAGAGTTGTTAGTGGGGGAGCATTTTGGGGATAGTGACTATAACCCTGAAAAAAGTTAAGGTAGTTATGTAAAAGGACAAAGATGGACTGGAAATAAAGGCCCTGAATTGGGGGAAGGCAGATTTCAATATGATAAGACAGGATCTGGCCAAAGTGGACTGGGAGCAGCTACTTGTAGGAAAGTCGACATCAGACCAGTGGGAGTCATTCAAAAAGGAAGTAGTGAGAGTTCAGGGCCAACATGTTCCCATAAAGGTGAAGGGTGGGACCAACAATTCCAGGGAACCCTGGATGTCAAGAGCTATACAGGATTGGATAAGGAAGAAAAGGAGGCTCATGGAAGATACAGAGGGCTGGAAACAGCGGAAGCCCTAGAGGAGTATAGGAATTGTGGGGGGGGCTACTTAAAAAAGTAATTAGGAGAGCGAAGAGGGGGCATGAAAAAACACTGGCGGGCAACATAAAAGAAAATCCCAAGGTATTTTGTAAATATATTAAGAGCAAGAGGATAACTAGGGAAAGAGTAGGGCCCATTAGGGGTCAAAGTGGCAATCTCTTTGTGGAGCTGGAGGACGTAGGTGAAGTTTTGAATGATTACTTTTCATCTGTGTTCACGATGGAGAAGGACAATGTAGGTGCAGAAATCAGGGAGGGGGACTGTGATATACTTGAACAAATTAGCATTGACAGGGAGGAGGTATTAGTGTTTTAGCGGGCTTAAAAGTGGATAAATCCCCGGGCCCATATGAGATGTATCCAAGGCTGCTATGTGAGGCAAGGGAGGAGATTGCAGGGGCTCTGACACTAATTTTCAAATCCTCTCTGGCCACAGGAGAGGTGCCAGAGGATTGAAGGACAGTGAATGTAGTACCATTATTCAAGGGTAGTAGGGATAAATCAGGTAATTACAGGTCAGTGAGCCTCACATCAGTGGTAGGGAAACTATTGGAAAAAATTCTGAGGGACAGGATTAATCTCCACTTGGATAGGCAGGGATTAATCAAAGATACTCAACATGGTTTTGTCAGGGGAAGATTATGTCTTTGATTGAATTTTGCGGGGAGGTGACTAGTTGTGTAGATGAGGGTAGTGCAGTTGATATAGTCTACATGGACTTCAGTAAGGCTTTTGACAAGGTCCTGTGTGGGATAATGGTCAAGATGCTAAAAGCCCATGGGATCCAGGACAATTTGGCAAATTGGATCCAAAATTGGCTTAGTGGCAGGAGGCAGAGGGTGATGGTCGAAGGTTGTTTTTGCGATTGGAAGCCTGTGACGAGTGGTGTACTACAGAGATAGGTGCTGGGACCCTTGCTGTTTGTCATGTACATTAATGATTTAAATGTGAATATAGGAGGTATGATCAGTAAGTTTGCAGATGGCACGAAAATTGGTGGTGTTGTAAATAATGAGGAGGAAAGCCTTAGATTACAGGACGATATAGATGGGCTGGTAAAATGGGCAGAGCAGTGGCAAATGGAATTTAATCCTGAGAAGTGTGAGGCGATGCAATTTGGGAGGACTAATGCGGCAAGGGAATACACAATGAATGGTAGGACCCTAGGAAGTACAGAGGATCATAGGGACGTGGGTTTACATGTTCATAGATCCCTGAAGGCAGCAGCAAAGGTAGATTATGTGGTTAAGAAGGCACATGGGATACTTGCCTTTATTAGCTGAGTCATAGAATATAAGAGCAAGGAGGTTATGTTGGAGCTGTATAAAACGCTAGTAAGGCCACAGCTGGAGTACTGTGTGCAGTTCTGGTCACCACACTATAGGAAGGATGTGATTGCACTGGAGAGGGTGCAGAGAAGATTCACCTGGATGATGCCTGGGCTGGAGTGTTTCAGCTATGAAGAGAGACTGGATAGGCTGGGGTTGTTTTCCTTAGAGCAGAGAAGGCCGAGGGGGAACCTGATAGAGGTGTACAAATTATGAGAGGCATAGATAGGAAGAAACCTTTCCCCTTAGTGGAGGTGTCAATAACCAGGGGGCATAGATTTAAGGTAAGGGGCAGGAGGTTTAGAGGGGATTTGAGGAAAAAATTTTTTCACCCAGAGGTCGGTTGGAATCTGGAACACGCTGCCTGAGAGGGTGGTAGAGGCAGGAACCCTCACAACATTTACAAAGTATTTAGATGAGCACTTGGAATGCCACAGCATACAGGGCTATGGGCCAAGTGCTGGAAAATGGGATTAGACTATATAGGTGCTTGATGGCCAGCACAGACACAATGGGCGAAGGTCCTGTTTCTGTGCTGTATAACTCCATGTTTCTATTTCATGGTGGTTTTAAGATGTTGTATCACTGGTTTTGCCGATGTTCACCTTCATTCCACTGTTCCTGCCTGCTGTCACTAGTCTATCTACTAGTTCTTGAATCCTCCTTCTGTGCTTGCTACAAGTGCTTTGTCATCTACAAATCTAACTGGTGTTATCATTCGCCATCAATCTTAACACCAGCTCCTGTGTCTTCAAACGCTTCTTTGATCATTGCTTCTGCACAGACATTGAAGAGGACCGGTGATAACAACACCCTTGTCAAACTCATGCTCATGAGGCTGTGTGGTTTAAGGTGCTGGATTTAGGCTCCAGCCTCTGAGGAGATGTGTGTTCGAACCCCATGGCTGCCACAATTACAGGCGATTTGTCCTTGTGTGTGCTTCAAGAAATTGCTTCAAGTAGGCAAAGGGCATCTGACTCCTGCTCCATGTTTCATGTTGGGGAGATGGTGGTGTAGTGGTAATGTGACGGGACTCGTAATCCAGATTCAAATCTCACCACGGCAGCTTGTGGAATTTAAATTCAGTTAACAAATCTGGAATTAGAAAAGATAAAAGCTATCATTGATTGTTGTAAAAACCCATTGGGTTCACTAATGTTCAATAGGGAAGGAAATCTGCCATCCTTTCCGGTCTGGCCTACATGTGACTCTCAGATCCACAGCAATGTGGTTGATTCTTAACTGGTCCAGCCAGCCACTCAGTGCAAGGGCAATTAGGGATGGGCAATTGCTGCTGAAAGTTGCCAGTGATGCCTACATCCCATCAAAGAATAAAACAAACTCTTCTTCCAGTTACACATGGCCCTGACTCCTTGTTGGCTACTGTCTCTGTTGCTGTTGTCTCTCTCTACAGCAACATCTTTCAGCACTGTCAAGAGCTTAATCTGATCAAATGCTTTTTAAAAATTTACAAAGTAAACATATAATTCCTGTCCAAACTCTAAACTGCTCATTAATGATAAAATGCTGATGACTCCTCTCGTCCCGCTTCCTCCCTGGAATCTGAACTGGTCATTTCCCATGTAGTTCTGCACCTTCCCACCCACTCTCTTTCTACAACTCTCAACATAACCTGCAATGCATGGACCAGCAGACGAATTGTCTGAAAGTCAGGACATCAGCATGCCTTTGGCTTCTTTCTCAGGCTGATCATTATTGTCTGCATGGAGTCATCTGGCCGTTCTCCGGATAAGTAAACTTCTTTGCACAGCTCAGTAAACATTGATGTGAAGTTCTTTCCCACGTTTTTAATCAACTCTAGAGATATTTCATCTATTCCAGTCACTTATCCAGTTTTTATCTCATTGATTGCTCTTCGTATCTCACTCTCTAGTATTTCTAGTTCAATGAAATCGATGTCAACATTACTGTCTTCCAGTTCAATCCTTTCAAGCTTTTTGCATATCTTCAATATGCTCCTTCCATCTTTTTCTTATTTCATCAGGGTTTATTAATACAACACCTTCCTTACTCTCTATTTCTGCTGTTTGCACTCACACACTCATCCTTTGCTTATACGAACATACGAATTAGGAGCAGGAGTATTTTTTTTATATTTGCTCCTGGGATGTGGGCACCGCTGGCTGGGCCAGCATTTATTACCTTTTATCCCTAATTGCCCTTGAGAACTGACTTGGCTTGAAATGTCTTGCTAGGCCATTTTGGAGGTAATTTTTAAGAGTAGCCACATTGCTGTGGGTCTGGAGTCACCTGTAGGCCACACCAAGTAAGGACGGCAGATTTCCTTCCCTAAAGGACACTGGTAAACCAGATGGATTTTTACGAGAATCGACAGTGGTTTCATGGCCATCATTAGGCTTTTAATTCCAGATTTTAAAAATATTTAATTCAAATTCACCATCTGCCGTGGTGGGATTCGAACCCAGGTCCCCAGAGCATTACCCTGGGTATCTGGAGTAATAGTCAGGTGACAATACCACTACTCCACCACCTCCCCCTAAAGTAGGCCACTCGGCCCCTCGAGCCTTCTCCGCTATTCAGTAAGATCATGGCTAATCTGAATGTGGCCTCAAATCCACATTCCTGCCCACCCCTGATAACCTTTCAACACCTTTGCTTATCAAGAATCTATCTGCCTCTGCCTTAAAAATACTCAAAGACTCCTTTAAAATGTACCTTGATGAGCACTTGGCACGTCATAACATTGAAGGCTATGGGCCAAGTGCTGGTAAATGTGATTAGGTAGGTAAGTCAGGTGTTTCTCACATGTCAGTGCAGACTTGATGGGCCAAATGGCCTCTTCTGCACTGTGTGATTTTGTGATTCTGATTCTGTGACTCTACTTCCACCACCTTTTGAGGAAGCGAGTTCCAAAGACTCATGGCTCTGAGAGAAAAAACTTCTCCTCATCCCTGTCTTAAATGGGCGACCCCTTATTTTTAAACAGTGACCCCTAATTCTAGATTCTCCCACAAGTGGAAACACCCTCTCCACATCCACCCTGTCAAGACCCCTCAGGATAAAATAACGGATGCACAAGTTGCCAGAATTGGAGGAGTGCAGTGCATTTGTCATTATTTCTAGTCTTGTTGTATAGTACTGTAGCTATGTTATATACTTTCAGTCATACGGTCATTACAGCAAAGAAGTCCTTTTGGCAACTCAAGTCCATGCCAACTCTCTGTCGAGGCTCTGTGTCCAGGTCAGGAAACGATGAGCATGGATCTGTTGGTCAGCATGAATCGGCACCTTCAGGAGAATTGGGAGGATGTATATTAGCTACAACAGAGTGAGAATACAGGGACAGTTTGTGGATTGGAGATTTACAGCATTTGGGAAATGAGACAGGAAAAAAATGTTCCATTGCAACTAGAATTGTCTGTTTTGAATTTCTATCCTGGACTGACAGTGATGACTTTTGTAAACTCCTTTTACAGGATATTACAAGGGGAGGATTTGCAGGCAGAAATCTCAAAACAGACATCACATCCAGATCAGACAGAGGCACTCAATTCATCCATTCCTGAATATCATCGGCTTTTGACTCAAGAAGGAGAAATGTTTGTCGGTTTGAGGCCATTCGGCCCTCGAGCCTGCTCCACCATTCACTGAAATCATGACTGATCTGGTTGTGGTCTCAAATCCACTTTCCTGTCTGCCCTCATAGCCCTTCGCTCCCTTGGTTGTCAAAAATCTGTCCAAAACATCCTTGAATGAACCAGCCTCCACTGCTTTCTGGGGAAGAGATTTCCACCTACTGGTGACCCTCTGAGAGAAAAAAATCCTGATCTCAGTCTTAAAATGGAGACCTCTTATTCTTAAACTGTGCCCCCTGGTTCTAGTCTCCACTGTCTGCTTCAAAAGATTTTAAACATCAGTTTAAGGAAAAGCACTGAGACACACACACCCGAGTGAGAGTGTTCCAGTGCACTGACTGTGGAAAGAGCTTTAACCAGTTACACAGCCTGAAAGAACATCACACCATTCACAGTGTGGAGTAACCGTACACGTGTTCTGTATGTGGATGAGTCTTCAACTGATCGTCAAACCTGGGGAGGCACAAGGACACCAGCACCACGGAGAAACTGTGGAAATGTGGGGACTGTGGGAAGGGATTCAGTTACCCATCCCAGCTGGAAACTCATCGACGCAGTCACACTGGGGAGAGGCCATTCACCTGCTCTGAGTGTAGGAAGAGATTCAGTGATGTATCCACCCTGCAGAGATGCCAGCGAGTTCACACAGGCGGGAGGCCATTTGCCTGCTCTGAATGTGGGAAGAGATTCAGTGATTCATCCCACCTGCGGACACATCAGCGTATCCACACGGGGGAGAGGCCGTTTGCCTGTTCTGTGTGTGGGAAGGGATTCACTCGGTTATACCTCCTGGTGATACACCAGCGAGTTCACTCGGGGGACAGGCCGTTCACCTGCTCCGAGTGTGGGAAGGGATTCAGTGATTTATCCAACCTGCTGAGACACCAAAGAGTTCACACTGAGGAGAGGCCATTCATCTGCTTCGTGTGTGGAAAGGGATTCAGTGATTCAACGACTGTGATGAGACACCAGCGAGTTCACACTGGGGCGAGGCCGTTCACCTGCTCCATGTGTGGCAAGAGTTTCAGTGACTTGTCCACCCTGCTGAGACACCAGTGAGTTCACAAGTGATTAATGGGGTTGGATTCTGCTGTTATTGTTGCTGTTAATCACATCCAGAACTAAGCCATGTTCATTCTGGCAGTTGAAGTGGGAGGGTCAGCAAATTGGTCTATGTCAGTATTTATGCTCCGCATAAGCCTCAACACACCCCTCTTCATTTCCCTCCATCAGCATATCCTTCTATTCCTTTCTTCCTCATGTTTGTATCTAGCTTCCCCTTAAATGTATTCATGCTATTCATCTTAACCACTCACTGTGGTAGTGAGTTCCACATTCTCACCACTCGCTGGGTAAAGAGGTTTCTCATGAAATCCCTATTGGATGATTGAACCCCTTCATAATTATAAAGACTTCCATCAGGTCACTCTTCAGTCTTCCTCTTTTCTAGAGAAATACACCCCCTCCTTTCCTGAGGGTTAAATGCTCTCAGTTCTGGGATTATTCTTATGAATCTTTATTGCTCCTTCTCCAGTGCCTCTATTTCCTTTTTCTAAATGGAGATCACAAATGTTGACAGTCCTCCCAGTGTAGTCTAACCATGGTTCTAAACAAGTTGAATATAACCTCCCTGCTTTTCAATTCTATCCCTCTAGAAAGGAAGGCTATATATGGGCCTCACATTTTAGGAAAGATGTGAAGTGCTCAGAGAGGGTGCCGAGGAGATTTACGAGAATGGCACCAGGGATGAGGACTTCAGTTAGTTGGAGAGACTGGAGCAACTGAAATTGTTCTCTTTAGATCATAGAGTCACTCGGGCAGAGAAGGAGGCTATTTGGCCCATCGTGTCCATGCCAGCTCTCTGTAGAGCGTACCAGTCTGTCCCATTGCCCTGTTCTATCTCCGTAGCCCTGCAAGTTTATTTCCCTCAGGTGTTCATCCAATTTCCTTTTGAAATCATTCATTGTCTCTGTTTCCACCACCTTCGTATGCACTGAGTTCCAGATCGTTACCACTCACTATGTAAAAATGTTCCTTCCTCACATCCCCATACATCTCCTACCCAAAACCTTAAATCTATGTTCCCTCAACATTGTACCATCGACTAACGGCAACAGCTTTTCTATGTCCACCTGATCTAAACCTGTCATAATCTTCAACACCTCTATCAAGTCTCCCCTCAAACTCCTTTGCTCCTCGGAGAGCAACTCAGCCTGACATCTAAAATTTAGAACAAACAAAATATGTTGATACCTGAAACAAAATGGGAATGTTTATTTTCTGTTTTAAAAGTATTGGGAAAGTATTGTACTGAACAGTAAAGGAATTGGAATAACTCATCAAGGGTGTAGTTCAATGGAATATATCAATCTAGTATCCATATACATTGTGGTGAATTCAGGAAAGTGAAGAGACGTATAAGTTGACAGATTTCACTTGGAAATATTTCTATCCTTTGCCTATGAACTTTTTTTAAAATAAAGATGTACATTTGAAAGCCTGGCCACTACCTGAAACCTCAGCAACATACTGGGGGAGATAAGTGAAGATCTCGAGACTGACACCCACTTTGATCTTTTGATGAGATCACCTGAAAGTGAAGAACGTGTGACATGATTTTGGGATACCGGTTTGAGTGTGCGTATGTGATTTGTTACATGTAAAATGACTAACACGGGGAAATCCATTGTGAACCTACACTGAAGAACGGGTCCCAAACATCTGCAGCTCCTTGATACCCAGCATAACATGAATGGTTCATGTGACCAGGGGAATGAGACAACATTTTGAAATCATCAAGGAATTGACACATTCTCCATAGTGAAACTGACTTTAAAACAAACAGGATAGAATTAAATACACTGGTCTTGGTCAAAAAGTGAGTAAAATTAAAGTAAAAGGGATAAAAATTTGGATTGGGACAATTAGGGGCTTGGGAGAAATAATACTCGATAAGGGCTGGCCACAAGTTGGGTAGGGGTAAAGAGAGAGCTGGAGAATCCTGTACATCCATGCTTGACCTGTTGCTTGAAGCATATGTCCTTACATACTTGTAACTTAGAACTCATGATGCTGCTTCAGGAGAAGAAAAGATCAGGTAGATGTTACTCCAGGCAGGGCCAAAACAGAACTGGAAAATAACGGAGTTAAACTGAGTGAGAAGTTGGAGAGAGTACTCCTCCCTCTCAAGGTGTGGACTGTAAGAATCCTGGGGAACCCCTACTTCGGCTTTTCTTGCTTATCCGTGAATACTGAATTAAATTATATGACTGGCTGTGCATTTATTTTTAATTTGATTGTTACACTTCTCCTGTTTCTATTCCTGCTGAGATTACGCTCTGGGCAAGGATGGTTGACAGGTGACAGAATGGGAAATTGTGGTTTGGTCTTCATTGACCAAATGTTTTATTGATCCGAAAGGTGTAAAAGGGGCCAAACTTCAGCAGAAATCTAGCAGAGCTGAGAACAGACAGCATGTTATGTGGGAACAGGGAGATGAACAGCTCCCAGAGAACAGAGAAAACAAGAGTGCCTTGAATCCTAGACAACACCTGGGTGCCAAGGCCAGAATGTTTTCACTGCTTGGCCTGGGAATGCTGACTCCCTGCCCCGGGGATGGAATGTGGGGAAATCAATTGTTTGAGAGTTTGATGTGGCTCGGACGGGTACAGATGGTTCAATGACAGGTTTTGTAATTGGTCCATTCAAATATTAAGCAGGCAATGGTTGGGTTAAATCAGTCTCCATAGACTTTGCGATATTTAAAAAAATAAGTATAAGAAGGGATTCCTCGAGCACATAGATTTTTAGAGATTTTACATATTGCACTGACTGGTGCCATGGCATCTGGGGCGGACCAGGGAGCATTTACATGGAGATGGTGCTTCTATCCAGGGTGTAATGGTAATGCTGCTGCACTTTGATACCACTGCTCAGACATTTGCAAGTGTCAGGTCTTATTTATACTGAATAAAATCTAACCACTGTCACCAGTAAGGGTTATCACTGTGAATCATTTCAGAAGTAGAGAGACAGAAAGGTAACGGAGGGTCAATTGAGAAGTCTAAATTAGCATTTGAATGCTTGTCAGTTAGATGCATATCATTTTTTTATTATTTCTCAGGGACAAATCTCCCCCCTCAAGTAAAATCTTAGCAATTAACAAGCAATTCTGCTTCTCAATAAGTACAGTAAAGTTCACAGTGAGGTCTTGTTAGTCTAAATCTTATCAAAACACAGCGTACACGTATCAGTCTGTGGATTCGAAATCCAAGGTGAGCCCCAACTTTCTTACAAAGCTGGTGGGGACCATTAATGCTTGAAGAGAATTCTGAAAATCCAGTAATTATCTGAAAGAGCTGTGCCACAAGATTTCACATTATTGCACAAAAACAAACTTCATTGTATAAACAAGTAAACAAAGCAAATACTGCTAACTTAACACCATGTTTTGAAATCACTTAAGCTATAAAACCCATTCTACCTTTTGTTGAGGCCCAAAAGTTTACATTAAACGGTGCGAGCTCTTGAAGGTTCATTCACTTTTCCTGGGACCAACCCACGTGCCACAGCCTTCTGGAATTCACTTTGATTTCTCCTCAGTGTTGCAGCTCCTGTTCTGAGGTGCAAGATTTCCTGGGCATCTTTCCATTAGCTTTTGGCTAATTGGCGCTTAAAAATTACTGCAAGACCTCACGACTGTGGATTCCACTGCTCAAGCAGGAGCCTCACTGCCTTCTTGCCCTGACTTTTCCCCCAGGTTGCTCCCACATCATCTTCACAGCTCTTTCCAAGCTAATTGTTGAAGCTGACTGCTTTCTGTTACAAGACTAACTGCCTTTCACTGAAAGGATCACTATAAATTTCGCCCTCCAGCTCAAACTAGGTTGATCGTCCAGCTTCTTTTCGCCTCACCAATGCCAAGGGGGCTGAAAACGATACAAGAACAAATCTGCAATTGCATTCTGTGAGGAACACCCAGATAAATGAAGCAAAAGAGCCTTCGAACCCCCACTGCCCATCTCCAAGGCAATGTAGCAAGCTTTGGGATGTTCCAAACAGAAATGCAAACTAAATATCATTTACCTTCAAAACACATTTTCATTCTGTGATCCTTATGAAATAAGAAATTGGAGTTCGTAACGAGGCACAAAGAGCATCATTCCACTGGAGGCAAAGTTGTAAAACTGGGCAGTCCAGCAGAAAGAAACGCTCCAATCTTCCCAGTTTGCCAGCTGGCAGAATGTGCAAAATTCAGTCAAGGATGTGATTAACTGCAGCAATAACAGTAGAATCCAAACTCCGTAATATTCACTTGTGAACTCGTTGGTGCTTCTGAAAATTGTATAACCGATTAAATCTCTTCCCACACTCAGAGCAGGTGAATGGTGTCTCCCCAGTGTGAACTCGCTGATGTGTCAGCAGACTGGATGTCTGTGTGAATTCCATCCCACACTTTGAGCAGGCGAATGGCCTGTCCCCAGTGTGAACACGCTGGTGTCTCAGGAGGTTGGATGAATCACTGAATCTCTTCCCACATTCAGAGCAGATGAATGGCTTCTCCCCCGTGTGAACTCGCTGGTGTTTCAGCAGGCTGGATGACTGAGCAAATCCTATCCCACACTCAGTGCAGGTGAATGGCCTCTCCCCAGTGTGAACTCGCTGGTGTGAGAGCAGGCTGGATGACTGAGTGAATCCCATCCCACATTCAGTGCAGGTGAACATCCTCTCCCCAATGTGAAGTCGCTGGTGTCTCAGCAGGTTGGATGACCGATTGAATCCCTTCCCACACTGAGAACAGGTGAACGGCCTCTCCTCAGTGTGAACTTGCTGGTGGTGTAGTAGGGTGGATAAGTCAGTGAAGCCCTTCCCACACTGAGAGCAGGTGAATGGCCTCTCCCCCGTGTGAACTCGCTGGTGTCTTACCAAGTTACATGACTGAGTGAATCCCTTCCCACAATCAGAGCAGGTGAACGGCCTCTCGCTGGTGTGAACTCGCTGGTGTGTCAGCAGGTGGGATGAATGGGTGAATCCCTTCCCACAATCAGAGCAGGTGAATGGCCTCTCCCCAGTGTGAGTGCGTCGATGACTTTCCAGCTGACATGGGAATCTGAATCCCTTCCCACAGTCCCCACATTTCCAAGGTTTCTCCATTGTGCGAGTGTCCTTGTGTCTCTGCAGGTTCGACAATCAGTTGAAGCCTCGTTCACGCACAGAACGCGTCTATGGTTTTTCCGCTGCTGTGAATGATGTGATGTTTCTTCAAGCTGTGTAACTGGGTAAAGCTCTTTCCACAGTCAGTGCACTGGAACACTCTCACTCACATGTGTGTGTGTCGGTGCTTTTCTGGTCAAACTGATGTTAAAAAGGCAGATCATATTCAGGTGTTGATGAATCAAGTGACACTGTCAGATCATGTTGAGATTTCTGTTCTGAAAATCCTCACCTTCTGATATTCTGTAAAAGAGGTTTACAAAAGTCATCACTGTCAGTACAGGATAGAAATTCAGAAAAACAATTCCAGTTTCTACGGAACATTCTTTTCCCTCGTTCCCAAAAACCTGTAAATATCTGTGCCCACACACTCTACTTCCATTCCCACTCTGCTGTACCTAATTTACAACCTTCAAATGCTCCTGAAGGTGTCGATTTGTGCTGATTGACAGATCCATACTTACTGATTCTATATATATATATTTATATATATATATGGACTAAAAATTCTTGGAATATATAGTACTGTATTATTTGAAACATGGAGATGTGAGGAAGGACTTTTATGTAGGCAGTGAGCGATCATGATCTGGAACTTGCTGCCCATGAGGGTGGTGGAAGCAGAGATGATCAATGATTTTAAAATGAAATTAGGTGGGCATTTAAAAGCAATAAATTTGCAGGGCTACAGGAATATCAAGGGAAAACGGGACTGAGGGTGTTGCTTGACAGAGAGTCGGTATTGAATTGAGTTGCTGTATGGACTCCTTCTATGCCTTAATGATCCTATGATTGGAAATATATGCAGCAGAACATTACCAGACTAGAAATAAAATTAATGTACTTGATTAGAGAACCATAAACAATACCTGTCATATACATATAGCATGCAGATCCAGCCAAGCTGTTGCACTGCAGCTACCCATGTCAAATTTGCCCTGTTAAGTCCTGTACACAATGCGGCCGATCACTGCCCCATCAGCCTACTCTTAATCATCAGTAAAGTAATGGAAGGGGTAATCAACGGGGCTATCAAGTGGCACTTGCTTAGAAATAACCTGCTCATTGAGACCCAGTTTGGATTCCACCATGGCCACTCAGCTCCTGACCTCAATACAGCCTTGGTTCAAACATGGACAAAAGATCTGAACTCCTGAGGTGAGGTGAGAGTGACAGCCCTTGACATCAAGACTGCATTTGACCAAGTGTAGCGTCAAGGAGCCCTGGTAAAACTGGAGTCAATGGAAATCAGGGGGGAAACTCTCCATTGGTTGGAGACATACCTAGCACAAAGGAAGATGGTTGTAGTTGTTGGAGGTCAATCATCTCAGCTCCAGGACATCACTGCAGGAGTTCCTCAGGATAGTGTCCTCGGCCCAACCATCTTAAGCTGCTTCACCAGTGACCTTCCTTCCATCATAAGGTCAGAATCATTGATGATTGCACAATATTTAGCAGCAATCTTGACTCCTCAGATACTGAAGTAGTCCATGTCCAAATGCAGCAAGACCTGGACAATATCGAGGCTTGGGCTGACAAGTGGCAAGTAACATACATGCCACACAAATGTCAGACAATGACCATCTCCAACAAGAGAGAATCTAACCATCACCCCATAATGTTCAATGGCATTACCATCACTGAAACCCCCACTGTCAACATCCTTGGGATTGCCATTGACCAGAAACTGAGCAAGACTAGCCATATAAATACTATGGCAACAAGAGCAGGTCAGAAGCTAGGAATCCTGCGACGAGTAACTCACCTCCTGACCCCACAAAGCCTGTCCACAAGGCACAAGTCAAGGGTGTGATGGAATACTCCCCACTTGCCTTCATGAGTGCAGCTCCCACAACACTCAAGAAGCTTGACACCATCAAGACAAAGTAGCCCAGTTGATTGGCACCACATCCACAAATATTCACTCTCTCCACCACTGGTGAACAGTAGCAGCAGTGTGTACCACCTACAAGATGCAGTGCAGGAATTCACCAAGGCTCCTTAGATAGCACTTTCCAAACGCTCAGCAGGACCATCTAGGACAAGGGCAGCAGATAGATGGGAACACCACCACGTGGAAGTCCCCTCCAAATCACTTACCATCCTGACTTGGAAATATATATTGCCGTCCCTTCACTGTCACTGGGTCAAAATCCTGGAACTCCCTTCCCAACAGCACTGTGGGCGTACCTGCACCACATGGGCTGCAGCAGTTCAAGAAGGCACCTCACCACCACCTTCTCAAGGGCAACTAGGGATGGGCAATAAATGCTGGCCCAGCCAGCGAAGCCCACATCCTGTGAATGAATAAAAAAACTAGACAGATCTCTGTCTTATTTTAATTTACTCTTCGCTTAAATGCTGGTCATCTCCTGCGAAGCCACCCCTTTAATTGTGAACATTACAAAAGAGACTATCCTTTTAGCAAGGCAAATAAATGTGTCAAGCTGAGGGGGCAAAGCATGTCAATGTCTCAAGAGATAGACCTGGGCCAACCTTTCCAAAGTCTGCACTCTCCCTGGATTCACTTCCTTGCCTTTTAGTTCCTGCAAGTCAACAACTTACTCCCAGAATTAGAAAAGAAATGGTCAGAGGGAAACACTGATTTCCTCACAGATGTTGCCCAGAGGAGGAAGTTTCAGTCTGAAGCTCATTGTCCACAATGGAACCCTGCCTGAATCAGCCAATAGGAATCACTCTGCTCCGCGGTGACGTGCTCGGGTTCCAGTCTGCGGGCCAGGCGCGCAGACGCGGGATCCCCGCCCCCACCCTTTGTCCCCGCTCCTCCGACACCATCTCGAGCCGAGGTTTCCAGGCAACCGGCTGACGGCTCCGGCCAGAGCGAGAAGCCGCTCGGCGAACTCCCCCTCCCCAATCATTCTCTACGGCGGCTGGCTGGGCCGAAAAGAGATCGAGAGCGACCACTGACTGCAGCCGCACTGCGCCTGCTCCGGACTGCTCGGACCAGCAGCTGTTTCTGCGCCTGCGCGCTGGGCTGCCAGCTGAGGGGAGGGGAGGAGGCTTGACAAAATGTCTTTGCTTTATTTTCTACCAAGTCCTGTAGTCTGGTTACATCAGTTCAGCGTTTGTTTTTAGTTTCACACGCACAAAAACTTCCTCCTCTGTTCAACATCTGTGAATAAAACACTTTATTTCCTTTGCCTGGGAAACACAGAGAGTTGTGGGAATCTGTAACTGGAATTAGTGCCAAATATGCTGAGGGGGGAAATGCTGGTGATTTTGTGGAGCCTGTTTTTATTGTATAAACTGTTTAAAGTGAAAATTATCCTGTCTATTCAAATACTGTTTGTCCGTTAATGCAGGCTTCACTTCTGTTGCTTTTAGCTTGATTGCTGCAGTAAAAATTTTAAAAAGTGAAACCTTGTCCTTCAGTTTATTCCATTGGGATTGCCTGGGAATTTGTTTATTAACCTTATTGGTCTTCACATGATAATAACAGCAGAGATATGTCCAGTGTTGTTATATAGTACATATTAGATATATTATTTATGTTTCAGCAGTAGAGTATGTTTATAATTATTTCTATTCTTGTAATATAGTACTATAACTATGTTATATATTTCCAGTCAGAGAGACATTACAGTACAGAAGGATTCCATTCAACAACTTGAGTCCATGTCAACTCTCTGAAGAGAAATCTAGTCAGACCCATTACCCCTCTATATCCCTTGTTCCTACAAGTTTATTTCCTTCAAGCGTCCATCCAACTTCATTGTGAAATCCTTGATAATCTCTGCTTCCACCATCCTCGTCGGCAGCGAGTTCCAGATCATGACTGCTTGCTGCCAAAGGAAACTTCTTCCTCACATTCCCCCAGTATCTCTAATCAAGTGACACAATCCTCTATATCACTCACATTTTTAGTCCGTAATATAGACATCTATAGAGGCTAGCTGCCTGCATGAAGATTTTCAGGTCTCTGTGTTCAGGACAGGAATGCAGTGAGCATGAATCTGTAAATCAGCATGAATTCAGGAGAATTGGGAGGGTGTATATTAGGTACAGCAGAGTAAGAATATAGGGAGAGTGTGTGGGATGGAGATTTCCAGCTTTTGGGTAATGAGAGAGGAAAGAATGTTCCATAGAAATTAGAATTGCCTGTTCTGAATTTCTAATCTGTACTGACAGTGATGACTTTGTAATCTACTTTTGCAGGATATTAGAAGTGGAGGACTTGCAGAGGGAAATCTCCAATGAAACATCATGTCCAGATCTGACAGAGTCACTAAATTCATCAGGACCTGAATTTCATCAGTGTTTGAATCTAGAAGGAAAAATGTTTGTCTGTTCTGTCTGCTTCAAAACGTTTTAAACATCAGAGTGACTGGAAAAGCACCAAGATACACACATCCACACACACCCCAGTGGGAGTGTTCTAGTGCATTAACTGTGGAAGCTTAAACCAGTTATACAGACTGAAAGAACATCGCACCATTCAGACGGGAGAGACCATACACCTGTTCTGTGTCTGGATGAGGCTTCAACTGATCTTCTAACCTGGAGAGACACAAGAATACCCACATCCTGGAGAAACCATGGAAATGTCGGGACTGTGGGAAGGGATTCCCTTCCCCATCTGAGCTGGAAACTCATCAACACATTCACACTGGAGAGAAGCCATTCACATGCTCAATGTGTGGGAAGGGATTCACTCAGTCATCCCACTTGCTGACACACCAGCGAGTTCACGCTGGGGAGAGGCCATTCACCTGCCCTGAATGTGGGAAAGAATTCAGTGATTCAGCCACCTTGTGGAAGCACCAGCAAGTTCACGCTGGGAAGAGACCATTCACCTGCTCTGATTGTGGGAAAGGATTCATTCAGCCATCTGGTGACACAGTGGCAGGTTCACATGGGGGAGAGGTTGTTCACCTGCTCCATGTGTGGAATGGGATTCACTCAGTCATCTCACCTGCTGAGACACCAGTGAGTTCACACCGGGGAGAGGCGGTTCACCTGCTCTGACTGTGGGAAGGAATTCACTCAAGTATCCAATCTGCTGAGACACCAGCGAGTTCACACCGGAGAGAAGCCTTTCACCTGCTCTGAGTGTAGGAAGGGATTCAGTGATTCATCCAGCCTGCAGACACACCGGCGAGTTCACAGCAGGGAGAGTCCCTTCATCTGCTCTGACTGTGGGAAGGGATTCGCTCAGGTATCCAACTTTCTGAGACACCAACGAGTTCACAAGTAGTTACAGGGGTTAGATTCTGCTGTTATTGCTGCTGTAAATCACATCCAGAACTGAACAATGTTCACTCTGACAGTTAGTGAAGTGGGAGGGTCGGAGGGTTTCTTCCTGCTGGACTGGCCGGTCTCACAACTTGGCTCCCAGTGGATTGATGCTCTTTGAGCCCGGGAGCGCACATTTCCACTGAAATGATCTGCAAAAGCAGATGAAGGACATTTATTTTATCCTGGATAGTAAATAGTGTTCTGCCCACCACTACAGGTAGATCTAAAATGTATACATTTGTCTCTGTTCCGTTGAGTCTGCAGCACAGGCCAGGCCAGTCGGCACAATTGGTCTTTGTCATTATTTATGTTCCACATGGGCCACCACCCACCCCTCTTCATCTCCCCCCATCAGCATATCCTTCCATTCCTTTCTCCCTCATGTATGTATCTAGCTTCCCCTTAAATATATTCATGCTATTCACCTCAACCACTCGCTGTGTTAGTGAGTTCCACATTCTCATCACTTGCTGGGTAAAGAGAAAAGCAGCCCCAGTCTTTCTTGAAGCTTAAATGTTCTCAGTTCTGGTATTATTCCTGTGAATCTTTGTTGCCTCTTCTCCAGTGCCTTTATTTCCTTTTTCTAAATGGAGATCACAAATATTGACAGCACTCCCAGTGTAGTTTAACCATGGTTCAAAACAAGTTAAACATAACCTCCCTGCTTTTCAATTCTATCCCTCTGGAAAGGAACCCTAAATATAGGCCCCACACTTTAGGAAAGACGTGAAGTTCTGAGAGAGGGTGCAGAGGAGATTTACGAGAACGGTACCAGGGATGAGGGACTTCAGTTCATTGGAGAGACTGGAGTTCCAGACTGTACCACTTACTGTGTAAAAATATTCTTCCTCACATTCCCCTGCATCTCTTTCCCAAAACCTTAATTCTGTGTCCCCTCATCTTTGCACCATCAGCTAATGGGAACAGCTTTTCTTCATCCACCTTATCTAAATCCATTATAAACTTGACAACTCTATCAAATCTCCCCTCAATCTCCTTTGCTCTGAGGAGAACAACCCAGCTTCTCCAACCTAACCTTGTCGATAAAATCCCTCATACCTGGAACCATTCTGATAAATCTCCCCTACACCCTCTCAAGGCCCCTCACATCCTTCCTAAAGTGTGGTGACCAGATCTGGACTCATTACTCTAGTTGTGGCCTAACCAGAACTTTATAAAGGCTCAATATAACTTCCCTGCTTTTGTTCTCAATACCTCAATTTCTGAAGCCCAAGATCCCATTTACTTTGCTAATTCCTCTCTCACTCTGTTCTGCCACTTTCAATGATCACTGCACATGAACCCTCAGGTCCCTCTGTCGCTGCTCACACTTTAGAACTGTGCCGTTAAGCCTATGTTGCCTCTCCCTAATCCTTCTGCCAAATCACATCACCTCACACTTCTCGGTATTAAATTCCATCTGCAACCAAGGGGAGATTTAAGTGTTAAACTAAACATACAGAGAAGAGGAGGCACTGCTTTCTTTAATATAACACCCACAATTGAAGATGACCCCCGCTCCCTTTTAAATGCACACGAGGTTCATAGGGCACAGAAGGAGGCTGTTCGGCCCATCATGCTCATGCTGGCTCTTTGAAAGAGCTTTCCAAATAATCCCGTAGCCCTGACATTTTCCTTTCCTTACGAGAATCTGTCCAATTCCCTTTTGAAGGATACAGTTGAATTTGCTTCCAGCAGGTTTTCAGACAGTGAATTCCAAATCACAACAACTCGCTGCGTGTTTAAAATAATTTTGGATGTATTGTGTTTAGATTTTCAGAAAGGATTTGAAAAGGTGTTACAGAAGAGGATATAATACAAAATTAGGTTTTAATCTACATTAATGATTTAGATGAGGGCTCCGAGTGTAATGTTTGCTGACAATTAAAAAATGACTTACATTCCTGCAGGGCCTTTTACCACCACAGGATCCCCAAAGTGCTTTACAGCCAATGAAGTGCTTTCTGAATTGAAGCCTTTGTCGTATGAAACGCATCAGCCAATTTGTGCACAGCAAGATCCCTCAAACCTCTGAGAGAGCAGACAGCACCCTCGGTTTAACATCTCATTCAATAGATGGCAGCTCCAACACAGTGCGACACTCCCTCGGTGCTGGCACTAGGAACGTGGGCTTTGATTTTGGTGCTCAGGTCCCTGGGGTTGGATTTGGTCCCACAATCTTCCGACTCAGAGGTGAGAGTGCTGCACACTGAACCACGACTAACACTATAGACAACGCAAATTAGAAAGAGAAAGTTACTCTTTAAATGCCCCCACACTCTGCCTCCAGTGTCTAAACCTAACATCAAGAATCCCAGTATAAATAACGTGTATTTTACTAACAAATTTCTTCACTCAGAGGGTGGTGAATCTTTGGAATTCTCTGCCCCAGACGGCTGTGCGGGGTCAGCTGTTGAGTATGACTGAGATCGATAGATTTCTACATCTTAAAAACATCAAGGGACACGAGGATGGTGCAGGGAAATGGTGTTGAAGAAGAAGATGAGCCATTGAATATATTGAATGGTGGAACGGGCTTGAAGGGCTGAATGGCCTACTCCTGCTCCTATTTCTTACGTTCTTAAATGTTGAAGTGTTGGTTTGGAGCCGTAGGTTTCGACTTCCCATTTGAGCCTCTGACACCTTTCTGTCTCTCTACTGCTCGTGTCAATGACAGCCAGGCGACGGACCTGAGGTCTAAATGTAAATGAGAATAACAGGGCCTGGGACCCCGTTGGGAAACTGCCGTGGGCATCGAACTAATAGAGAGACAGGGAGGTGCTGGAGGATTGACTTGGAAATGAGCCTCCAACCAATTGGGGCACATGAGGGTGAAACCGGGGTTGATGCTGACACAACCCCTTGATGGACCTGGAATCAGGAGAAAGAAAAACCATTGTTTATGGTTGAGCTTTGTGTAAGCTTCCTGACCGTGGTGGTACATACAACAGCTAACCAGGCAAGATGTTGTGATCAGGCTTTAGAAACATACCCTGTGTAGACTAGTTCTCCGAAGCTGTGAGCTTGTCAACTGGGGCAGTGAAACTAGGCGTCCAACAGCCACAGTGACCTCTAATATTGGACATTGGATATAACCCTGTTGTGTATAAAGATCTATCTGATGCTGGGCTATTGTGATGGAATTGAATCAATTAATGGTCAGATTAACTCTATCAGTTAATAACATTGATTCAAGCAGTGTTTACTCTGTCAATCTGTTCATAAAATGGTGTTAGTTAATGCATGTCTGTGTCTGGTCTTAATTTCATTACTTGTTTTTGTTACTATCCAAGTACAGTGGAGAGAAAGACAGAGTTAACATTTCGAGTCCATATGACTCTTCTTCAGACTCTGAAGAAGAGTCATACAGACTCGAAACGTTAACTCTGTCTTTCTCTCCACAGAGGCTGTCAGACCTGCTGAGTTTTTCCAGCACTTTTTGTTTTTGTTTCAGATTTCCAGCATCCACAGTATTTTGTCTTTATCTGATCCAAGTACAGTGTTTACTCTGTTAATCTGTTCATAAAATGGTGTTAGTTAATGCATATCTGTGTCTGGATTCAATTTCATTACTTATTTTTGTTACTGACTAGTGTCTCGGTCTCCTCTCTCTCTCTCTCTCTCTCTCACCCTGTGTTCCTCTCTGTACACTGATTAGGGTCTCGCTCAACCCTTGTTACTGTCAATATAAATCCTCATTTAAAAAGGCATTGATCAATCAGGGGCTGTCATCAGCATAGATTTGTTCAGGGAAGGTTGTGTCTGACTAAATCGAGTGAATTTTTTGAGGACGTGACAAGGAAGGTTGATGGGGTAGTGCATTTGAAGTAATCTATATTTTTGGATTTTAGAAAGGCTTTTGATAAAGTCCCACATGTCAGATTAATCAGTGAATTAAACACTCATGGGATCCAAGGGTAAGTAGCAAGTTCGACCCAATATTGGCTCAGTGACAGGAAACAAAGGATAATGGTCGACAGATGTTTTTGTGAGTGGAAGGCTGTTTCCAGTGGGTTTCCACAGGTAACAGTATCAGGTCCTGTGCTGTTCATGGCACAGATCAATGATTTAGACTTAAACGTAGGGGTTATGATTCAGAAGTTTGCAGATGAGGCACAAATTGGCCATGGGTTTGATAGTGAGGAAGAAAGCTTTAGGCTGAATGGACTGGTCAGATGGGCAGTAAAGTGACAAATGGAATTCAATCCGGGGAAATGTGAGGTAATGAATTTGGGGAAGGCTAATAAGGCAAGGGCATACACAATAAAAGGTAGGATACTGAGAAGTACAGAGGGACCTTGAAGGGTACGGCTACAGATCCCTGAAGGTAGCAGCACAGGGTGATGTTGAGGTGAATAACATAGATACAGTTAAGGGGAAGCTGGATAAACACACGGTGGAGCAATGAATAGAAGGATATGCTGATCAAGTTAGATGGGAGCAGGATCAAATGAAGTATAAGTACTGGCATGGATCTGTTGGGTTGAATGGCCTGTTTCTGTGCTGTATATTCAGTGTAATTTAGCCTGGTATTGCCTTTAACTCTGATATAGCCCATCCTGGGTTAAAGAGAAATAGTTTTACTCACAAAAGACCATTTCAGCTCATTGTTTCCAGCTATTGTCCAATCAATGCCTCTTGTCAGTCACATGTCCAGGTGAGCAGCCAAGACATTCAATTCAGCTACCATCATCTCATGTGATTTGTCGCAATATGTCTTGGAAGATCAGAATTTTAGCAAATGGACTGAAATTATTTAAATTTACTGGGTCCCAATTATTTCCTGAACCAATTATTACTTTTCAGCCAGTCTTATTCAAATTGGAAAGTTCATTCAGGACAAAGCAGACCATTGGATTGTCACCCCATCCACCACCTTAAATATTCACTCCCTCCAGCACCAACACACAGTGGCTGCAATGTGTACCATCTACAAATGCTCCACAGCGACTTTCCAAGTTTGCTTCAACAGCATCTTCCAATCCCACAGCCTCGAATGACAAGGGCAACAGACACATGGGAACAGCAGCACTTGCAATTCTCCTGTGAGTGACACGCCATCCTGACTTGGAACTATATTGCTTAGGGTGTGTAAGAAAACCACTTCAGCTCAAATTCTGTGTGTATGCAAACCGCTTTGCTCAGCATCTCTGCAAAAAGAATGGGATGAGGGCTTCGCTGGCTGGGCCAGCATTTATTGCCCATCCCTAGTTGCCCTTGAGAAGGTGGTGGTGAGCTGCCTTCTTGAACCACTGCAGTCCATGTGGTGTAGGTACACCCACAGTGCTGTTAGGAAGGGAATTCCAGGATTTTGATCCAGCGACAGTGAAGGAACGGCGATATATTTCCAAGTCAGGATGGTGAGTGATTTGAAGGGGAACTTCTAGCTGGTGGTGCTCCCATCTATTTGCTGTCCTTGTCCTTCTAGGTGGTAGTGATCGTGTGTTTGGAAGGTGCTGTTGAAGGAGCCTTGGTGAATTGCTGTGATGCATCTTGTAGATGGTACACACTGCTGCTACTGTGCGTTGGTGGTGGAGGGAGTGAATGTTTGTGGATGTGGTGCCAATCAAGCGGGCTGGATTGTCCTGGATGGTGTCAAGCTTCTTGAGTGTTATGGGAGCTGCACTCATCCAGGCAAGTGGGGAGTATTTAACCACACTCCTGACTTGTGCCTTGTAGATGGTGAACAGGCTTTGGGAAGTCAGGAGGTATGTTACTCATCGTACTATTTCTAGCCTCTGACTTGCTCTTGTAGCCATAGTATTTATATGGCTAGTCCAGTTCAGTTTCTGGTCAATGGTAACCCCCAGGATGTTGGTAGTGGGGGATTTAGTGATGATAATGCCATTGAACATCAAGGGGCGATGGTTGGATTCTCTCCTGTTGGAGATGGTCATTGCCTGAATGTTACTTGTCACTTGTCAGCCCAAGCCTAGATATTGTCCAGGCCTTGCTACATTTGGACATGGATTATCTGTGTATGCACACAAACCCCTTTAGAACAGAGTCCCTGTGTATCCTGGCCCCTTTTAGCTCAGTATCCCCTTGTTCAGCCCGTTCTGCTGGATCCTGGGCAGGTTTCTATTTGACCATTTCCTGATCTTTAGCCAATATCCTCTGGTCCCTAGCTATGTCTATATTTCTAAATATGCGCTGTTTGTACATTAAGATCCTGAGCTGAAACTTGAGATTGGCTTACATGTTAAAAACGCCTCATCTCAACCTAAGTTACAAATGCTGAAATGCCTAATCTTAGAAATAAGTATTTAATTGGCTGAAGGTTGGGAGATGTTAGGCTTTATCGCAAGAAGATTTGAGTACAGGAGTAGTGAAGTCTTGCTTCAATTGTATAGAAGCTTGGTTAGACCGCATCTGGAGTACTGAGTGCAGTTTTGGTTCCCTTACCTCAGAAAGGATATTATTGCTGTAGAGGGAGTGCAACGAAGGTTCTCCAGCCTTGTTCTGGAGATGGCAGGATTGTCTTATGAAGAGAGACTAGGCAACCTTGGCCAGCATTCTCTAGAGTTTCGAAGAATGAGAGGTGATCTCATTGAAACCTACAAAATAATGAAAGAAATAGACAGAGTTGATGTGGGTAAGATGTTTCCCCTGGTCGGGGAGCCTAGAACCAGGGGACACAATTTCAAAATAAAGAGAAGCCACTTAAGACCAAGATGAGGAGAAATTTCTTTATTCAGAGAGGGGGATTCTTTGGAATTCTTGACCCCGAAGGGCTATGGAAGCTCAGTCATTGAGTATGTTAATGGTAGAGATTGATAGATTTCTGATTAACAATAACGTAAAGGGTTATGGGGACAGTGTAAGTAAAAGGCATCAAAGTGTTCGATCAACCATGATCGTACTGAATGACGGAGCAGGCTCGACGGGCTTAATGGCCTTCTCCTGTTCCATTGTTCCTATGTTCCTGTGTTGTATAATGTAAGTTCTTCACACAGAATATACAGCACAGAACCAGGCTAATCAGTCTATGTCATTTGTACTGGACACGAACTTCCTCCTGCTTTACTTCAGCAAATCCTACCTTTCTTCCACAAGTGTTTATGCAGCTTTCCCTTACACACATCTATGATATTCACCTCAATCACTCTGTGCGGTAGCAAGTCCCACATTCTCACCACTCTCTGGGTGAAGAAGTTTATTTTCTTAACACTCTTCATGCCCCTTTTAATTGTTGCCTATTTTCTCAGCTCGATCTGCTGATCCTGGAATGGGGCAAATGACAGGGAAAGGATGAGGCCACTGACACTTCACATCACTTCCCCGAACACCATGCCTCAGTCAGCCTCATACTCTTGCCTCTGAGTCTGAACATCGTGGGTTTGAGTCCCCACTCCACAGACTCAAGTCCCCCAAAACCCTGGGCTGACACTCTTTCAGTCTTCAGATGCCAGGTTCCAAACCTCTGGAGTTCCCTCCCTTAACCTCTTCACTTCTCACTCCTCTTTTAAGACTCTTCTTAAAACCTACCTTTTCATCTCTCAGTGACATCAAGGACTTGACAAACTGTTTGTCCAAAACAAAGCTGATTTATTTGACATTACCAGAATATTAAACTCTAGCCCAGTTATAGGGATTAATAACAGCAGAAACAGACCCCAACTGTTAGAATTAATATGGTTCAGTCCTGGATGTGATTAACAGCAGCAAGAACAGCAGAATCTAACCCCTACAGTCAAACATGAAGTCACTAGTGTGTCAGAAGGTGGGATGAGCGAGTCCCTTCCCACAAGTGGAATTCTTAAACAGCCATAGCCTGGTGTAAGATCATTGGTGTGCCAACAGGTTGGAAGATTGGCTGAATTCCTTCCCATACATTAAAGGGCCTCTCCGTGGAGTGAACTCACTGTTGTGCCAGCAGGTTGACTGACAGAATGAATCTCTTCCCACAAATGGAGCAGATGGATCTACCCTGTGTGTGCTCACTGGTGGGTATCAAGTTCAGTGAGTGAACTTCCCACTGACAGAACATATGAATGGCCTCAACCCACTGTGGCTGCACGCTTTCACAAAATCTCATCTACTGTCGTGATTATATAGTTCATCACCAGTCTGGTAACAGTTGGCCATCATCAGCTTGGATGATCAATTTAAGCCTCACACTGATATCTGAAACCTTTCCCACAGACAGAATAGACAAATGTTTCTCCTTCCACATTCAAGGGCCGATGATCGTCAGGACCCGATGAATCGAGTGACTATATCAGATTTTGATGTTATGTTTGGTTTGTGTTTGCTATCTGCAAATCCTCCCTACTAATCCCCTATAAAAGGAGATTACAAAAATACATTACTGTGAGCGAGGAGTAGAAATCCAGAACTGTCAATTTTAGTTGTCATGGAACATCCTTCTCCCTCGCAAACGACAAATCTCTGTCCCCCCACACACTCCCTTCTCCCTATTGATTGTAACCTTAATTCATCCAATTATCCTCCTCCTGCTTTTCTCCCAATTCTCCTCCCCAGAAGGTGCTGACTCTCAGGTTCAGTTTCACACTCACTTATTGTCTTTCACAATATGTCACCCAGGTGTTTCAAATCTTCGTTGAAGAAGAGCCATATTGGACTCAAAATGTTAACTCTGTTTCATTTTCCACACATGTGGCCAAGCCTTGTGATTGTCTGCAAAACTTTCAATTTTTATTTTAGTCAAAATCTTTACGCCTGAAGCTGACAAACTATTTGAACAGACTGAGGTCACTGCGCCCTCCACTCCCATTTTTCATCCTAGTCCCAGGAGTTTGGAAGCTGAGCTCCGGATGAGTAATGGCGGCTGCAGCCCCCACAAGTCCTCGCGCTGGGGAAACCGCTCAATCCATCGAGCGGACGGGCGACCCGGGACTGCGCATGTCTAACGGAGCGGGAAATTGCGCATGTGCCAAAGAGAGCCCATCCCACCTACTTGCTGAGGTTCGGTCCAATGGGAAGAGTTGGAGGACCGGAAGAACGCTGGTCCTCCAGTCAATCAGCGCGTACTTTGTGACAATGAAGATTGAGCTTCACAGCCTGAAACTTCCTCCTGTGTCCAACATCTGTGAGTAAAACACTTTCTTTCCTTCCTCTTTCCATTTCTTTTCTAATTCTGGGGGTAAATTGTTGACTTGCAGGAACTGAAGGGAAGGGAAGTGAATCCTGGGAGGGTGCAGACTCTGGAAAGGTTGGCCGAGGTCTCTCTCTTAACGACATTGACATCCTTTGCTCCCTCAGCTTGACACATTTATTTGGCAAAAAGGATGGTCTCTTTCTTAATGTTCAGAATTAAAGGGATAGTTTCCCCAGGAGATGGCTGGCATTTAAGGGAACAGTAAGTTAATATAGGACAAAGATATGTCTAGTGTTGTTATATGTTACTTAGTTGATATATTATTTATGGTTCTGTAATAAAGAAAATTTGCAACTATTTATTGTTTTCTAATATAGTACTGTAGCTACGTTATATATTTCCAATCGCTGAGTCGTTACAACACCAAAGGAATCCAAAAGGCAACTAGTGTCCATGCTGACTCTCTGTGGAGCAATCCAGTCATTCCTTTTCCCCTCTATATCCCCAGAACCCTGCAAGTTTATTTCCTTCAAGTCTTTAACCAATTTCATTTTGAATCATTTGATCGTCCCTACTTCCACCAGCCTCATAGGAAGCGAGTTCCAGGCCACGACAGCTGACTGCCTAAATAAAGTTCTTCCTCGCGTTCTGGCTTTATCTCTAATCAAGTAATGAAGTCCTCTATATTACACACATTTTTAGTCCAGTAATATGGACATAGGCTAGCAGCCTGCATGAAGATTTTCAGGTGAGCGTGGATTTTTCGATCAGCATGTATCGTCACCTTCAGGAGAATTGGGAGGCTCATTATTAGGTACAGCAGAGTGAGAATGGAGGGAGAGTGTGTGGGACAGAGATTTACAGCTTTTGGCGAATGAGAGAGGAAAGAATGTTCCATAGAAACTAGAATTGTCTGTTCTGAATTTTTATCCTGTACTGACAGTGATGACTTTTGTAAACTCTTTTGACAGCTGATTAGAAGGGGAGGATTTGCAGAAAGAAATCTCAAATGACATTTCCAAATCTTACAGACACTTGATTCGATGGGACCTGAATATCACCAGCCTCTGAATCTAGATGCAGAACTGTTTGTCTGCTCTGTCTGCTTCAAAAGATTTTAAACATCAGTGTGACTGGAAAAGCACTGAGCACACACACCCGAGTGAGAGTGTTCCAGTGCACTGACTGTGGAAAGAGCTTTAACCAGTTACACAGCCTGACAAAAAAAATCACACCATTCACAGCGGGAAGAAACCATACACATGTTCTGTGGTAGAAGAGACTTTAACTGCTTGTGAAGCCTGGAAGAGACACAGGGACACCGGCACCATGGAGAAACCGTGGAAATGTGGGGACTGTGGGAAAGGATTCAGTTTCCCATCCCAGCTGGAAACACATCGCCGCATTCACACTGGGGAAAGGCCGTTCACCTGTTCTCAGTGTGGGAAGGGATTCACTCAGTTATCCACTCTGCAGGAACACCAACGGATTCACACCGGGGAGAGGCCTTTCACCTGCTTTGAGTGTGGAAAGGGATTCACTCATTCATCCGCCCTGCGGCGACACCAGCGAGTTCACACTGGGGAGAGGCCGTTCACCTGCTCTGAGTGTGGGAAGGGATTCACTCATTCATCTGCCCTGCAGAAGCACCAGCGAGTTCACGCCAGAGAGAGGCTGTTCACCTGCTCTGAGTGTGGGAAGGGATTCAGTCGTTCATTCGCCCTGCGCAAGCACCAGCAAGTTCACACTGGGGAGAGACCGTTCACCTGCTCTGAGTGTGGGAAGGGATTCACTCGGTCATCTCACCTGCTGACACACCAGCGAGTTCACACTGGAGAGAGACCGTTCACCTGCTCTGTATGTGGGAAGGGATTCAGTGAATCATCCACCCTGCAGAATCACCAGGCAGTTCACACCGGAGAGAGGCAATTCATCTGCCCCGTGTGTGGAAAGGGATTCACTCAGTTATCAAGCCTGTTGCGACACCAGCAAGCTCACACTGGGGAGAGGCCATTCACCTGCTCCGAGTGTGGGAAGGGTTTCATTCAGTCAACCAGTCTGCTGACACACCAGCGAGTTCACACTGGAGAGAGGCCGTTCACCTGCAGTGAGTGTGGGAAGGGATTCACTGATTCATCGAGCCTGTGGAAGCACCGGCGAGTTCACACTGGAGAGAGGCCATTCATCTGCTCCGTGTGTGGAAAGGGTTTCACTGAATCGTCCAGCCTGCGGACACACCGACGCGTTCACTCTGGAGAGAGACCATTCACCTGCATTGAGTGTGGGAAGGGATTCACTGATTCATCCAGCCTGAAGAAACACCGTCGAGTTCACACTGAGGAGAGATGCCCTTCACCTACTCTGAGTGTTGGTAGGGATTCATTGATTTGTTGAACTTGCTGAGACACCATGGCTATCACACCAATTGGTGACCTTTTAGATGCTCTGACTGTGGGTGTTAGTTGTATAAACTCAGTTTAAGTGTCTACACGTGGAGGGCATTGATTAGATGGTTGCATGAGTGGCTGGAAAGAGAAACTTATTGACATAGAGTGGAGTGAAGTCAGGAGGTATATATCTGTAATGTTTCACTCTGTGAACAAATATATACAAGTAAAGATTTGCACCTGTTTCTTCCTTCGCCTTAAGGCTGTCAGGATTATAACATGGTAACTGAGAATGCTTGTCTAATGATGTAGGTTGGAGATTTAAGGAAAATAAAATTTCAGACAGAAGTTACGATCCGAGTAGCTTTTGTGAGAAATGGCTGAAAGCAAGTGGGAATTGTCAGCGTCTGAGTGGCCACTGATGTTCTCAGAGTCTGGGCCATATGACCAGTGGAAGAATGAAGTGGATATGTGGACACGGGTTATGTCCCTACCAAGGAGAAAACAAGGTATGGCCTTGGCATTGTCACTTGTCAAATCAGAAGCAAAGTATTTTGTGAGCTGGATGCCCGTCAGTTGGATACTGAGGAAGGTTTGGATCTTCTATTCGGGTTCATTGATGAGATTTACAAGAAAGATGATCTAGTGGATTCCTATGAAGCATAGTCAGACTTTGATAGATTTTGAAATCAGATGGTCATTCCATGGAGGAACAGATCATGGACTTTAACACATTATATAAAAGATTGAAGAAATTCAATTTACACATGCCCGGTTCAGTCTTAGCATTTAAATTGCTGGATTGTGCTGAGGTGTCACATATGGACAAGCTTTTGGTTCTAACTGAGTTTCAGTTCTCAGAGAGAGACTCTCTGTTGGATCAGATGTGAGATGTGTGCTGCCTTCAAAAAATTCCCGGGAAGCAGTCATTTCCGGCAGCCTTGATGGAACAAATGGAACATTCTGCAGTGTCGCAACGAATAGAGGACCTAATGATTGCCGCCTTTTGTGATGGTCCAGATACTGGACGCAGGCGTCAGTGCAATGCAGGGATGAGAAATGAATTCCGATTGTAGGATCAAGGAATTCCACCCTTTTAATTTCTTTTTCCAATTTCTTACCTCCTCAGAGGTGGTCCCGCCCTCCCAGCTGCCTTGTGTTCCCGGCCACATGTGATCTCAGAACTGTCCCTGTGCATTGTGATCTTCGCACGCCACATTCAATCCCTCCATCCTCACCCGGCAGCTTGCGATCCAGCACATTTCACACACAGTTAATAAATTGCACAGGGTGGGGGGAGGTGGGGTGGGGGGCAGAGAGGAAGGCTCCAAGCTTCAGATTTAAAGAGACAAAAGCTGAGAGAACAGCTTGCAAGAGGCAAGAATGCCCAAAGAACGGCTGAAGGTCTGTAACTCTTTACTATGGGCCTGTGAAGTAGTGGTGTACTGTTGATGGCTGAGTCAGTGAGAGAGTGTGCATGGAAGACAGTTTGAATGCATGTGGTAACCCAAGGGAGAGGATCATCGGAAGAAGAGTTCAAAACCCTGGAGGTGGACCCCAGCGGAAGGCGTCTGAGAGAAAGTGTTGGTTTGGGAGAAGATTCCAAAGCGAATTCTTGGAAAGTGAGATTGGAAACCCTCACGTGAAAGACAGAGTTCAGTGAGGCTGTTTGTCTCACGTGTAACAAGCGTCTGGGGGGAGTTGAGGAGAAATCCATAGCATCTGTCTCGGATGGCATCTGTCACTTGGTTTCAGAGCGTAGTGTGTCTGACCACAGGTTGCCAATTGGTTTACGTGGACTGTACTTACTGTGAACATTAGAGTATTAGATAGCTTTTGAAGTTTATGTTATTGTTACAAATCTGGCTATATCTGTAAATGTATAGATGTGGGTGAAGGAGTATTGTAATATAGTTCATCTTTTCTTGTTAAATAAATGTTTTATTCTTTTGTTCCACGTTCATTAGCTGACTTCGGTGACTCTGTTCAGTAACCACTCTCCACGTATCTAAACGAACAAATAAAAGTTAGGATCTATCAAGCTGGGTTCCAGCCTGGGATCAGGCTTGTCCAGGGGTAACCTAAGCTGGGGATCATAATAATATTTTAAAAAATAACACACCATAACATATTGATAAAATTGTTTTTTCTGCTTCTTTCACTGCCTTCAATAAAATTTTATTTGGACGATTCTTCCAAACCCCGAACATTTCAGTTGATATTAACAAGTTCATTCAAAAATCTTAAAGCAGTGCTTGAATAAAAACCTCAATGGCTCAGCATTTCTCTGAGCAAATTCTGCAGATCAAAAGACTCCCAGGTTCAACCTATGGACTCAGCTCAACTATAGGATGTTAGCTGGGGTTCAGCGTCTCCGAGTTCGAATGAGCAGAGTTCGCAACCTTGACCATTATCCACTGTCAACTTCCAGCTCAGGCCTGTCCTGGACAAACTTTATTTTTCTCTCTCTTCCCAATAACCCCAGACTCCTGTGGACAATGACTGGTGAGAGCTCCCTTTCAGACTGTTGTGCACTTTGGCCTGAAGGCCTCTCTCTCTCTCAGACCAGTATGTGTGTGTTTAGGGATGGGGAACAATTTTGCTGAACTTTTGTATTCCAAGCTTGTTTTCTTGGTTATAAAACAACGGGAAGTCGGCCTTTCTTCTACTTGTGCCCTAATCTCTGTATTCTCTAAAGCTGCTTCACTTTGCTGACCAGCAGGGAAAGTTGAACATGGCTGCATCATTGAAAATTAGCATCAACTGCATTGACAGAAGACATAGATTGTTCAATTTGTCATTTTGTTTCAACAAACTTTACAAAATGTGGCAAACAGATGAACTTTAAAACTTGGCTGAAAATAAGTTTAGAGATTATGGCTGCTGCCAAATGTTTGGAGAAATCAGTTCCAGTGATTCAAAGTTCTTATGCACATAATAGTGATTTGTGTTTAGAAAGGGACTTTACTGTCATAAAACTTACCAAGCTGCTTCACAGGAACATTCAAAAACAAAGTTGGAAAGGCCAGGGATGGGGAGCACTCAGGGGTGGGGGTAGGGCAGTTGCTGGGGTGATTCCCGATCAGGGAAGGGGTCCCGTGTGGGAGGCGCTCACTCCCCGTTTACTGCCTGAGACCCACATCTCCCAAGAAGCTGTCAGGCTTCCCTCCCCTGTCCCTGATCTTCTCCCACCATCCTTAAAATGGCAGCCACACGGGAAGCGGCCTAAGGGCCTCAACTGGAGTGAGGGCCTGTGGGCCCGTAAATTTTCAGACAGGTTGGAGGCAGGTGGGTATGTGGCAGGCAATTTGACAGATCCCCCCTGCTTGAAAATCCACCGATGGAGGTCTGTAAAATTCTTCCCCTTTACCCAGAGAGAGGTGGGAATGTGGAAATCACTACTACAGGGAGTAGTTGAGGTAAATAACATTGATACATTTAAGGGGGAACTGGATGTACACATGAGGGAGAAAATAAAAGAAGGTTTTGCTGATGGGGGGAGATGAAGTAGAATTGGAGGAAGCCCATGTGGATCATAAATACTGACACAGACCAACTGAGCTCCTGTCAGAACGAACATGGTCCAGTCCTGGCTGTAATTAACAGCAGCGAGAACGTTAGAATCAAATCTCTGCAGTCACATATGAACATGCTGGTGTCTCAGCAAGGTGGATGACCAAGTGAATCCCTTCCCACACCCGGAGTAGGTGAACGGCTTCTCCCTAGTGTGACTGCTTTGATGTGCCAACAGGTGGGATGACTGAATGAATCTCTTCCCACACTCAGAGCAGGTGAGTGGCCTCTCCCCGATGTGAACTCGCTGGTGTGTCAGCAGGTAATTTCTTCCTTTAAAGCTCTTCTCACAGTCAGAACATTTAAAAGGTCTCTTATCAGTGTGAAGACGCTGGTGCATCAGCAGGTTGTACGATTGAGTGAATCCCTTTCCACAGTCACAGCAGGTGAACGGCCTCTCCCCGGTGTGAATGCGCTGGTGTGACAGGAGGCTGGATGACTCTGAATCTCTTCCCACACACACAGCAGATAAATGGTCTCTCTCCAGTGTGACTGCGTCGATGGTTTTCCAGCTGGGATGGGAAATTGAATCCCTTCCCACAGTCTCCACATTTCCACGGTTTCTCCATGGTGCGGTCGTCCATGTGTCTCACCAGGCTCAACAATTAGTTGAAACCTCATCCACATATGGAGCACATATATGGTTTATCCCCACTGTGAACGGTGTGATTTTTTTTCAGGCTGTGCAGCTGGTTAAAGCTCTTTCCACAGTCAGTGCACTGGGACATTCTCACTCAGTTTATATCTCTGTGCTTTTCCATTCACACTGATGCTTAAAATATTTTGAAGCAGACAGAACAAACATTTCTCCTTCTAGATTCACAAGCCGCTGATATTCAGGTCTCGATGAATCGAGCAACTCTGTCAGATAACGGCATGACATTTGGTTTGAGATTTCTGGCTGCAAATCCTCCCCTTCTAGTATCTTGTAAAAGGAGTTTACAAAATTCATCATGATCAGTACTGGATAGAAATTCAGATCAGACAATTCTAGTTTCTATGCAATATTCTTTCCTCTCTCATTCCCCCAAAACCTGTAATTATCCATCCCACACACTCTCCCTCTATTCTCAATCTGCTGTATCTGATATACACACCTCGAATTCTCCTGATGGTGCCAATTCATGCAGATCAGGACACAGGACACAGAGACCTGAAAATCTTCATGCAGGTTGCTAGCACATGGGGGCTGGGGATTGGCTTCTTCTTGAGGGTGCAGAGGAGATTTACCAGAATGGTTCCAGGGATTGAGGGGTGATTTGATGGTGGTGTGTACAAGATTACGAGAGGTTTAGATAAGGTGAACAAAGGGGAGGTGGTGGCCTAGTGGTATTGAAACTGGACTTGTATTCCAGAGACCCAGGGTAATGCTCTGGGGACCAGAGCAGATGGTGAAATTTGAATTCAATAAAAATCTGGAATTAAAGGTCTGATGATGAATACGAAACCATTTGCTGATTGTCAGAAAAACCCATCTGGTTCACCAATGTCCTTTAGGGAAGGAAATCTGCTGGACTGGCCTACATGTGACTGACTCCAGACCCCAGCAATGTGGTTGACTCTTAAATGCCCTCTGCACAAAGGCAATTAGGAATGGGTAATAAATGCTGGCCGAGCCAGCGATGCCCACATCCCATAAACGAATGAAAAAAATGAAAATCTTTTCCCATTGTACAATTCCCATGGTGCAAGGAGCAGGGGGACAGATTTCAGGTTTTGGGAAGAGATGCAGCGGGTACGTGAGGGAAAACTTGTTTTAAGGGCCGCCTGATGTCCAGGCCCTCCCCCCCGCCCTATTCACCCACGGTTTCCAGTATTCCACCCCTCTCGGTTTCCAGGCCCCCACCTTGTGTTCAGCCGCAGTCTGAGCACGGGCTGCTCCAGCACCTGCGCATTGGGCTCCTATGGGTATTGATAGGGAACTTTCTGCAGCGCGATGTATTCTGGGTAATTCACCCGCCATTAACAGAGTGAATTTCAGACGGAGCATTTATGTCCCGGCATCCCATTCGAGATCGGGGGTGGTGGGTGTCGGGGGCGGGGTAGAGACTCAACTCACAATATCAGAAACTCAATGTGTAAATTTTACAGCCGATACCCAGTGAACAAAGAACCCAGAAGCCCCTTCACTTCCTCTCTCCTCGCTGTCCAAGGGCCCAAACACTCCTTTCAAGTGAAGCAGCATTTCACTTGCATTTCCCCTAACTTAGTCTACTGCATTCGTTGCTCCCAATGCGGTCTCCTTTACATTGGAGAGACCAACGTAAACTGGGCGACCGCTTTGCAGAACACCTGCGGTCTGTCCGCAAGAAAGATCCAAACCTCCCTGTCGCTTGCCATTTTAACACTCCACCCTGCTCTCTTGCCCACATGTCTGTCCTTGGCTTGCTGCATTGTTCCAGTGAAGCCCAACGCAAACTGGAGGAACAGCACCTCATCTTCCGACTAGGCACTTTACAGCCTTCCGGACTGAATTTTGAATTCAACAACTTTAGATCTTGAACTCCCTCCCCCATCCCCACCCCCTTTCCATTTCTTCCCCCTCCCTTTTGTTTTTTCCAATAATTTATATAGATTTTTCTTTTCCCACCTATTTCCATTATTTTTAAATCTATACCTGTAATGCCCTGTCAGTCTTTCCACCCCACCCCCACTAGAGCTGTACCTTGAGTGTCCTGCCATCCATTCTTAATTAGCACATTCTCTTAGATAATATCACCACCTTTAACACGTCTTTGTTCCTTTGTCTGTGACATCTTTTGATTATCTGCTCCTATCACTGCTTGCTCGTCCTTACTACCACCTCACCCTCCACCAACTTCTCTCCCCGCACCCGACCCCCCACCTTAAACTAGCTTATATTTCACCCCTCTCCTAACTTTACTCAGTTCTGCTGAAGGGTCATGAGGACTCGAAACGTCAACTCTTTTCTTCTCCGCCGATGCTGCCAGACCTGCTGAGTTTTTCCAGGTAATTCTGTTTTTGTAAAGAACCCAGAAGGTTGCTGGGATCACGCATGTGCAGTGAACCTGGGAAACAGCATGAGAGAAGAGGCCGTTGGGAGTCTGAAAACAGCACGAGGAAACAAATATAACATCACAGCAAAGGAGCAATTTGATTGGCTGGAGAAGAAGTGCTGGAAAGTGGGGGCTGTACCGTTGGGATGGTCTATACACGAACTGCGCTGGGACCAGTTGTGCAAGTTGTGGAAGTAGAGGGGGCTTTAAACTAAACGGCGCGTGGGCGGTGGTGGGGCCTGGTTGGGGGGGGGGGGAATCAATCGTGGGTAGATGTAGTATATCAACAGATAGAGTCAAGTCAGGACAGCAAAATAGTAATATGGGAAATGAGGGTTAGAGAATGGCAGGAAGGGACAGAGAGAAAAAAGCCTAAGACAACAGTCAAGACTAGATGTTACATAGATAACAAAAAGACAAAACTAAGGGCTCCGTATCTGAATGCACATAGCATTCATAACAAAATAAATGAATTGATAGCTCACATTGAAGTAAATAAATATGATAGCCATTATGGAGACATGGCTGCAGAATGCCAAGGATTGGGTCCTGAATGTTCAGGGGTATATGATATTCAAGAAGAACAGGAAGCTAGCTAAAGGTGGAGGGGTAGCACTGTTAATCAAGGATGGCATTGGTGCAATATTTAGAGATTACCTTGGTTCAGGAGATCCGGAGGTAGAATCGGCTTGCGTGCAGATGAGGAGTAGTAGGGGAAAGATATCACTAGTCAGAGTGGTCTACAGGCCCCCTAACAGCAACCACAATGTAGGACAAAGTATACAAGAAGCAATATTGGTGCTTGTGATAAAGGGATGGCAATAATCATGGGTGATTTTAATCTACATATAAACTGGAAAAATCAGATTGGCAGTAGTACCCTGGATGAGGAGTTCATAGAATGTTTTCAAGAGTTTCTTAGAGCAGCACATTCTGGAACCAACCAGAGAGCAGGTTATATTAGACTTGGTGTTGTGTAGTGGGACAGGATTAATTAATGACCTAGGTAGCAGTGACCACAATTTGATCGAGTTTTACATCCAGTTATTAAGGGAGAACAGCAGGTTTAAGACCAGTATTTTAAACTTAAATAAGGGCAACTATGTGGGCATGAAAGCTGAGCTAATCGAAGCCAGCTGGGATACGAGCCGAGAGGGATAGATCAGTAGAGAAGCAGTGGCAGACATATAAGGGGATATTTCTGGCTACTCAGAGTAAGTATATTTCTACTATAAATAAGTATATTCCTAGTATAATGAAAAATTCTCAGGAGAGGGCCACCATCCTTGGTTAACTAAAGGAGTAAAGGAAAGCATCAAACTTAAGGAAAACGCATATAACTGAAAAAAGACAAGTGGCAGGTCAGATGATTGGTCAGAATATAAAGAATGGCAGAGAATGATTAAAAGGTGAATCAGGTGAAAGAAATTTGTGTATGAGAGGAAGCTAGCTAGAAATGTAATAACGGTAGCAAGAATTTCTACAGGCATTTAAAAAGAAAAATAGTAAGTAAACTGAGTTTTGATTTTCTAGAGAGTGACAGTGGGGAGTTAACAGTAGATAATAAGGAAATTGTGGATGAAATGAACAAATATTTTGTCTTCGCTATAGAGGATACAAAAAACTCTCCAGTAATAGCTGTAAATCAGGAGGTGGAGGGGAGAGGGGAACTTAGTGAAACTACAATCACTAGGAAAGGGACATTGAACAAACTGATGGAACTGCAGGGCTGACAAGTCTCTGGCTGCTGATGGACTTCATCCTATGGTCTTAGAAGAGGTGGCTAATGAGGCAGTCATGAGGCAGGTGGCTGATTTTCCATTCAAGTCCTGATGAATCGAGTGTTCTGTCAGTTCATGCTGTGATGTTTGGTTTGAGCCTCTTGTCTGTAAATCCACCTATTCTAATACTCTGGAAAATGAGGTTACAAAACTCATTGCTGTAAATACAGGACAGAAATTCTGAACAGACAATTCTAGTTTCTATGCAATATGTTTTCCTCTTTTGTTCCTGCAAAGTAGTAAATTCTCTTCCCACACACTCGCCCTCCTCCCCAGGCTGGAATCCAAATCCCAGAGTGACCAACCATACAGTATTTTACAGAATTTTCCAGTATTTGAGAGTTAACTGTCCTGGGCTTCCTGGTGCTGGAACACTGTTTGTCCTGTAAATTGGACCTTTCTGGTTGTGCAGAACCCTGTCCCCTACTGTTTCTGTGTTCCAACAGCTCTGGCAGCCAATCACCCCCCCCCCAAACCTCCACCACCTCCCCCCCACACCTCCACAGCTCTGGCAGCACCCAACCCAACACCCCCTCACCCGCTCATATGGACTCCAAAGGCAGACTGTCCGTTAATTTTCTCCATGAGAGTTCATCACCCTGCCAAACACATCACACCATCTCCACCATTCCTTTCCTCAACTCCCAGTTTTCTCCTTGCCTCCACATTGACAGCTTTCTAATGAGGGTGAAAGCGTCTTTAGCAGATCTGGATATCACAACAAAAGACAGGATTGTAACGGCACTAATAGGTGAATTAATCCCAGGAATGACCAGGGAACAATTAACAGGTGTTTCAGTTCTGACTCGAAATGTTATTATGTGATGAACTGCCCAAAGTGGAAAACCAGGGTCTTCAAAGTGACACATGACACTGAGAATTCTGAGGCTGAAAATGATGATAATGATCGCTCTGGAGGAATTGTGCTCATCACAAGGAGCTTTGGTCCAGTGATGAGTATGTTAGTCACAGACTCATTCAACTGTGCTGTGTTAGATAGTGGTTGCACCTCGACAGTATGTGGATCAGATTGGTGAAGATGTTACCCGGATTCACCTCATAGTGAGGATTGATGCAAGATTAAGGAGTATGAAAGTTCTCATAGTTTCAGTTTAGTGATTTCAACACATTATTACTAAAGAGTGGTGATTCCATACAAAATAGCTGGAGTCAGCCACTTTATCAGGACTGGTGTAATCTCTGGTGAGATATCCTTACTGTTGAGTAAACCTTCCATGAAAAAGGCACAAATGCAACCGCACATGGAGAAAGACAAGGCAATTATTTTTGGAAAGTCAGTGAATCTGCAGTCTACTCAATCAGGACATTATCATATCCCCTTAACAATACCTGATGTTTCTAATCAGAGTGTTTGAGAAGGATTAATGGCATCAGGTGATAAGAACCAGAGAAAAGAAAGCAAATTGTCTCAAAGCTATACAGACAATTTGCTCACACTTCTTGTCAAAGGTTAAAAATCCTGCTAAAAGATGCAGGGGTGGTTGATGAAGACTATACGAGGCTCATGGAAGAGGTCAGTGCAAATTGTGAAATGTGTAAAAAGTATAGGAAAATGCCATCACATCCTATCCTTGATACGTGACTTTCACAAGGCAGTTTCCAATGGATCTAAAGGTATGGGACAAAAACAGAAATATTTTCATTCTACACCTTATAGACATGGTTACTTGATTTAGTCTTTCTCGAATACATGGCAAGGACAAAAGGGTGATTACAGACCAAATCATGGAAAATGGATAGGGACTGGACCTGGGGCACCAATTAAGTTTCTGACTGATAACGGAGAGGAACTTGCTAATGAGTTTAGAGACGTACGTGAAAACACGAACATTATGTTCATGAACACCGCAGTTGAAAGTCCTTTCAGCAATGGACTCTGTGGAAGGAGTCACACGGTGATCAATGAAATGCTGCACAAAATCTTAGCTAATCAGCCAAACTGCAAGTTGACAACTGCACAGGCATGGACGACTCATATAAAGAATTCACTTCAGATGGTTGGAGGGTATAGTCCCTATCAATTGGTCTATGGGAGAAATCCCAAATTACCCTCTGTGCTGGGCGATAGCCCTCCTGCTTTGGAACAGTCTACAATTAGTTCCATTGTTAGTCATCAATTATCAGTTTGTTTCATGAAAAGAAGTGCTCGAAATAAGAAATTATTGGGGATCCTGGAAGAGGGGTGTCTTATGATGTAATGCTTTGTACAAAATAAGGAAAACCATATTTTTTTCTTTTTCAATTTGTTTTGAAATATTGTTTGTGAGTATTGTTATGATCCCAGTTGAGACCTTTAATGTTTGAAGAGAAATTCGAACATCCAGTGATTGACTGGAAGAATTACACCACAAGATTCCATGTTTTTAAATAAAAACAAACTTTACTGTATATATAAAACAAAAGAAAATTAAAAGCCAGTACTATGAATTTAACGCTATAGTTTATAAAGACTTATGCTGTAAACACAGTTCTACTTTTTAACTCCCCCCTCGACTCCCAAATAGTTCTCTTATGCTTAACGATATCTTGAAGGTTCATTCACTTTTGTTCTTGGGACCATCCCAAAGGAATGTCAAAGCTCTCCAGAATTCACTTTAATTCTCCTTAGTGTTCCAGCTATTCTCCAACCTCCAAGGTTTAATGGGGTCCTTCCATTGGCTTTTGGCTCAGCAACCTTCCAACTTTATTTAAGACTCAAAACTGTGGACTCCTCAGTCCAAGCGTGGGCTTCACTGCCTTCTTGCTGAGAGATTTAAACATTAGGAACACCCCTAGTTCCTAATGGCCCTCAAGGCCTCTAGTCCCACAGCTAGTTCACAGCTCCTGGGCCCACACTTCCTGCGAAGTGACCAAACTGCCTGAAAACTGCCTTCTGTGAACAATAAAAAGTCACGATGGGTCACTCATTGTTCAAGTTTTCTCACAATCAACACTGACCTTATTGAATCGACAAATGTTACCTTTTGACTGTAATTAACGCAGGCTTGTTTCACGTGAATTTACTCAGAGTTGTGGTTACCAATTTCTCAACCAAGTGTCTCCATCTATCTACATTTAAAAGAATTCCAATCCCCAAACTGAAAGTTACTTTCCAAAACATATGAATTATGAAACTAGGTATTCGCACAACCATGAGCATAATGGGCTGAATGTCCTCCTTCTGTGCTCTATGAGCCTCACATGCATTTGTTGGGAGGGATCATCTTTGATTGTAGGTGACATATTAAAGAAAGCAGTGTCTCCTCTTCTCTGTATGTTCAGTTCAACACTTAAATCTCCCCTTAATATTCTTTACAGTGGCAGATGGAATTTAATACAGAGAAGCGTGAGGTGATGCATTTTGGCAGAAGGATTAGGGAGAGGCAATATTGACTTAATGGCACAGTTCTAAAGAGTGAGCAAGGACAGAGGGACCTGGGGGTTCATGTGCAGAGATCATTGAAGGTGGCAGGACAGAGTGAGAGAGGAATTAGCAAAGTAAATGGGATTTTGGGCTTCAGGAATGGATGTATTGAGAACAAAAGCAGGGAAGTTATGCTGAACCTTTATAAAGTTCTGGTTAGGCCACAACTAGAGTATTGAGTCCAGTGCTGGTCACCACACTTTAGGAAGGATGTGAGGATCCCTGAGGGGGCATAGAGGAGATTTACCAGAGTGATTCCAGGGATGAGGAATTTTAACAACAAGGTTAGGTTCACAGAACCACAGAACCAGAGTGCAGAAGAGGCCCTTCAGCCCATCGAGTCTGCAACGTCACGTGAGAAACACCTGACCTACCTACCTAATCCCATTTACAAGCACTTGGCCCATAGCCTTGAATGTTATGACGTGCCAAGTGCTCATCCAAGTACTTTTTAAAGGATGTGAGGCAACCCGCATCCACCACCCTCCCAGGCAGCGCACTCCAGACCATCACCACCCTCTGGGTAAAAAAGTTTTTCCTCACACCCCCCCTAAACCTCCTACCCCTCACCTTGAACTTGTGTCCCCTCGTGACTGACCCTTCAACTTAGTGGAACAGCTGCTCCCTATCCACCCTGTCCATGCCTCTCATAATCTTGTACACCTCGATCAGGTCGCCCCTCAGTCTTCTCTGCTCCAACGAAAACAAGCCAAGTCTATCCAACCTCTCGTTATAACTTAACTGTTTCATCCCAGGCAACATCCTGGTGAATCTCCTCTGCACCCCCTCCAGTGCAATCACATCCTTCTTATAATGTGGTGACAAGAACTACACACAGTGCTCCAGCTGTGGCTTCACTAAGGATGATACAACTCCAACATGATCTCCCTACTTTTGTCATCTATGCCTTGATTGATAAAGGCAAGTGTCCCATATGCCTTTTTCACCACCCCAGTAACATGCCCCTCCACCTTCAGAGATCTATGGACACACAGGCCAAGGTACCTTTGTTCCACAGAACTTCCTAGAGTCATGCCGTTAATTGAATACTTCCTTGTCAAATTACTCCTTCCAAAGTGTATCACCTCACACTTTTCAGGGTTAAATTCCATCTGCCACTTATCTGTCCATTTGACCATCCCGTCTATGTCTTCCTGTAGCCCAAGACAGTCAACCTCACTGTTAACCACCCGGCCAATCTTTGTGTCATCCGCAAACTTACTAATCCTACCCCCCACATAGTCATCTATGTTGTTTACATGAATGATGAATAATAGGGGACCCAGCACAGATCCCTGTGGTGTGCCCCTGGACACTGGCTTCCAGTCACTAAAGCATCCTTCTGTCATCAAACTCTGTCTCCTACAACTAAGCCAATTTTGAATCCACCTTATCAAATTACCCTGTATCCCATGTGCATTTGCCTTCTTTATGAGTCGCCCATGTAGGCCCTTGTCAAAGGCTTTGCTGAAATCCATATAAACTACATCAACTGCACTACCCTCATCTGCACACCTGGTCACCTCCTCAAAAAATTCAGTCAAGTTTGTTAGGCATGACCTCCCTCTGACAAAGCCATGCTGACTATCCCTGATCAAACCATGCCTCTCCAAGTGGATATAGATTCTCTCCTTCAGAATATTCTCCAATAGTTTCCCTACCACTGACGTGAGACTCACTGGTCTGTAGTTCCCTGGCTTATCTCTACAACCCTTCTTAAATAGCAGATCCACATTAGCTGTTCTCCAGTCCTCTGGCACCTCCCCCATGGCCAGAGAGGAATTAAAAATTTGGGTCAGAGCCCCTGCGAACTCCTCCTTTGCCTCCCACAGCCGTCTGGGGCACAGATAAACCGGACCTGGAGATTTGTCCACTTTTAAGCCTGCCAACACCTCCAATACCTTGTCACTCCCTATATCAATTTGCTCAAGAACCTCGCAGTCCCTCTCCCCGAATTCCATACCTTCATCCTCATTCTCTTGGGTGAAGACGGATGTGAAGTATTCGTTCAATATTCTATCGATGTCCTCTGGCTCCATCCATAGATTGTTCCCTTGGTCCCGAATGGGCCCTACTCTTTCCCTGGTTATCCTCTTCCCATTGATATACTTGTAGAATATCTTGGGATTTTCCCTACTTTTACCAGTCAATGGAACAGAGACAAATTTATTTATTTTAGATCTACCTGTAGTGGTGGGCGAAACACTATTTACTACCCAGGATGAAATAAATGTCCTTCATCAGCTTTTGTGGATCATTGCAGTGGAAATGTGCACTCCCAGCCTCAAAGACCATCAGCAAAGTTGAATGACCGGCCAGTCCAGCAGAAAGAAACCCTCCAACCCTCCCACTTCATCAACTGTCAGAATGAACATGGTTCAGTCCTGGGTGTGATTAACAGCAGGATCCAACCCCTGTAATCACTTGTGAACTCGCTGGTGTGTCAGCAGGTGGGTTGACTGAGTGAATCCCTTCCCACACACAGAGCAGGTGAATGGCCTCTCCCCAGTATGAACTCGCTTGTGTGTTACTAAGGTGGATGACTGAGTGAATCCCTTCCCATACACAGAGCAGATGAATGGCTTGTCCCCAGTGTGGATTCGCTGGTGTCTGCTCACACTGGATGACGTTCTAAACCGCTTTGTGCAGCGAGAGCAGTTGAACGGTCTCTCCTCAGTGTGAATGCGCTGGTGGGCCATTAGTTCCTCAGAGTTCTTAAAGCCACCCCCACAGTCAGAGCATTTGAAAGGTCTCTCATTGGTGTGACTGCCATGGTGTCTCAGCAGGCTGGATGACTGACTGAATCCCTTCCCACAGATGGAGCAGGTGAACGGCTTCTCCCTGGTGTGAAATCGCCGGTGCTTCTGCAGGCTGGATGAATGACGGAAGCCCTTACCACACACAGAGCACGTGAACGGCTTCTCTCCAGTGTGAACACGATTATGTGTCTGCAGGCTGGATAACTGAGTAAAGTCCATCCCACACACAGAGCAGGTGAATGGACACTCCCCAGTGTGAACTCACTGGTGTTGCAGCAGGCCAGATAATTGAGTGTAACCCTTCCCACACTCAAGGTAGGTGAATGGCCGGTCCCCAGTTTGAACACGATGGTGCGTCTCCAGCGCAGATGGGGAATGGAATCCCTTCCCACAGTCCCCACATTTCCACGGTTTCTCCATGGCGCACGTATCCTTTTGTCTCCCCTGTTTTGATGCTCAGTTCAAGCTTTGTCCACATACAGAACAATTGCTTGGTCTCTCACCGGTGTGAATGTTATCCCAGGTTGTGTAAAGCTGTTTTCACAGTGAGTGAACTGGAAACTCTCACGTAGGGGTGTGTGTGTGTATGTGCGTGTGTGAGTGTCTCGATGCTTTTCCAGTCACAGTGATGTTTCAGACCTTTTGAAGCAGACAGAACAGACAAACATTTCTCTGTCCAGAATCAATGGTCAATGAAATTCAAGTCCTGATGAATCGAGTGGCTCCGTCAGGTCTTGATGTGATGTTCGGTTTGGGATTTCTATCTGTAGATCCTCCCCTTCTAACATCCTGCAAAAGGAGTTACAAAAGTCAACACTGAACAGACAATTCTAGCTTCTATGGATCATTTTTTCATCTCTTGTTCCCCTGAAGCTGTAAATCTCCACCCCACACACACTCCCTCCATTCTCTCTCTGTTGTACCAAATATACACCCTCCCAATTCACCGTTTTCTGCCCTGGGCACAAAGAAAAGAAAATCTTCATGCAGGCTGTTTGCCATTAATATATTTCATATATTGATATTACTGGACTCAAAATTTGTGCAAAATACATTACAACATTAATTGATTAGTCATACAGGGGAGAATGTGAGGACTAAACCTTATTTAAGCAGCGAGTGGAACTTGCTGCCTACGAGGCTGCTGGATGCCAAGGTGAACGGTTTCAAAAGAAAATTGGATGGGCACTTTAAGGAATTTGCAGAGGAATGGGGATATAGAGAGGTAATGGGGCTGACAGGATCACTCTACAGTGAGTCGGCATGGACTCAAGTGGCTGATTGGATACTTTCTGTGCCATAATGACTCTATGATTGGAAATATATAGCGTAGCTACAGTACTATACACCAAGACAAGAAATAATAAATGTACTTTATTAAAGAAGCATAAATAATATGTCTAATATGTATAATATAACAATGCTAGACATATTGATGTTACGATCCTCATGGAGAATGATCACTTTAAAATAAACAAATTCTCAAACACCGAGGGCAAGATTTCATTTTATAAAAACTTTTACTAATAACAACCAAACTAAAATCAACATAAATAAACCAAAAATCAGCAAAGACATGGAAAGGGGACGAAAAGAAACTGTTTTACTCACAGTTGTTGGACACAGGAAGAAGTTTTCATGTCGTTGAAGTCAAATCGCCACTTGCAGCAAGTCCGTGCTCTGATTGGCTGGAGGACCAGTTTGCTTCCGGTCCTCCAGTGCTCTCCATTGGTCAATTTTCCGCATGACGTCAGTGAGGAACCTGAACCCGACCCACCTGAGAGGTTCTGTTGAAGGGCCATGAGGATTCGAAACGTCGACTCTTTTCTTCTCCACCGATGCTGCCAGACCTGCTGAGTTTTTCCAGGTAATTCTGTTTTTGTTTTGGATTTCCAGCATCGCAGTAGTTTTTTGTTTTTATCCATCTGAGAGACTTTGATCTCGAGACACTCTGAGCTATTGGCCAATGGGAACAGCTGGAAGACCGAAAGGGCTCGGGTCCTCCAATCAATCAGAGCTCGGCTTTTCTTCTACAAAAACAGAATTACCTGGAAAAACTCAGCAGGTCTGGCAGCATCGGTGGAGAAGAACAGGGTCATGAGGACTCGAAACGTTAACTGATTTCTTCTCCACCGATGCTGCCAGACCTGCTGAGTTTTTCCAGGTAATTCTGTTTTTGTTTTGGATTTCCAGCATCCGCAGTAGCTTTTAGCTTTTTGTTTTTATCTCGGCTTTTCTTCTGTTCCCCAGCTCTCTCTGTACATGCGCAGTCTGCCGTATTTCCTCACATGCGCACCTCTCGCATCTCCGCTCATGCGCAGCGCCCTTCCACTCACCGCGCACATGCGCAGTCCCGTTCGCTTGCACGGCGGACAGAGCGATTTCCCCACCGCGGTAGTTTGTGGGAGCCGCGGCCGCCATTACGGAGCAGGAGGTGAGCCTGACCCAAAGTGCATGTGGGTCTTCACCGGATTTGACTGTGACGCCCCCTTAACGAAGCGGTTTGTTAACTTTTGGCATAAGGATTTAGACACCTAGGTGACATATTGTGGAGGCCAATAGATGACTGAAACTGATCTATAGAGTCCGCATCTTCAGAGGAGGAAATTGAGGAAAATTAATTAGGGTTACAATCAATAGGGAGGAGGGACAGTTTGGTGGTCGTTTCGACGGTTCAATGGCGCTACTATTACCCAACATACCTTGCGGATGGGAATGTGCTCTATTCAGGCTGCAGGAGTCCAGTGCGTAGGCGCAGAGCTGGCCTGTCTCTGGAGCATGCGCAGTGTCACCTTGCTCAGGGCCCTCCGAGTGTGGGATCGGCTTCAGGAAATGGGTGAGAGGCGGCGGGGCCGCAGGGGAGGAATGGAGCTGGGAGGTGCGGGTGGGGAAGCTGCATAAACACCTTGTGAAGGCCGCAATCCCTGAATCAGACCCTGAAGGTCCCGTGTTTGCAGCCCCAGATCTTATTCCCCTGGATCAGGCCCAGGTTAACGGCCTCGGTCCAGTGGAGCGCGAGGGCGGCCATTTGTTTTATTCATTCACGGGACACGGGCTTCACTGGCTGGACCAGCATTTATTGCCCATCCCTAGTTGCCCTTCACAAGGTGGTGCTGAGCTGTCTTCTTTGAACCGCTGCAGTCCATGTGGTGTAGGTGCACCCACAGTGCTGTTAGGAAGGGAGTTCCAGGATTTTGACCCAGCGACAGTGAAGGAACAGTGATGTATTTCCAAGTCAGGATGGTGATGTTCCCATCTATCTGCTGCTCTTCCCCTTCTATATAGTAGTGGTCGTGGGTTTGGAAGGTGCTGTTGACGGAGCCTTAGTGAATTCCTGTAGTGCATTTTATGGATGGTGCGTCGGTGGTGGAGGGAGTGAATGTTTGTGGATGGGGTGCCAATCAAGTGGGCTGCTTTGTCCTGGATGGTATCCAGCTTCTTCAGTGTTGTGGGAGCTGCACTTATCCAGGCAAGTGGGGAGTATTCCATCACACTCCTGACTTGTGCCTTGTAGATGGTGGACAGGCGTTGGGGAATCAGGAGGCGAGTTACTTGTCGCACGATTCCTAGCCTTTGACCTGCTCTTGTAGCCACAGTATTTATATGGCTGGTCCAGTTCAGTTTCTGGTCAATGGTAACCCCCAGGATGTTTATAGTGGGAGATTCAGTGATGGTAATGCTATTGAACATCAAGGGGCAATGGTTGGATTCTTTCTTGTTGGAGATGGTCATTGCCTGACACTTGTGTGGTGCGATTGTTATTTGCCACTTGTCAGCCCAAGCCTGGATATTGTCCAGGTCTTGTTGCATTTGGACTTGGACTGCTTCAGTATCTGAGGATTGATGAATGGTGCTGAACATTGTGCAATCATCAGCGAACATCCCCACTTCTGACCTTATGATGGAAGGAAGGTCATTGATGAAGCAGCTGAAGATGGTTGGGCCTAGGACACTACCTTGAGGAACTCCTGCAGTGATGTCCTGGAGCTGAGATGACTGACCTACAACAACCACAGCTATCTTCCTTTGTGCTACGTATGACTCCAACCAGCAGAGAGTTTTCCCCCTGATTCCCATTGACTCCAGTTTTGCTAGGGCTCCTTGATGCCACACTTGGTCAAATGCTGCCTTGATGTCAAGGGCAGTCACTCTCACCTCACCTCAGGAGTTCAGCTCTTTTGTCCATGTTTGAACCAAGGCTGTAACGAGGTCAGGAGCTGAGTGGCCGTGGTGGGACCCAAACTGGACATCAGTGAGCAGGTTTTTGCTGAGCAAGTGCCACTTGATAGCACTGTTGATGACCCCTACCATTACTTTACTGATGATAGAGAGTAGACTGATGGGGCGGTAATTGGCCGGGTTGGATTTGTCCTGCTTTTTGTGTGCAGGACATAACTAGGCAAGTTTCCACGTGGCCGGGTAGATGTCAGTGTTGTAGCTGTACTGGAACAGCTTGGCTAGGGGCGCGGCAAGTTCTGGAGCACAAGTCTTCAGTACTATTGCCAGAATGTTGTCAGGACTCATAGCCTTTGCAGTATCCAGCACCTTCAGCCGTTTCTTGATATCACGTGGAGTGAATCGAATTGGCTGAAGACTGGCATCTATGAGGCTGGGGACCTCCGGAGGAGGCCATGTTTGTTACACAGATACTGGGTGGGGCTTCAGGGTCCCAGTAACTAGGAGAGAAAATTATTGACTCATTGATTCTATTCTCAATCTGCACAAAGGAAATGGTGACAGGCCCAGGTTGACAGCCGGCATCTATAGAGCAGTAAGGTGCTGCAGGGCACACGTGGCCTTCCTAAGAACATCAGAAGTAGGAGCAGGAGTCGACCATTTGGCCCATTGAGCCTGCTCTGCCATTCATAAAGTCATGGTTGATCTGATTGTGGCCTTAACTCCACTCTCCTGCCTGCCCCCATAATCCTTGACTCCTTTGTAGATGTAAAATCTGCTTAACTCATCCTTGATTCTTGACTCAGTCAATTCAATGACTCAGTCTCCACTGCTTTCTGGAGAAGAGAATTCCAATGACTAATGACCCTCTGAGGGAAGAAATTTCTCCTCATCTCAGTGTTAAATGGGAGATGCCTTATTTTTAAACTGTGGCCCCTCATCTAGATTCCCCAATGAGAGACACATCCTTCAGCATCTCCCCTGTAAAGAGCCCTCAGAATTTTAGATGTTTCAGAGTATAGTCCCAGCTTGCTCAACCTTTCCTCCTAAGACGAACCCTCTCATTCCAGGAATCAACCTCATGAACCTTCTCTGACTTGCTTCCAATACAAGTTTGTTTCTGTTTAAGTAATTCTGGGCCAGGAGAGACGTTGTGAATTTCTAAAACAAAAACAGAAACAGAAATACCTGGAAAAACTCAGCAGGTCCGGCAGCATCGGCGGAGAAGAGCACAGCTGACGTTTCGAGTCCTCATGACCCTTCAGCAGAACTTCTATCCTGGACTGACAGTGGTGGATGTTAGAATCTCGTTTTACAGGGGGTTAGAAGGGGAGGATATACACACAGCAAACTCAAACCAAGAAAATGTTTGTCTCTTCTGAATTTCTTACCTTGACTGACACATATAACTTTTGTAATCTCCTTTTACAGGCGCTTCCAGTGCTTTTGATATCTTTCCAGCTGCAGGCTCCAGCAGGAGATTTTAAATTTGAAAACGGTGAAATTATTTCAGAGGTGAGTACTATTGAGCATTCATCTACAATTTAGACTTAGGGCTTTTAGTGCTGTGCTTTGGTTCCATGTCTCCGAGGCTGGTGTGACTCCTCTACTGTGGATCTGAATCCATGTCGATCCATTGCTCTGTTTCACCTCTGCCACTCCCCGTGCCCTCCCCCATTGTCTAACTTATTCTGCTTCTAATAATGGGTGTATTTTAACTATGTTTGGTCCTTTACTGTTATTTCCACCAACTCTGTCGAAATGAAGTTTTCTACCAGTGTCCACCCCCCAGCAATCTTTTTCAATTTATTCTTTCATGGAGTTGCTGGCAAGGCCAGCATTTTTTGCCCATCCATAATTGCTCGGCCATTTCAGTGGGCAGTTAAGAGACAACCACATTGCTGTTGGTCTGGTCTCACGTGTAGACCAGAACAGGTAAGGAGGTCGGTGGAATGAACCAGATGGGTTTTTATGACCATGATCACTATTATTGAGATTAGCTTTTAATTCCAGATTTTATGAATTGAATTCACATTCCACCATCTGTCATGGTGAGATTTGAATCCCAGAGCATTAACCTGGGCCTTTGGATTACTACTGCAGTGACACTACCACTATGCCACTCCCCAGTGTGTTCACTGTTGATTTACCAGCTTTATCTTCCCGTGGTCAGGAATTGTTTTCCTGCACTAGAGATAATTTTTCCTCCACCTCTGAGTGTACATTTCCCGTCAAATTTTGCTCAATTTTCATTCCACGTAATTCATTCTGCACATCCTGAAATATTAAATGCTGAGTATTTCCAGCATTTGCTCCTTTTATTTCTGATTACCAGCAGCTGCAGTATTTTGTTTTTGTTTTATTGCAGGCTTTGCTCACATAACCAAATCTAGAAACAGAGATGGACCAATTAAGAACTGATCTGTATTGGGTTGGGTGTTGGTTGGACAAGTTGCTCCCTGGCCTTCAGTGTTGAGCCTTTTACATGCGGTCATGGAATGATTGCAATATATAAGGAGACCATTTAGCCCATCATTCCTGTGCTGGCTCTCTGCAAGAACAATCAACAAGTCCCACTCGCCAACCCTTTCCTGATTGCCCAGCAGTTTTATTCTCTTCAGTGGCTTCAATTCCCTTTAGGTATTGACATCATTTTGAGCTGGAGTGGAGATGGAGCAGAAGCTGCTGGGTTTAACCTCGAGAACCTTAGAACCCAGTCAGGTCCGGCAATTTCAGATGTGAAATTGGCAAGGGAGGTAGATTCTCAGGGAGATCAGGTTGCACAACGGACACTGTCCATACAACGTAACAGGATATTGTTTCAGGAACAAGTATTTCTGTAGATGGTTTTAATCTATTTTACATGTACATATTTTTAAAATGTATTCTTGGAGTTAGGGCGTCATTAACAAGACCAGTAGTTACCTGCCAATCCCCAGTTACCTGTGGAGAAGATGCTGTTTGACCTTCTTGAACCGCTGCAGTCTGTGTAGTGAAGATGCTCCCACAATACTGTTAGATAAGGAGTTACAGGTTAGACACCCAGTGATGATGAAGGAACGCTGGTGTATGTCCAAATCAACAGCAATAATGTGCATTTATTTAGCACCTTTAATGTAATAGAACATTCCAAGGCACAAAAGCATCAAGCCATATAAGGGGATATTAGGGCAGGTGACCAAAATCTTGGTCAAAGAGGTGGGTTTTAAGGAGTATCTTAAAGGAGGAGATTGAGGTAGAGAGGCGGAGAGGTTTAAGGAGGAAATTCCAGAACTTGGCGTGTCGACAACTGAAAGAACAGCGACTGATGGTGGAGCCATTAAAATCGGAAAAGCTCAAGAGGCCAAAATTAGATGAATACAAAGATCTTGAAGGTTTATGTGGCTGGATAAGATTACAGTGATAGGGATGGTCGCAGGCACGGACGGATTTGAAAACAACAATGACAAATTGAAAATGTTGGTTCTTTTTAAATTGCAACCTTTGTCAGTCAGTGAGCACAGGGGTGATGGGTGAACAAGACTTGGTGGGAATAGCAGATTGTAGGATCACCTCAAAATTATGGGGAGCGTGAATGTGGGAGGTTGGCTTGGACTGTATTTGGACAATTAAGGCTAGAGGTAACAAAGGAATGGATGACGGTTTCAGCAGATGAGCTGAGACTAGGGTGGAGTCAGGCGATGTTACTGAGGTGGAAATAGGCAGTCTCAGTGAAAATGTGGTTATGTTGTTGGAAGCTCAGTTTGGAGTGAAACATGACACATGAGGTTGTGAACAGTCTGGTTCAGCCTCAGACAGTCGCTGGCAGAGGGATGGAGTCAGTGAATAGGGAATGAAGTTTGTAGCAGGGATTCATCTTCCTAATATTTAATTGGTAGAAATTTCTGTTCACCCAATACTGGATGTCAGGATAGTGTGTGAGTTGGAGAGGAACTTGGAGATGATCTGATCACATACACCTCCTGTCTTGGTTCTTCTGGGTGGTGGAGGTTGAGGATTTGGGAAGTTCTGTAAAAGTTCTGATATAGATATGTAAAATCCCCCTCCTTTGCCCCTACCTCTCTCTTTCTCTATCCATTTGCCTGTCTCTCTGTCTCCTCCCATAGAGGGCAGTGTCTTGTGTAGGTCCAGGCTGGGTAACAGGTTGCCTCCCCTGAAGGGCATTCGTGAACCAGTTGGGTTTTTATGACAATCCAGCTGTTTTCATGGTCACTTTTCCCTAGTGCCGACCCCACAAATTACCAAATTCGTTCAACTCAATTTCACAACTTATCTTTGTGGATTCTCTCTGAATCTCTTTTATTCTGTTTTAAATCAATTTCACATGGTATTAGAAAAGGAGGATTTGCAGTCGAGAAACTCAAACAAAAACATCACATCAGGATGTGATGAGGCCCCAGTTAATGGTAACTTGAGGCCCCAGTTAATGGTAACTTGATTATCATTGGATTTTGAACCTGGAAGGAAAAAGCATTGTTCATAGCGGATGAAAATGTTCTCTGTGTGGAGGAGGCTTCAGCTCATCACCTGGCCTCATGACCTATAAATTCAAATACACTGAGAAGGAACCATGGAAAAGTTGGGACTGTGAGGAGGGATTTAGTTAACCGTCTGAGCTGGAAACTCATTGATGCAGTCACACCAGCGAGAGGTCGTTCACCTGCTCTCTATGTTATATGGGATTCACTCTGTCATCCAACCGGTTGGCTCACTGGCAAATTCACACTGAGCAGAGATTGTTCAAATGCTCCATATGTGGGAAGTGATTCACTCAGTCATCCCACCTTATGACACACAAACGGCTTCACACTCAGGAGAGTCTTTTTAAATGCCCAGACTATGAGAAGTGCTATAAAGGCTCCTGGGAAGTGATGTCCCATCAACGTGTTCACACTGATGAGAGACTGTTCAGGTGCTGTCACTGCGGGACTGGGTTCAGGAAATCATCTGAACTCACTGTACACCAGCGAATTCACACTGGGGAGAGGCCATTCACCTGCTCCGTATGTGGGAAGAGATTCATTCAGTCATCCCAATTCATGGCACACAAGCTAGTTCACACTGGGGAGAGGCCATTCACCTGCTCTGAGTGTGGGAAGGGATTCACTCGTTCATCCAACCTGCTGACACACCAGCAAGTTCACACTGACGAGAGACCTTTTGAATGCCCAGACTGTGGGAAGTGCTATAAAAGTTCCAGGGAACTGATGCGCCATCAACGTGTTCACACTGATGAGAGACCATTCAGGTGCTCTTACTGCGGGACTGGGTTCAGGCGATCATCTCATCTCACTGTACACCAGTGAGTTCACACTGGGGTGAGGCCGTTCACCTGCACTGAGTGCGGGAAGGGATTCACTCAGTCATCTAACCTGCTGACACACCAGCGAGTTCACACTGGGGAGAGGCCGTTCACCTGCTCCAAGTGTGGAAAGGCATTGTCTCAGTCGTCCATCCTACTGAGACACCAGCGAGTTCATAAGTGATAGCTGGAATTGGATTTTGCTGTTAATAAAATCCAGGACTGAACGATATTCATTGCTGATGTTAATAAACTCCAGGGCAGTAATAGGTGTTGATATTCTGCATAAAAGTCAAATAAACAAGCTTTCTGTTTAGCACAGAGTATGTTGTATCTTTTTGATATCCCAAACACAAGTTGGTTCCATTTGTTCCCCATCTTCTCCATCCTCATCTCCAACAACAAGTGTGAGAGTTCATGGAGCTTCTTTGTCACTAAGATTGGGACAGTCCGATCAGCTGCCTCTGCTGCTTCCCTCCCTTTCACTAGCCCACCAGGACAAACTGTACCTAACGTTTCCCCTTGTCTGAGCCCTGAACTCGCACCTTTCTCCAGTTTCTCTCCTATCTCCCATCATGCCCCGTCAGAGCTGATTTTGTCCATGAGACCCACTTCCTCGTCCCTCAATCCTGTTCCCACTAAAACTGCTGACCATCCATTTTCCTCGTGTTGCTGATATTGCTAACAGTGCTCTCTCTCTTCTGGTTTTGCCCCTCTCATCTTTAATACACAATCCTCACCCTTCCTGAAAAAAATACAACCCTTGGCTCTGCTGTCTTTGCAAACTGCTGCCCAATCTTAAACGTCCCTTTCCTCTCCAAAGTCCTTGAACTTGGTGTCCCCCAAGGATCTATCCTTGGACCCTCCTATTTCTCATCTACAGGCTGCCACTAGGTGACATCATCCAAAAGCACCGTGTTAGTTTTCACATGTACACTGACAACGCCCAGCTCTACCTCCCCAACATCCCTCTCCATTCCTCCACTGTTACTAACTTAAACTGCTTATCCAACATCCAACTGCTGCAGTCCCAAGTGGTGTGGGTACACACACAGTGCTGTTAGGGAGGGAGTTGCTTTGCAAGTGAAAGGGACAGTGTCATCTCAGGGTAATCATTCAACATTTAAAGGGACACCACTGCTCTCTGTGCCATGGGGGCTCAAGGGATAGGTGACCATGAGAGTGTCCTCACTCGTCTGCCAATCACCCTCTGTCCTCGCTGACTGACACTGACCTCCCAGTCCAGCATCGCCTTGATTTTGAAATTCTCATCCTTGTTTTCAAATCCCTCCCCATGGCCTCCTCACCCCTCTCCCTATAACCTCCCACAGCCCCTAAAATCCTGTTGCCCACTCACTTAATCAAAGTGGAGTGAAGATCAGCCAGGATCCTATTGAATGGCAGAGCAGACCTGATGGGCCAAATGGCCTACTCCTCCTATTTCTTATGCTCACATGACCCTTTAAAGAATTTGAGATAGTAAATTGTCCGTTCTGAATTTATCTGTTGAACTTAGCTGATATGAACTTGTTTATCAGGGTGTTTATCGGAAGAGGGGAAGCCCAAACCGAACATCACATCAAGTCCCTCGATTCCCCAGGTCCTGAATATCGTGGGCCTTTGCTCGTAGAAAGGGGAATGAGTGATCACAGTGTGGACAAGCCTTACTCCTGCTCTGAGTGTGAGTGTTCCTTCAGCCGAGCCTCCAGCCTGAGGAGGCACAAGCGGGTCCACACTGTGAGCAACCAGATGCTTGCAGTGACTGAACGAGGAGATTCAGCTTCCCCTCCGAGCTGCAGATGCACAGACGCAGTCACACCGGGGAGCAGCTGTACGTGTGCAGTGACTGTACGAGGTGATTCAGCTTTCCCTTTGAGCTAGAGATGTACAGATACAGTCACACCAGGGAGTGGCCCTTCATCTGCCGGGTGTGCGAGCTGGGGTTCAACCAGTCGGGCCACCTCAAGATGCATAGGCGGTCCACACCGGGGAGAGGCCGTTCGTCTGCTCTGAGTGCGGGAAGTTATTCACCCAGCACTTGGCCCCACTGAGGCACTGATGCCTGCACACGGGGGAGAGGCCCTTCACTTGCCCCGAGTGTGGGAAGGCCTTCACTCCGGCATCCTTCCAGTGTGAGCACCAGCTCATTCACACTGATGAGAGGCCGTTCAAATTTCCCGACTGCCAGAAGAGCTTTAAATCGCCAAAGGTCTGTGAAAGCATCGACATGTTCACACCCTAGAGAGACTGTTCAGCAGCTCTCACTGTGAGAAGGCGTTCACACAGGCAGGAAGCCTCCTCAGACACCAGCGAGTCCACCACCGGAAAGGTCAGTTCACCTGCTCCGTGTGTGAAAAGAGATTCACCCGTTCCTCTCACCTGCTGAAACACCAGCAAGTGCACAATTAACTGCAACAGTCACAGAATCACAGCAGTGTTACAGCACAGACGGAGGCCATTCGGCCCATCGTGGCTGCACCAGCTCTCCAAATAATCAATTCCCTTAATGCCATTTCCCTGACTTCTCCCCGTAACCCTGCACATTCTTCCTTTTCAGATAACAGTCTAACTCCCTTTTGAAAGCCTCCATTGAACCTGCCTCCACTACCCTCTCAGACAGTGTATCCAGATCCTAACCACTCGCTGTGTGAGAAACGTTTCCTCGCCTTTGTTTCTTCTCCAATTATCTTAAATCTGCCGTCTGGTCCTCAATCCATCCACCAGTGGGAACAGTTTCTCTGCAGGATCTTCACAAGATCCTCCAAATCCAGTGGCAAAAAAGGTGATCCACCAGCAGCGTCCTCTCCCAAGCCAACTCAACCAGCATCGAGGGGCTAATCACTCAAAACCAGCTCCCCTGGGCAGGACATGTTGTTCGTATTCCCGACACCAGGTTCCTGAAGCAACTTCACTACTTGGAATTCGGTCGCGTCAGGAGAGTTCAAGAAGGACAGTGGAAACGCTTCAGGAATCTCCTCAAAGTGTCTCTGAAGAGGTCAAACATCCCTGCAGACTCATGTGAGACTCTGGCTTGTGACTGGTCGAAATGGAGAAGGCTCATCTGGGAAGCACATCGAGAGACTTAGTCAGGAATCTGCAGAGGCAAAGTTGAGGCATCTGAGGGAGCGCACAAACCTTCAAACATCCCATCTCCACAACCCTTTTGTGGCAGAGTCTGCAGATCGCATATTGGACTTATCAGCCATCACAGAACCCATCAAACTGGAGAGGAAGCAAGTCATCCTCGATTCTGAGGGATTGCATAAGCATTATCTGACTTCATTTCACATCTCCAGCATCCTCAATGTTTTGATTTTGTATCAGGATTGATCATTAATTATGGTGATTATGGGATGGGGTGGTGGGGTGGGGTCGGGTGGGATTTGTTGATGCTGACAATCTCCAAAAAAGCAGGCAGCAATTTCATATTCCGTATATGTGTCTGTTGAAAAAAATCAATGCATCTGCCTTCGCATTAAACGAGGACAACGTGGGTAACATAGGCATGATGGAGAAGACAAATCTAGCCTGAAGTTGAAAATCCGCAGTATTGTTACAGTTCTGGGCACCAGAATTTCAATTGGATATACTCGTCATGGAAGGAGTGCAATGCAGCCTCGCCAGAATGATAGCAGAGCCTCGGGATTAGTTTGTTTTTTAAGTCCATTCTCAGGATGTGTGTCACTGACAAGGCTGGCATATATTTCCCATCCTTTACTGCCTCTTGAGAAGATGGTGGTGAGCCGCCACCTTGAACTGCTGCAGTCCATGTGCTGTAGGTTAGAGCTGTTAGGAAGGGGCTCTGAGGATTTTGACCCAGCAACAGTGAACAGACGGTAAAATAGTTCCAAGTCAGGATGGTGTGTGGCAGGCGTCGAAATAATTTACTTTTCTTGAGGGCAACTTTTTGAATTTCAGGAGTTACTTTTTGGTTTTCAGGGGCTCCTCAATTCAAAAGATTTATGTGAGAAAACCATCAGTTCATGAAGCAGCAACTTGCAAACATGCTCTACATCTCCATTAAAGGATATCAAAGAAACGAGAGACTCAATGTTGAGCAGGCGGCCAGGAGTCCAACAGCCATTAAACAGTTTTCCTTCATTCACCTACCCCCCCCTTCCCCATTCACCTCCTCCAGTGACTGATATTAAAGCAAACTCAAGGTCTGGAACATTGGGCTCTTCTGCATCGACTGAATCCTGACTTTTTCCACCCACCAACGCTTTGTTTTTAAGAAGCAAAGACACACACAACGACAGCCAAAACAGTTTGTATACAGACAGAGACTTCCGTAGCAACAACAGCTGAAGAAAAATCAAAGGGGAGCAGAAAAAAAAACTAGATTTCTCCCACAATATTTTTTCACCCTCTGCTCCAAATCTCTAAGCTTTGCTCACAAAATAATTGATTGGACAAATATGAAAGAGGAAGAAAGCCTTTGGAAAGGATTTAACTTTCCTTTCTCTTTTTGGTTATTGTTGTTCCAGTTGTAGTTTGTAAATGTGAAAGCCAGGCCCAGGAGGAGGGTTTCAGAAGGAAAAATAAATATATATTTTAAAAAAGTTGGGATATCATATTAATGAAGAAAATAAGCTGTGTGTGAAATTGAACAATGCTGCCTGTTTCCCAAACTCTGTCTCTCTCGTCCTGAGAGGCCTCCTTCCCCCGCCAATCCAGCTTCTCCTTCCTCAATCTCCCTCTCTCTTTCCCCCCTCTCACATTCCCTCTCTCTCTCAGACACAGTCGGAGCCTCTTTACCTGCAATGCATCTGCCACCATCTTGGGCTCCCTCTCTCCTCTTCATCCTCCAATGGCATTGCCGACATCCCAATTCATTTTTTTTCTTTTATATTGAAATAGGAGGGTTGTTGTAACTGGGAGAGGGGTGGGGAGGGGGCATTTTATAAATAATTTAAATTTTAGAAAAAGAGTCACCGCAGTGCTCCCTCCCCTATGGCTGTCAGAAAAAGACCCTTTTACCCCCTCAATGTAAAACACACAACCCCAGAGGCTGAGATTGTGTTGACCAATCCCAGCCTCCAACCACACAAGGAATCCCAAGGGCAGAACGAAACTGGCTAAAGGTGATTTGTTTGATGGGATCTTTTTGTTCTCTGAAAGAGGATCATACGGGCTCGAAACGTTGACTGTGTTTCTCTCTCCTCAGATGCTGTCAGACTTGCTGAGTTTTTCCAGCATTCTCTGTTTTCTTCCTGTTCTCTCTTCAGGTGAGTAAACAGGTATCCGAGGATGCTGAGGGAAGGTAGGGCTAAAATTGCAGAGGCACTTACCATGATCTTATCAATCCTCCTTAGACACATGGAGTGGTGTCAGAGGACTGGATAATTACAAATGTCACATCCTTGTTCAACAAAAGGAGGGTGGAGGAGAAACCCAGCTCCCTGATCATCTGGGACAAAGTTCGATGCTGGCTCAGCTTCTGCAGCATCTGCAGGAGTTGCCGACGGACCGCCTCCTGTGCCAACGTCACAATCGGTCTCCAGCGCACCTGAGCTCCACACAAGGCCCCGCCTCCTTGCAGTGCCGACATTGATTGGTCGTCCCGTTGCCCCATTGGTCCTCCAGGCTCGCCTCGCTCGCTCTCTATTGGTTGGAGCGCACGTCAGTCATCGCTCAGGCCCCCCCCCCCCCGGATCATGTGGCGGTCAGGGGCGTCGCCGCTGCACCCACTCGCTCCACTCGGTGTCCTGTTAGCCTCAATCGGACTCTTAGGTTTGTATTTTATTTGATTTCCACCCCCCTCTCTCTCTCTCTCTCTCCACCCTTACCCCACCTTGTACCTCACTCACTCGGTTTGGGAAAACTCACTTTCCATCGGTGATTAGGCCTCAACGGCCGCCTTACAGCGCGCAGGCGCAGTGCTGCCCAGGTTGGTTTGAGCCAACTGAGCATGCGCGGCGCCCGTATGGTGATCCGCATAATTAAAGGGACCCTGTCCCTGTGTTCACTTGTGATTAAAAGGGACAGTGACAGTGTGAGAAAGAGATTGATTTCAGTGGAGAGGGAGGAAGCGCGGGTTTTCAAGCAATCAAAGTAAGAAAAAAGTAAAGTAAGAAAATTTGATATCCTGAATTTTTCCTGCATTTCTTTTATAAAGTTATTACTGATGTAAACTTGTTTTACAGGGAGAGGGTTTACAGATGGGAAACTCAGATCAAACATCGAGTCAATGTGACCGAGTCACGTGATTCAGCAGGACGTGAAGGTCATCGGCAATATGGAAGGGGAGAGCAGCGAATACCATGTGGACAAACCTTACACATGTTCCGTGTGTGGACGTGGATTCAACCGAGCGTATGACCTGGGGAGGCACAAATGTATCCAAAATAGGGAGAGGCCATGTAAATGTGGGGACTGCGGGAAGGGGTTCAGTTACCCCTCTGAGCTGGAAACTCATCGACGCATTCACACCGGGGAGAGGCCGTTTACCTGCTCTGTGTGTGGGAAGGGATTTGTTCGATCTTGCAATCTGCGGTCACACCAGCAAGTTCACAGTGAAGAGAGACTGTTCATCTGCTCCATGTGTGGGAAGGGATTCACTCGATTTTCCCACCTGCTGAGACACCATAAAGTTCACACTGGGGAGAGACCCTTCACTTGCTCTGTGTGTGGGAGGGGATTTTCTGATTCATCCGACCTGCTGAAACACCAGCGAGTTCACACAGGTGAGAGACCGTTCACCTGCCCCAAGTGTGGGGAGAGATTCACTCAAATTTCTCACCTACTGAGACACCAGCGAACTCATACCAGGGAGAGGCCCTTCAGCTGCTCCGTTTGTGAGAAGAGATTCACTCAAGCGTCCAACCTGCTACGACACCAGCGAGTTCACACCGGGGAGAGGCCGTTCATCTGCTCTCTGTGCGAAAAGGGATTTGCTGAGTCCTCAACCCTGCTGAGACATCAGCAAGTGCACATGGGAAGAGATCATTCACCTGCTCCATTTGTGGGAAGGGAATCACTCGATCATCCAACCTGGTGAAACACCAGCCAGTTCACACGTGGCTGTACTGCTTTGATTCTGCTGCTGTTTATCAGATTCAGGAATGAACCTTGTTAATTATGATATTGGGGAAGTGTTGTTGATGTTGCTGCTAACTACAGTAACGGGGCTGGAGGTGACAGACTTTGCATTTCTATAGCGCCTCTCAAAAGCTCAGGCTGTCTTTGTGCACAGTAAGCCTCCACAAACAGCAATGTGATAATGAGCAGAGATTATCTGTTTTTAATCAGATTGGTTGAGGGTGAAATATTGTTCTCATCGGGAAGAACCCCCCTGCTCTCCTTCAAATTAATGGCCAATGGATCTTTTACATCTTCCTGAGAGGGCAAACGGGGCCCTCGGTTTAACATCCCCATATATCCTTATGCGGTTCAGGGACATTGCTCCTATGAAGTCTTTTGGGATGTTTCTCACTGCGTGAAAGGAGCTTTATAAATGTGAGATGAATGTGACATTGCAAACATAGATGCACTGGAGCAGATGATGCTTGTATGTGTGTGTGTGTCTGCGCTCAATCAGAAACTGAGCTCCAGATTATTTTGTCGATTTCTTCTCCAAAGCAGATGAGAAAATGGGCCTTTAATTTAACACTCGGAAAACTCTTCCAAGCAGCTCCCACAGCAGAGCGCCTCCCTCCCTTCATTAAGATCAATGGTGAAACCCTGGAAAGTGTGGACCATTTTCCACATCTTGGGAGCTTTCTCTTGGCAAAGACAGACAAAGACAATGTGCCCACTCAGCCATTGCCAGACAGAGGAAAAGAGTATTTGAGGACCAGGATCACAAACCTGAGACTAAGGTCATGGTTTACAGTGATCCCCGCACTGCCATATGTTTCAGAGACTTGGACAACCGATAAAAGGCACCTCAAGGCACTGGAGAAGTCCCACCAGTGGTGCCAGTGCAAGATCCTCCAAATCCAATGGTGAGGAAGGCGGACTGCAGCAAGATCCTCTCCCAGGTCAACCTGCCCAGCATCGAGGGGCTAATTGCTCTAAACCAGCTCCGCTGTGCAGGGCATGTCATTTGTCTGGCTGACACCAGACTCCCAAAGCAACTGCTCTATTCAGAACTCAGTCACAGCAGGAGACTCTCGGGAGGACAGCAGAAACATTCAGGGATGTCCTCAAAGAATCCCTGGAGAGTTCAAACATTCCCGCAGTCTCATGGGAGACCCTGGCTTGTGACTGACCAAAACGGAGGAGACTCATTGGGGAAGGCACTGAACATATTGGGAACATGTGGAGGCGAAGTCGAGGCATTGGGGAGTGCACAAACCGCCAGACCGCCCCCATCTATCCAACCCTTCAAGCACCACCTGCCCCACATCTGGTGGAGTCTCCTGATTGCCCATTGGATTTATTACCCATCTCTGAACCCATTGAACAGAGTGTAAACCAGTCACCTTCAATCCCGAAGGCCTGCATAAGAAGAGGAGAGGGTAAAGCTGACCCAGCTGCTGCTGAGAGCTGACCACATGGGAACCGTCACAGAGCCGGCAGCAAAGAGCAGGAGGTTAGGGAAAAAAAAGCAGGATGAATGAATCCAATTGCAAAATGTCTAATGGCACATGTGGGAATCTGTCCAGCTTCTGTAAAATAATAATATAGGGAGTGGGGAGGGAGCACTGTCAGGCTGACCTTAACCATAGGGTGGCATGCCGTGTATCATTCCCATCTCCTGCAACACCCTATAAAATTAATTTGAACCCTCCCCAATATTTCTACCTAACCTACCCACACGGACCATGGCCCCCAACTCAGTTGAGGCGCAGTCCATCCATCTACAATTGCTACACTTTGTTGCACCCTTTCCTAGGGCCGTGGATTCACCCCAGAATCCACTCCGCGCCCCCCCACTGCGCCCGCCTCGTCCCCCCCCCAAGGTGTCCACACCCTCAGCGTCACCTGAAAGCCGCTTTGAGAGTGCCTCATCACCTACCACTCCCAGAGGATCTCAACCTGCCTCCGCTTACTATTCCAGTGATCTCTCCTTCCCTGCGGGGACGGGAGAGCTTCTGCCCCCTGGAGCATGTGCTCCAGGAAATCCTCAGCCTTGCTTCCCATAGAGGGTAAGAACATGGCAGATAGAATATAATGTGGATGAGTGTGAGGTTATCCACTTTGGTAGGAGGAACATGCAGAGTATTCCTTAAATGGTGAGAGATTGGGAAGTGCTGATGGCCAAAGGGCCCTGGGTGTCCTTGTCCTTGTTCACACAGCTAACATACAGGTGCAGGAAGCAGTGAGGAAGGCAAATGGTGTATTTGCCTTTATCACAAGGAGATTTGAGTGCAGGAGTAAAGAGGTCTTGCTGCAGTTATGTAGCTCTTTTCACAGCCTCAGGACATTTCTGTGCTCCATAAGCCTCCACAAACAGCAAGGTGATCATGACCAGAGAGGCATCTGTTTTTAGTGAGATTGGTTGAGGGTGGAACATTGGCCTCAACGGGGAGAACTTCCCTGCTCTCCTTCAAAATACTGACTCTGGGATCTTTCACATCTGCCTGAGAGGGCAGATGGGGCCCTTGGTTTAACATCCTCATATCTTCTTCTGTGGTTCAGGGTCATCACTCTGTGAAGTCCCTTGGGCTGTTTCTCACTACATGAAAGGAGCTTTATAAATGTGAGATGAATGCGACATCAGAGACATAGCTGTGCTGGGTAAAACTGAACCAGGTACTGCCTGCAACTGAGAGCTGAACACACGGGGACCATCACAGAGCCTGGAGCGAAGAGAAAAAGACCCAAAGAAAACCGGGATAAATGAATCTGATTTTAAAATGCCTCATGGCAGGCGGGCAATCTGTCCAGCTTCTGTAAAATAATAGTACAGAGAGTGGGGAGGGAGCACTACAAAATACACTTTGTATCATCCTCACAACTTACTTTCCTGCTTATCTTTGTACCATTAGCAAATGTGACTACAATACAGTCAGTCCCTTCACCCAGTCATTGATATAAATTGTAAATAGTTGAGACCCCAGCACTGATCCCTGTGGCTGTCCACTAGTTACAGTTTGCCAAACTGAAAATGGTCCATTTATCTGCTCCCTGTTAGTTAACTAATGCTCTAACCATGCTAATATATCACTCCCAAAACCATGAGCTCTTGTCTTGTGCAGCAAGCAGCCTTCTAAGTCGCACCTTATCAAATGTTGTTTGGAAATTCAAATGCACTACATCTACTGGCACCACTTTATCCACCCTATATGTTACATCCTGAAAGAACACTAATAAATTTGTCAAACATGACTTCGCTTTTATAAAACGATGTTGACTCTGCCTGATTGTATTCGTATTTTCTAAGTGCCCTGATACTACCTCCTCAATAACGGATTCTAGCATTTCCCAATGACAGATGTCGAAGGGATCCTGAAAGTCAAGTCTGTAACATTTTGGATCATGTCTTTGATCAAGCTTTGAACACTGCTCACGTCTCCTCTCACCCTGCTTCATTCTAATGAAAAGATTCCCAGTTTCTCTTGTTCCTGCTCATGGTAAAGAAAAGTTAGAACTAAGTTAGAAACTCAAACAGGAGCTTCACAGCGGACAGGTCACCATGAGGAAACATTTCATTTCATAATGACTTTTTCTAATCTGGAATACACTGCCTGAAAGTTTGATGGGAGAAGATTCAGTAGTAACTTTCAAAAGGCAATTGGAGAAATGCTTGAAGGAAAACATTGACAGGGTCATGGGGAAACAGCAGGGGAATGGGACTAATTAGATTGGTCGACCAAAGAGCTGGCAAAGCCACCAAGGGCCGAATGGCCTCTTTTTGTGGTGTAGCCTCTCATCTGTGGCAATGAATCTCTTCAATGGCCTTGACATCCTTCCTAGTGTCAGATCTCCAAAACTTGGCTCAATTTGTTAACTGCAGCCTGGTCAATGATTGAGAAGATTATTTTTTAAAATGTAGGGTAATGTTTTCAAACAGCGTGTAAACATCCACCAGCTTTAAAGAATTCTGTATCTAAACCCCTTGTAACATGGCTATGATATACTGAGGTAAGGGCTGTAATACAATGTGTATTATGGGATAAGGAAGTTTAGTCTGAGTTAGAAACTCAAAAAGCAGGTTCTTCACTGCAGACAGGTCACCATGGAAACACTGAGAAGACATTTCATTCCACAGAATCGACTCATTGGAAACTCTAATCAGATCAGGGGAAAGGACAGAGTTTGTCGTTATTAACCAGAATAGAAACTTAAACCAAAGTGAAGAATAGAATAGGTTACATTATAATATTTGATGTTTATACCTTTAATTGTAAAACTATAAGAAATAATAGAATTAAGAGTAGGCAGGGGAGTTAAGGGAGAATTAGAAAATTACTGATGAAAAGTAACTGCTGGGATCCAGGGAATATGTCCTTGTAAATCACAGATTAGAGAAATTCCAGCTGGCGTTTCCCCACTTTCTACCAAAACCCAGCAGAGAAGACAAAAAAGAGTCAGGAGCCAGAGCTAGATCACCACAGGGTATAAAAGTGATGGGGTTCTGATGAAAGAAGGCAGTCAGGACTGGAGACACCAGAGATCAAGCTCAGGGTGCCTAAGGCTCCATCCAGCAGGCTGACCTCGTGTAAGTAACTGTGGACACATGGGACTTGGATGTTTACTCCGATTGATGGATCAATGTAAGATACAGCAGAGGACAGAGAATCTGCTCAGTTTGTATTAATGAAGTATTGAAGTTGCTGACATTAGACTTTCAGATCCACTGATTATTAAGACAAGGCGCTAACTTGAATGTTCCACCTCTTTACTGTTCTGATCTTCTACTCTTTTTAAACTATTACCATTCACAAACATCTAGGAGAATTTTGACAGTTTAGCGAGTGTCTGTAAATGTAGGAGAAATGGAGACTGGTCAGGGAGTGTCTGTAAATGGAGGAGAAATGGAGACTGGCCAGGGAGTTTCTTGTAAATGGAGACTGGTCAGGGAGTGTCTGTAAATGGAGACTGGTCAGGGAGTGTCTGTAAATGGATGAGAAATGGAGGCTGGTCAGGGATCATCTGTAAACAGAGGGGAAATTGAGACTGGGCATGGAGCATCTGTAAATAGAAACTGGTCAGGGAGTGTCTGTAAATTGAGAAAGGAAGACCGTTTAGAGAATGCTGACAAAGGGATGGTAATTGTGATTTTTCAGGTAGTGTCTGTGACTGAACAAGAACTGGTGAGTGGATGGAGTATGTCTGTACAGGAAGGAGAATTGGTCCCAGGAAGCCCTTGGTTAGTTGTGGGAGACATTGCAGATGGACAGCTTACAGGGAGGAACAGAGTAATAGGACAAAGAGAGAGAGAATGCACATACAGAAAAAAAAGGAAATAAATGATTTGTAAAGTTGACTGGTGATCGCAAGGTGGGTCAATGAGAAAAGTGATAATAACAAAAGAGACAATCAAGAGAAAGTAGAGAAATAAAAGACATACAAATCTCCGAGGATGTGAGGACAGGTACAGCAGATGAACTAAGTTGGAGATTGTTAGAGGATATTATGATTTGTTGATGATTCAATGTTCCATCTACTCCTCATTCAGGAAGGTTCTAGAACTGTTAGGGTCAGATGTCACAGATTTATTCAGTGTATATATTATTTAAACCCACACACTGGGCAATGGTAGCTGGGGACTTGGCTACAATAAAGTTCCCAGCTCAGTGTTAAGGTTGATCAAATCCTTCAAACCCAAACTCTTGGTACAGTTCACATACCTCGATGTGTTTGTTTTCACATTATGTTGTGATATCAAAAGGTAACAACTCGCCCACAAGGGAGAAACTACTGAGACTCTCTAACTTTAGAATAACTCGACTATTTAAACTGAGTTCTTCAGAAATACATTGTTATCATCCTTGGACTAATGGAATCAGTGTAACTTCCTATTTCATTACCCTATTGCATGTTCCTCTATTGTCATTTAATTGCTATTCTACAAGTGAAACATTTAATCCTGAGTGTTACAGAGTCAAAGACATTCACTACCCTTGTTGTAAATTCTAACTGGAAATATAGCGTTTTGCACAATTATCCTCCCTTTATAATTACTTCATAATCTCTCACTGAAAAGTTTCTAATTAATTTTCCAATTGACCAGGTTGTAATGTCATGTTAGAAGTTGCTGGAGCTGTGAGGGTCAGTCTGTGTTCAAACATTCAGGATCACCATCTTGGTCTGATCATGGAGCTCGACAATTAGAATTACTTGCAGATATTACAATATTATAATTTTAAAATCACACTTCCCTCTTTAACAGAGGTTAGAAGTTAAATGAACAATGATGTAAAGACAAATCATTAGTGTTGTTGGATGAGCATCAGGTCATTTCAACTCAGTTATAAAAACTGTTGCTCGTAAGATTAACCCTTTCCTTAAAGAACAAAACACCCCGTAGATTCACCCTCCTAATACCTCCAGACAATGACCCCAGCACTGAACACCTCACCATCAATTCTCAGACTGTCACTGGCCTCATCCCTTCTGGAAGAGAATCCAGTCATCGCAGAACTGAACCCAAACAGAGTCAGTACCTTCAGGAGAGGACAGAGAGGGAAACAGTCACTGTAGAGCTGAACCCAGTCAGAGTCAGCACCTTCAGGGGAGGAGAGAACGAGGAACCAGTGAGTGTAAAACTGAACCCAGTCAGAGTCAGCACCTTCAGGGGAGGAGAGAGAGAGGAACCAGTGAGTGTAAAACTGAACGCAGTCAGAGTCAGCACCTTCAGGGGAGGAGAGAGAGAGGAACCAGTGAGTGTAAAACTGAACCCAGTCAGAGTCAGCACCTTCAGGGGAGGAGAGAGAGAGGAACAAGTGAGTGTAAAACTGAACCCAGTCAGTGTCCATACCTTGAGACGAGGGAGAAAAGTTGCCCGGAAGGAAATATGTTGAAGATGGTGTTATGAGTTTGGATTTGAGCACAGGGAAGAGAGATGGAACGTGGAATGGGGATTTATAGTTTTGGAGAAGGGAAAAGAGAGTTGTGGTGATCTGCACACGGGCAGGTTCTCTGTTCATTTCTCTGTGCCTCACAGTCTTGCGCTTTCCTCATCAGTTGCTCATAAGACCCTCCCATTTTCAACTTCAATCAACTCCATGGCTATGGATAAGAATCCATGAGGTGGCTTCCCATTGCCTTCCTCATATGTGTTTAGAGGAAACACAAGTTCCCTTCCTGAAGGATCCTCCCTCCTCCTGTAAGCAGTTGTTGTCCCTCAAGGTTCTAGTTCTTTCACCATCACCACTGAAAGTTCACTGGATCCTCCATTGGCCACGGCTCATAACCCTGAGCGTGGGACCCTTACCTGGGCCTGGAGCAACTCACAAAATAGCCCCCGGATGTCTTAAATAACCTTATTACCCTAAAGAGAGGAAAGAAAGAGCAAAATGTTCCATAGAAACTAGAATGTTTTTCTGAATTTCTATCGTGTTCTTACAGTGATGACTTTTGTAAACCCCTTTCACAGGGGATTAGAAAGGGTGGGTTTACAGATGGGAAACTCAAACCAAATTTCACCCCAAGATCTGATTCATCAGGATCTGAATAACATCGGCCTTTAAATATAGAAAAAGAAAACACCAATCGCAATGTGGAGAGATAGCACACATGCTCGCTGTGTGGACGAGGCTTCAGTCAATCATTTGCTTTTTTAAAGCACAAACTCAGTCACTTCATGCAGAAACATGAATGTGTGGAGCATGAGAAGGGATTTGATTCTCCATCGCAGTTGGAAACTCATCGATACAGTCACACTGGGGAAAGACCATTCACCTGCTCCGTGCTTGAGAAGGGATTCACTTAGTCATTCAGCCTGCTGACACATCAGCGAATTCACACTGGAGCGAGGCCATTCACCTGCTCCATGTGTGGGAAGGGAATCAAATTTCATCTGGTCTGCAGAAGCATGAGATAATTCACGCTGACGAGAGACCGTTCCAGTGCTCTGACTGTGGTATGAGATTTAGGGACTCATTCCACCTACAGACACACAAACGCACTCACACTGGGGAGAAGCCATTCACCTGCTCCGCGTGTGGGAAGGAATTCAGTCAGTTCACTGACCTGGTGGAACACCAGTCGGTTCACAGGGAAGAGAAACCAGTTAAATGTACCGGGTGTGGGAAGGGTTTCATTCATTCCTCCTGCTTGATGGTGCATCAGCGAGTTCACACCAGGGAGAAGCCATTCACCTGCTCCATGTGTGGACTTAATCATTCAGCCACCCTGCTGAAACATCAACTTGCTCACATGTGATTCCTGGGGTTTGGATTCTGCTGTTATTGCTGCTGTTAATCACTTTCAGGACTGAACCATGTTCATTCTGAAAGCCGGAGATTTTTTCCTGCTGATGTTCATAACCTCTGTATGTGGGATGGAGTTTAATATTCTGGATACATGCCAAATAAAGTAGAGTGAAGGTGTATTCTCTAAAGGATGACTTCCAGTAATGTAAGCTACCATGAATGTGGTGAATCACTGTAAAATAATTAGAAAATAAATGTGATGTTTGTATCTGGACTTTGTGTTTGGATTATTGTGGGAAATAGGTGGCACAGATACGATGGGTCTGTAGTATCGCCTCTGTCAGATGGGACGGACCCTCCTTTAAACTGCTTCTGAGAGGAGAGTGCTGCCCCCTAAAGCAGGATAAGCGAGGGCAGATCAGGGTCATACACTGATTATACTGCACCCAACAGGGACATCACAAATTGCCCCTTTTCTGAGGCAATCATTGCTGGAGTGACTGCAGCCAGAACATTGGAACAGGAGAAGGCCATTCAGCCCCTCAAGCCTGCTCCACCATTCAATGAGATCATGGCTGACCTGCACTTCAACTCAATTTTCCCATCTTTGATCCATTTCCTTTGATATCTCTATTTAAGAATCCATTGATTCCCATCTTGAAAATTTCAACCACAGCCTTTTGGAGAGATTGGTCCAGATGTTTTTTATTCATTCGTGCAATCTGGGTGTTACTGGCTAGGCCAGCATTTATTACCAATCCCTAATTGCCTTTGAGATGGCTTGCCTTCCTGAACTGCTGCAGTCCATGTGGTGCAAGTACACCCACGGTGCTGTTACCTGAACAAGTTGTTTCTGATTTCACTGGACAGGTTGTGTATTAAACAATGACTCAATGTCTAACACAGACACCAGGGACAGAAATCCAGTTACCCTGAGAGAATACATGCAGCTGGACAGGGGTCACTGAACTGAATTCTGACCACAGAAAGTTCACTCAAACAAAACCAGACTGAACATGAAGTTAAAGCAGAAACAGAAGCAGATGTGATAGTTCCCAATCAATCACAATGTAAACTGAAGTGGATTGAACATTGGAGCAGCTGGATTAGAATCATAATGCAGAATCAATGATAAACTGAGACAATTCATTTAAGGATAATGGAAAATACTGGAGAAAGATAGGAATGGTTTGATTCTGAGAGGGCGAGGAGAGGCTTGGTAGAGGATAGATAAGGATATGGTTTCTGCAGCAACTGTAGTTCTGCACTTTCACATGGAAGGAGGTGGTGAGATGATGTAATTGTCACCATTAAGCTGCAAAAGTAAAATCAAGACTCCATTTGGACAATGAAGTGGATATACAAAGGAGAAGATCTGTCAGTTTGGCGGCAGTTGTAACTTTTAAGGTTATTAGTAAATAATAACTGTTCGTATTCCTGCATCTGAGTCAGAAACCGCACTGCGATCAGTTCTGATGATTGGAGACGGCTCTCCAGCTCATTCTGGGTTGATATCATGCAGGATAGGTGTGTCCATTATGTGAATTGTGAGCTCATCAAACTCTCCCAGTTGAAGCTGGACCAACAGATCGGCTGGAATTAAATAGTCCCAGACATGGAAGAAGCGTTAAACAGCCTGTGAATTCTTCCATTAATTCACACTGTTCAAAGAGAAACAATCACTACACTGTGTAATTTCCTGAAATAATCCCTGCTGTCTGTCCTGAATGAATCCATTTCAGTAACAAATGTTGAAATGTTTGCTCCACACCCACAGAGTTTCATCTGTTTAAAGCCACAAACAGGAAGGTCCAGTTTTCTCCTGGAGTTTGAGACAAATCAGCTTCCAAAATGATGCAGAGTTTCAGCCAATGAGGGAGACCCGGGCTCAGCCCCGCCCCCTCATTCACTCCGATTGGTTGGAGGACCAGCCGCTCTCGCTCGGCCCTCCAGCCCCGTCCCTTCTTCCTATTGGTCTGGAGCTGCCGTCAATCACTCCCCGGGCATTGTGATCTGGAGCACGCGCAGTGCGGGTGATGTCCAGGGACAGACACTTGTTTGTCTCATCTTCAGGCGGGAAGGAGGCGGATAAGCGGAGGCAGCGTTAGGGGCAGTGGGTGGGAGGGGAGGCTTCACAAACACCCAGTGGAGGCTTCAACACCCCCAGTAAGAAAGTACCGGGCCCGCCTTTGCACCGAACAGAACGGCAGCTGCGGGCTTTCTCCCGGTGCCAGGCCCGAGTGGACAAAGATAAAAACAAAAAGCTAAAAGCTACTGCGGATGCTGGAAATCCAAAACAAAATAAAAACAGAATTACCTGGAAAAACTCAGCAAGTCTGGCAGCATCGGCGGAGAAGAAATCAGTCAACGTTTCGAGCCCTCATGGCCCTTCAGCAGAACTGAAGCATAGTTTCAACAAGGGAGAAATATAAATTGGTTTAAGGTGGGTGGGGGGGAAGAGACACATTGAGGGTGTGATTAGCACTTTTCTCAGACAAAGACCACCACCTTCAACACCTCTTTGACCCTTTTGTCTCTGACATCTTTTGATTATCTGCTCACACCACACCCTCAATGTGTCTCTTCCCCCCCACCCACCTTAAACCAATTTATATTTCTCCCTTGTTGAAACTATGCTTCAGTTCTGCTGAAGGGCCATGAGGGCTCGAAACGTTGACTGATTTCTTCTCCGCCGATGCTGCCAGACTTGCTGAGTTTTTCCAGGTAATTCTGTTTTTATTTTGTCCCGAGTGGACAAATGTGGGTTAATGAAGGAAATGCAGCAATGGATTTGTTAATGAGAAATCACCTTTAACTCACTTTACTGATCCTGGAGCAGGAGGAGTGAATGGTGTGAATTTCTGTTCTGTTGAAGAGTCATATGGACTCGAAACGTTAACTGTGTTCCCCTCCGCAGATGCTGCCAGACCTGCTGAGTTTTTCCAAGTATTTTTATTTTTGTTGTGTGAATTTCTATCTTGGACCAACATGGATGGATTTGTTAATGAAAAATCATCTTTAACTAACTTGCTGGAGTTTTTAGAAGAGGTAATAGAGAGGGTTGACAAAGACGATGATAATATGTGATTAACATGGATTTCCAGAAGACATTTGATAAAATGCCACACAACAGACTTGTGAACAAAGTTATAGCTCATGGAATAAAAGGGTCACAGAATTGGCTGAGCGCCAGGAAACAGAGCCGTGGTTAATGGATGTTTTTCGGGCTGGAGGAAGGTTTGCAGTGGAGTTGCCGGATACTTCTTCAACTGTGAGATTTTTCTCTGACTCCAGTGCTTATGATACCTTTCCAGCTGCAGGATCCAGCAGGAGATAATATTGAAAAGTGAAGTTGTTTTAGTTATTATTTCAGAGTATTTTTTGACCATTCATCTACAAATTTGAGCGTTTAGTGCTATGCTTTGTTATCTCTGAGAATTCCCATGTCTTTGGGGCTGGCATGACTCCTTTACGTGGATCTGAATCCGTGTCCGTCCATTGCTCTGTTTCACCTCTGCCCTCCCATATCACCTCTTTGCCATTGTCTAACTTCCTCTGTCTCTAATAATGGGTGTATTTTAACTGTGTTTAGTATTTTACTGTTACTTCTGCTGACCATGTCTAAATGAGATTTCCACCACTGCCCATCCCCTGACCATGTGCTGCTGGCTGAATAGCTTTACCTTCCCACAGCATCTTTCATAGTCAGGAATTGTTTTCCCTGCTCTATGGTCCATTTCTCTTCCACTTCTGAACTTATATTGACCATCAAATTCTGCATCATTTTTATTGCCCATAATTCATTCTGCACCCACTCAAATGTTAACTCTATTTCTTTCTCCACAAATGCTGCCAGACCTGCTGAGTATTTCCAGCACCTTGTGTTCTTATTTCCGATCTCTAGCATCTGCAGCATTTTGCTTTTATTTAAGTCAGGCTGGTGTGTGACTTGGAGGGGAACTTGGAAGTGATGGTCTTCACACACACTTGCAACCCTGGTCCTTCTAGATGTAGAGATTAAGGGTTTGGGAGATTCTGTCAAAGTTCTGCTTGATTGTAGGTATATAAAATCCCTCATCTTCATTCCCCCCCCCCCCCCCCCCCCCCCCCCCCGCCTCTCACACCTCTCTCTCTCTCTCAATCTCTCCTCCCATAGAGGCCAGAGTCTTGTGTAGAGCCAGACAGGGTGGAAGGTTCTCTTCCCTCAAGGACATTAGTGATCCAGTTGGGTTTTTACGACAATACAGCAGTTTTCATGGTCACTTTTTCCTAGTGCCAGCCCCACAAATTACCAGATTCATTCAGTTCAATTTCACAATCTGCCTTTGTGTTTTTGTGGATTCCCTCTCACTCCCTTTTTTCTGTTTTAAATCTATTTCACAGAGTGTTAGGAGGGGAGGATTTGCAGTCGGGAAGCTGAAACCCAACATCATATCAGGATCAGTCACCCAATTCATCACAACCTGAATGTCATTCAATGTTAAACATGGAAGGAAAATGTGCCGTTCATAGTGAAGAGAAACCATACAAGTGTTGTGTGTGTGTGGACGAGGCTTCAGGCAATCAGCTGGTCTGTCAAGACACAAGTGTAGTCACACTAGGGAGAATCCATGGAAATGTGGGGACTGTGAGGAAGGATTCAATTACCCATTCAAGGTGGATATTCATCAGGGCAGTCATGCTGGTCAGAGGCCATTCACCTGCACCAAATGTGGGCAGGGATTCACTACCTCATCCCACCTGCTGACACACCAGCACATTCACACTGGGGAGAGGCCGTTCACCTGCTCCAAGTGTGAGAAGGGATTTGCTCATTCATCCAACCTGCTGAGACACCGGCGAGTTCACACCGACGAGAGACCTTTTAAATGCCCAGACTGTGCAAAGTGCTATAAAAGTTCCCAGGAACCGATGTCCCATCAACATGTTCACACTGATGAGAGACCATTCAGGTGCTCCCAATGCGGGACTGGATTCAAGCGATCACCTGACCTCACTAAACACCAGCGCTCTCACACTGGGGAGAAGCCATTCACCTGCTCCGACTGTGGGAAGGGATTCACTTGTTCATCCCACCTGATGATGCACCAGCAAGTTCACACTGGAGAGAGGCCATTCTTTGTTGTACTTTCCTGTGACTCTGCAATTTGACTCACTTCTGAAAAATGGATCAGACCATTTCAGAAACTTAGAGCCAATTCACTGTTAAGCTCTCATCTAATTTTCATCTTTCATTCACTTTCAGCTGCCGAGGCTCCAAGTGATAGAACTCACTCCCTCAAACTCTCCACCTCTGACCACTCTCTCTCTACTCCTTTAAGATGCTCCTTAAAACCAACCCCTTTTACCACGTTCCTGGCCACTTCCAAGTGTGGGAAGAGATTTGCTAACTCATACAATCTGCTTAGACATCAGCGAGTTCACACTAACGAGAGACCTTTTAAATGCCCGGAATGTGGGAAGTGCTATAAAAGTTCCAGGGAACTTATGTCCCATCAACGTGTTCACACTGAGGAGAAACCTTTTAAATGCCCAGACTGTGGGAAATGCTATAAAAGCTCTGGAGAACTGATGTCCCATCAATGTCTTCACACTGACGAGAGACCATTCAGGTGCTCTCATTGCAGGACTGGGTTCAGGCGATCATCTGACCTCACTGTACATCAGTGCACTCACACTGGGGAGAGGCCGTTCACCTGCTTCAAGTGTGGGAAGGGATTCACTACCTCATCCCACCTGCTAACACACCATCGAATTCACACTGGGGAGAGGCCATTCATCTGCTCCGAGTGTGGGAATGGATTCACTCAGTCATCCCACCTGAAGACACACCAGCGAATTCACACTGGGAAGTGGCCATTCACCTGCTCTGAGTGTGGGCAGGGATTAACTTGTTTATCGCACTTGCTGATGCATCAGCGAATTCACACTGGGTAGAAGCCATTCATCTGTTCCAAGTGTGGGAAGGGATTCACTCACTCATGCAACTTTCTGAGACACCAGCGAGCTCACACGAATGAGACCTTTTAAATGCCCAGACAGCAGGAAGTGCTCTAAAAGTTCTTGAGAACTGATGTCCCATCAAAGTATTCACACTGACTAGAGACTGTTCAGATACTCTCACTGTGGGACTGGGTTCAGGCAATGATCTCAACTCTGTATACCAGTGCGCCGACACTGGGGAGAGACCAGTCCTCTGCTCCGAGTGTGGGAAAGGATTCACTCAATCATGCCGACTGAGGGCACACCAGACAGTTCATACAGGGGAGTGGCTATTCACCTGCTCCAAGTTCGGGCAGCAATTCACTCAATGAACCTACCTGACAACACACCAATGTATTCACACTGGGAAGAGACCTGCTCTGATTGTGGAAAGGGATTCACTTGGTCATCCACACTGCGGAGACACCAGCAAGTTCATAAGTAACGACAGTGATTGGATTTTGCTGTTAATCAAATTCAGGACTGAACCATGTGCACTGGGCTCTGTATTTGCCGATCTTAATAAACTCCAACCCAGTCATTTGGACTAATATTCTGCATAAAAATCAAATGAATCAATTTTATTTTAAACCCACGATGTGTTAAGTCTTTTTAATACCTCAAACACAAGATTTCAGATGAGGACTAATCAGCGATTTATAAACATTCAGGATAACTGTCTTGCTTTTCCACTCCATGTTTCCATTAGTAAACCGAGGACCCCATTTGATTTTTATAAGCAGTTTGAGTAACCTGTCCTGTGGATTCAGGGAGCAGTGGATGCCGTGACGCTGAATAAATTTAAGGAGGATACAGACGGATTTTTAATTAGTAATGGGTTGAAAGGTTATGGGGAGAGAGCGGGAAATTGGAGTTGAGGTCGAAATGAGCTCAGCCATGATCGTAATGAATGGCGGGCCAGGCTCAAGGGCTCAATTGCCTACTCCTGCAACTCGTTCTTATGTTCAAAGATTTGTGTCCGTACACTGCCAGGTCACTCTGTTCCTGCACTCTGTTTAACATTGTATCGTTTAGCTTATTCTGCCTCTCCTCATTCTTCCATCCAAAATGCATCATTGTCTGTGAATTACTTTGGGATGTTCTGAGGGTGTGAAAGGTTCTAAATGAACACAAGAACTTTCAGCTCCACATACTGTCCACAGGGGAGTTCTGCTGGTGCAGTGGGACCAGCATTCACGTTTTAACTAACACCACCAAAAAAACTGAATTAATCGGTCACTCGTCTGATTGCTGTTACTTACTTTGCGCAAACTGGCCGTCGTGAAACAATAACAACTCGGTATTTGTATAACATGATTAATGTAATAAAACGTCCCAAGGTGCTTCAGAGGAGTTGCATAAAGAAAAAAATGGCACTGAGTTACATAGAGCGAAATTAGGGTATATGGGCAAAAGCGTGATTGGAGAGGCAGATTTTAACAAGCATCTTTAATCAGGAGAGTGGTGGAGAGGTTTAGGGAGGGAATTTCAGAGTTTCACATTTAGGCACTGTCACCAATGTGGGAATAATTAAAATCAGGGATGCTAAAGAAGCCAGAATGAGCAGATATCTCAGGGTTCTGCAACTGGAGATTACTGAGAGAGGGAGGGATGAAGTTATGGAGCGATTTGAAAACAAGGATGGAAATTTTAAAATCAAAGCATTGCTTGATCAGGAGCCAATGTAGGTCAGCGAGCACAGTGGTGATGAGTGAACAGGACTTCTTTATTTCATTCTTTCACATGACGAGGATGTCACTGGCAAGGTCAGTATTTGTTGACCATCTCTAATTGTTACCCTTGAACTGAGTGGCTTGCTAGGTCATTTCAGAGGGCATTTAAGAGTCAACCATATTGCTGTGGATCTGGAGACACATGTAGGTCAGACCAGGTAAGGATGGCAGATTTCTATCCCTGAAGGGCATTCGTGAACCAGATGGATTTTTAAGACAATTGACGATAATTTCATGGCACCATTATTGATATTAACTTTCATACAAACAGACACAAACATTTTCTGTCTCACTCAGGTCAGTGTATCTATGTATAAATACTATTGGGAAATTTATTGCAAATATCTGGAAGGTTGTGTGGAATGTGGGAATTGGACCCATGTTCCCAGGTCATAAGCCTTGGCCTCTGGAATACTAGTCCAGTGACATTACTACTATGCCTCTATCTCCCTTCCATTTAGGGTGAGAAAGCACATGGACACCAGAGTTTAGGATGGTCTCACATTTCCTGCTGTGGGGAGAGGGCTGGGCGAATGTGAGAGGCTGGCCAGGAAGCATTGGAATCGTCAAGTCAAGTCATGGGTATGAGGGTTTCAGCAGCAGATGAGCTGGGGTGAGGTAGAGACAGACGATGTTATGGAGATTGAAATATCTGGTATGAGTGATTATGTGGATATGTAGCTCGAAATTCATCTTGGGGTCAAATCTGACACCAAGGTTGTGAAGAGTGTGGTTCAGCCTCAGACAGTTCCCAGGGAGAGGGATGGACTCGATAGTTCGGGAACGGAATTTGTAGCGGTGACTGAAGACAATGGCTTTGGTCTTTCCAATTTTTAATTGTAGGAAATTTCTGCTCATCCAGTACTGGATGTCGGATAAACAGTTTGATAATTTAGCTACAGTGGAGGAATGAAGAGGGATGGTGGTGAGGTCAGTGTAGATGTGAAAACTAACATGGTGCATTTGAATGATGTCGCCTAGTGGCAGCATGTAGATGAGAAATAGGAAGGGCCAAGGATTGATCCTTGGGGGACACCAAGTTCAAGGACTTTGGAGAGGAAAGGAAGGTTGGAGATGGGATGGTAGTTTGGAAAGACAGTGGAGTCAAAGATAGTTTATTTTAGGATGGGTGATGATGGTGGATTTCAAGGTGAGAGGGACAGTATCAAAAGAGGAAGACGACTGTTAACAATATGAGCTAACATGGAGAAATTGGATGGTCAGCAGTTTGGTGAGAATAGGGTCAACAGAGCAGAATATAGGTCTTATGGACAAGATGAGCACTAAGAGAGCATGAGGGGATATGGGAGAGAAGCTGGAGAAAGATGTGAGTTCAGGACTTGGGCAAGGGGGAACTTCAGAGACAGTTTTTCCCAGTGGTTTAGTGAAAGGGAGGAAAGCAGCAGAGGCAGCTGATCAGATTGTCTCAATCTTAGTGACAAAGAAGCTCCATGAACTCCTCACACTTGTTGTTGGATTGAGGATGAAGGAGACAGGGGAGAGGGAGAGCACTCCAAAAGAAACTAACTTTTGTTAGAGATATTGAGAAGATTCAACACACTGTGTGTTTAATACAAAGCTGATTTATTTGTCTTTCATACAGAATATTAACCCCTATAACTGGGCTACAATTTATTATCATCAGTGGAAACAGACCCCAATGAACAGGGTTCAGTCCTGGATCTGATTAACAGCAAAATCTCATCACTGTAGTTACATGTGAACTCACTGGTGTTTCTGCAGGGTGGATACCTGAGTGAATCCCTTCCCACACTCGGAGCAGGAGAATGGCCTCTCCCCGGTGTGAATCCATTGGTGTACAGGTGAGGTTAGATGATGTTTTAAACCCAGTCCCACAATGAGAGCACCTGAATGGTCTCTCCCCAGTGTGAACTCGCTGGTGAACAATAAGGTCAGCTGATCACCTGAACTGGGACCTGCAGTCAGAGCAGCTGAATGGTCTCTCATCAGTGTGAACACGTTGATGGGACATCAGTTCCTGGGAACTTTTAAAGCACTTCCCGCAGTCTGAGTATTTAAAAGGTCTCTCGTCAGTGTGAACCCGCTGGTGTGTCAGTAGGTGGGATGATCGAGTGAATCCCTTCCCACACACAGTGCAGGTGAACGGCTTCTCCCCAGTGTTAACTCGCTGGTGTACAGTGAGGTCAGATGATTGCCTGAACCCAGTTCCGCAGTGAGAGCACCTGAACAGTCTCTCATCAGTGTGAACACATTGATGGGACATCAGTTCCCTGGAAATTTTATAGCACTTCCTGCAGTCTGGGCATTTAAAAGGTCTCTCCTCAGTGTGAACTCGCCGGTGTGCCATGAGATGGGATGACTCAATTAATCCCTTTCCACACTCGGAGCAGGTGACTGGCCTCTCCCCAGTGTGCATTCGCTGGTGTACAGTGAGTTGAGATGGTCGCCTGAACCCAGTCCCACATTGAGAGCACTTAAATGGTCTCTCATCAGTGTGAACATATTGATGGGACATCAGTTCCCAGGAACTTTTATAGTACTTCCCACAGTCTGGACATTTGAAAGGTCTCTCTCCAGTGTGAACTCGCTGGTGTATCAGTAGGTGGGAAGAATGAGTGAATCCCTTTCCACACTCGGAGCAGGTGAACGGCCTCTTCCTGCTGTGACTGCATTCGTGAATTTCCAGCTCAGGCGGGTAACTGAATCCTTCTTCACAGTTCCCACATTTCCCCAGTTCCACCCCACTGTGACTGCACTTGTGTCTCGACAGGCCAGATGTTTGGCTGCAGCCTCATACACACACAGAACGCATGTATGTTTTCTCTCCGCTGTGAATGGTGCCTTTTCCTTCCATATTCAAAATCTGATGATATTCAGATTACAATAAATTGGGCGACTCTGTCAAATCCCGATGTGATGTTTGGTTTGAACTCCCCAACTCCCCTTCTAATACTCTGTGAAATTGATTTAAAATGGAAAAAAAAGGGAGGGAGAGAGAATCCACAAAAACACAAAGGCAGGTTGTGAAATTGAGCTGAATGAACCTGGTAATTTGTGGGGCCGGCACCAGGAAAAAGTGACCATGAAAACTGCTGGATTGTCATAAAAACCCAACTGGTTCACTAATGTCCTTCAGAGAAGGGAACCTGCCTCCCAGTCTGAGCCAACACAAGACTCAGGACACTGTGGGAAAAGGGAAAGAGAGATGGTGGTGGGAGAGGTAAGTGCCTGGGAGAGGGATTTTATATATCTACAACTTGGCCAGAACTTTTACAGAATCTCCCAAACCCTCAACCTCCACCTCCTAGAAGGACCAGGGTAGCAGGTGTATGTGAACACTATCACCTACAAGTTCCTCTTCCAGTCTTACACCATCCTGGCTTGTCTGACATTCAGTACTGGGTGAGAAGAAATTTCCTCCTTTTTAATATTGGAAAGACCGAAGCCATTGTCATCAGTCCCTGATACAAACTCCATTCCCTGGCCACCGATTTCATCCCTCTCCCTGAAAACTTTTATTTTTATTCTTTCACGGAATATGGGTGTCGCTGGCTGGGCCAGCATTTATTGCCCATCCCTAATTGCCCTTGAGAAGGTGATGGTGAGCTGCCTTCTTGAACTGCTGCAGTTTTTGTGGTGTCGGTACACCCACAGGAAGGGAGTTCCAGGATTTTGACCCAGCGACAGTGAAGGAATGGTGATATATTTCCAAGTCAGGATGGTGTGTGGCTTGGAGGGGAACTTCCAGGTGGTGGTGATCCCATCTATCTGCCATCCTTGTCCTTCTAGATGGCAGAGGTCTCAGCTTTGGAAGGTGCTGTCGAAGGAGCCTTGGTGAGTTGCTGCAGTGCACCTTGTAGATGGTACATATACTGTGTGAAGTTAAAGCACATTGTTTGCAACCTCGATGTCATATTTGACCAGAAGATGAGCCTCTGACCACAAATCTGCACCATCACTAAGACTGCCCATTTCCACCTCAGTAACATCGCCTGACTTTGCCCCTGCCTCAGCTCATCTGCTTCTGAAACTTACATCCATCAAACTGTTACCTTTAAACTTGATTATTCCAACACAATAGAGACCGGCCTCCCATACTCTACCCTCAGTAAACGTGAGCTCATCCAAAACTCTGCTGTCTATATCCTCACTCACACCAAGTCCCATTCGCCTACCATCCCATGACCCACACTGGCTCCTGGTTAAGCAGTATCTCAATTTTAAAATGCTAATCCTTGTTTTCAAATCTCTCCATGGCCTCCCCTCTCCCAATCTCTATAATCTCCTCCAGCCTCACAACCCTCCAGGATCTCTGGGCCCAACAACTGTGCCACATTCCCACCAAAGCTACTCATCGAGCCACCGGAGCTTCCAGCCTAGAACTCGGAGTGGGAGAAGGGGGAAGAATGAGGAGACACAATAGAGACTGACACTCACAGCAACCTACAGTCCACTTATATTACCGGGATAGTGAGACAGCTCAGAAACAATCCATTGAACTACAGAAAAGTTACAGCACAGAAAGAGGCCATTCAGCCCATCGTATCTATGCCGGCCGGGAAAAAAAAATGAGCCACCCATTCTAATCCCACCTTCCTGCACCTGGTCCGTCGCCTTGCAGGTTACAGCACTTCGGATGCAGACCCAGGTACCTTTTAAATGAGTTGAGGGTTTCTGCCTCCACCAACAAACCAGGCAGTGAATTCCAAACACCCACCCCCATTCAGGTGAAGAGATTTTTCCTTATGTCCCCTATAATCTTCCTACTAAATCACCTTAAATCTATGGACCTTGGTAATTGACCTCTCAACTAGGGAAAACAAGTCTTTACCGTCTACGCTATCTGGGCCCCTCATAATTTTGTACACCTCAATTAGGTCACCCCTCAGCCTCCTCTGTTCTAAGGAAAACAACCCTAGCCGATCCAATCTTTTTTCATAGCTGCAATTTTCCAGCCCTTGCAACATTCTTGTAAATCTGTCCTGCCACCTCAGGGACAAGTGGACATGCAGTCCAAGGTCCCTCACTTCCTTCAGCCCTCTCAATATCCTCCCGTTTATTGAATATTCCCTTGCTTTGTTTGCTTTCCCCAAATGCATTACCTCGCACTTTTCTGGATTTAATTTCATTTGCCCTTTTCTGACCACTCACCAACACAATTCCTGTAGAAAATCCCATCAGGAAAACATTTTGGTTTCCCTTCTGTAAATCCTCCCCTTATAACCCCCTGTAAAAGGAGTTTCCAAAATCCATTCCTGTCAGTCAATGAGGCAAGTCTGGCCACAGGAGAGGTGCCAGAGGACTGGAAGACAGCCAATGTGGCCCCATCATTCAAGAATGCAGGAAGGGATAAACCAGGGAACTACAGGCCAGTCAGTCTAACCTCAGTGGTGGGGAAACTATTGGAAGCAATTCTGGGGGATGGAATTAATCTACACTTGGAGAGGCAGGGATTAAACAAGGACAGTCAGCATGGTTTTGTTAAGGGGAGGTCATGTCTGACCAATTTGATTGAATTTTTTGAAGAGGTGACCAGGTGTGCAGATGAGGGCAATGCATTTTACGTAGTTGACTTGGACTTCAGCAAGGCTTTCGATAAGGTCCCACATGGGAGACTGATAATGAAGGTAAGAGCCCATGGGATCCAAGGCAATTGGGCAAATTGTATCCAGAATTGGCTGAGTGGCAGGAAGCAGAGGGTGATGGTCGAAGGGTGTTTTTGTGACTGAATGCCTGTGTCCAGCGGGGTTCCACAGGGATCAGTGTTGGGTTTCTTGCTGTTTGTGGTATATATAAACGATTTAGACTTGAATGTAGGAGGATTGATCAGTAAGCTCATGGATGACACGAAAATTGGTGGGGTGGTAAATAGTGAGGAGGATAGCCTTAGATTGCAGGAGGATATAGACGGGCTGGTCAGTGGCAAATGGAATTTAATCCAGATAAATTTGAGGTGATGCACTTGGGCAGGACAAACAAGGCACTGGAATACACAATGAATGGTAGCACCCTGGGAAGTACCGAGGATCAGGGGGACCTTGGTGTGCACGTCCACTGGTCCCTTTAGGTAGCGGAACAGATAGATAAGGCATATGGGATACTTGCCTTTATTAGCCGAGGCATAGGATATAAGAGCAGGGAGGTTATGCTGGAACTGTATAAAACGCTGGTTAGGCCACAGTTAGAGTATTGCGTGCAGTTCTGAAATCCACATTATAGGAAGGGTGTGATTGCACTAGACCATAGGACCATAAGACATAGGAGCGGAAATTAGGCCATTCGGCCCATCGAGTCTGCTCCGCCATTCAATCATGGCTGATAAGTTTCTCAACCCCATTCTCCCGCCTTCTCCCCGTAACCTTTGATCCCCTTACCAATCAAGAACCTATCTATCTGTCTCCCGTTTCTCTCCTATCTCCCATCAACCCCTGTCAGAGTTCATCTTGTCCATGAGACCCACCTCCTAGTCCCTCAATCCTAATCCCACTACACTGCTGATGATCCATCTTCCCCATTTTAGCTGATACTGTTTATGGTTGTCTCTCCATTTTGCTATTGTCCCTCTCACCTTTAAATCCACCATCACCACCATCCTGAAAAAAGCAGCCCTTGACCCCCACCATCCTTGCAAACTACTGCCCCATCTCCAACCTGCTTTTCCTCTGCAAAGACCTTGAACTTGGTGTCCCCCAAGGATCTCTCCTTGGTCCCTCCTATTTCTCATCTACATGCTGCCACTAGGCGACATCATCCAAAAGCACCGTGTTAGTTTTCACATGTACACTGACAATGCCTAGCTCTACCTCACCACCATCCCTCTCCATTCCGCCACCACGACTAAATTATCGAACCGATTATCCGACATACAGTACTGGATGTGCAGAAATTTCCTCCGATTAACAATTGGGAAGACCAAAGCTATTGTCTACAGTCACCACTACAAATTCTGTTCCCTAACTACCGAGTCCATCCCTCTCTCTAGGAACTGTCTTGAGGCTGAATCACACTGTCCAGAATCTTGATGTCTATTTTATCCCAAGATGACTTTCCCCCCACTTATCCACACCATCACAAATACCACATATCTCCACCTCCATAAGGTTACTTGTCTCCCCCCACAGCTCATCTGCTGCTGAGAGAGGAGATGAATATCCTGTTACTGATTATTCAGTTCGTGGTCACTTTTTCCCTTTCTCACTACACTGCAAATAAATCATCCTTGCTGTCTGTCCTGAATGAATCCATTTCAATAACAAATGTTGGAATGTTTGCTCCACATCCACAGGGTTTCATTTGTTTAAAGCCACAAACAGAAAGGTCCAGTTTTCTCCTGGAGTTTGAGACAAAGCAGCTTTCAAAATGATGCCGAGTTTCAACCAATGAGGGAGATCCGGGCTCAGCCCCGCCCCTCATTCACTCCGATTGGTAGGAGGACCAGCTATCTCGCTCGGCCCGCCAGCACCGTCCTTTCTTCCTATTGGTCCTGAGCTGCCGTCAATCACCCCGGTCTTTGTGATCTGGAGCATGCGCAATGCGGGTGATGTCCATGGACAGACGCTTGTTTGTCTCATCTTCAGGCGAGGAGGAGGCGGATAAGCGGCGGCAGCGTTAGGGGCAGTGGGTGGGAGGGGAGGCTTCACAAACACCCAGTGGAGGCCTCAACACCCCCAGTAAGAAAGTACCGGGCCCGCCTTTGCACCGAACGGAACGGCAGCTGCGGGATTTCTCCCGGTGCCAGGCCCGCGTGGACAAATGTGGGTTAATGAAGGAAATGCAGCAACGGGTTTGTTAATGAGAAATCACCTTTAACTCACTTTACTGATCCTGGAGCAGGAGGAGAGAATGGTGTGAATTTCTATCCTGGACTGACACTGATGGATTTGTTTACAAAAAATAATCTTTAACTTTACAGGAAGCAGGAGGGGAGACTGTTAATATCATAATTAACTAACTTGCAGGAGTTTTTTGAATTGGTAACAGAGAGGGTTAATGTGAGCAATGATGTGATGTGATGGGATTTCCAAAAGACATTTGATACAGTGCCACACAACAGACTTTAAGCTGTGAGCAAAGTTCTAGCTCATGGAATAAAAGGGACACGAACAACAAGGATAGGGAATTGGCTGAGTGACAGGTAACAAACAGTAGTGGTTAATAGATGTTTTTTCCAGCTGGAGCTCGTGGGTATTTCCTCAACTGTGAGATTTTTCTCGGACTCCAGTGCTTCTGATATCTTTGCACCTGCAGGCTGCAGCAGGGGATTTTAAAATTGAAAACTGAAATTGTTTCAGTGGTATTTCTGACCATTCATCTGCAATTAACCTGGAAGTGTCTTAACAGACTTAGGACTAGTGTAGGTCGTTCAAAGGTGTCACTAAGCAAATGGGGATATACAAACAGCCTGATAACTTGTGAATGTGGAACTGAGCCACAGACTATGCAACATCTCCTGCAATGCCTATCGCTAGAGGAACCCTGCACTGTTGCAGATCTTGCCGAATTCAACAACAAGGTGCAAAAATGTGTCCAGTTCTGGCTGGGCCATGTATAGACTGTCTGTGGACATGATAAGAAGATCTGCAATTTAGAGCTTTTAGTTCTATGCTCTGTTATTTGTATGAAGTTCCACATCTCTGGGGCTGGTTTGGCTCCTTTTCAGTGGAACTGAACCCATGTCCATCCATTGGTCTATTTCACCTCTGCCCTCCCTGATCACCTCTCTGCCATTATCTAACTTCCTCTGCCTCTGATAATGAATGTATTGTCGTTATGTTTACTGTTACTTCCACTGACTATGTCTAAATGAGGTTCCACTGCTGCCCATCCCCCAGCCATGTGCTGCTGGCTTTCCATCTTCCCACACGATTTTGTTTAACCTGCGTTTTGTCCATTTCTCTTCCACTTCTGACCTAATACTGCCCGTCAAATTCTGCACCATTTTTATTCCCCGTAATTCATTCTGCACGTCCTGATATGTTAATGTTGTTTCTCGCTCCAAAGAAATTGCCCGGCCTGCTGAGTATTCCCGGCGTTTTTTATTTTTATTTCAGATTTCCAGCAGTTGCAGTATTTTACTATTATTTTATTCCAGGCATCACTCAGAGAACCAAGTCTGGAAACACAGAGAGACTGATTAAGAGCTGGGTTGCATCACGGTGGGCTTTGGTGGCAGAAGTTGATCTCTGGCCTCCAGTGTAGGTCCTTTTTCATTGAGCCATAGAATCATTGAGTGATTACAATACAGAGGAAGACTATTTAGCACGTTATGCTCAGGCTGGCACTTGACAAGAGCAAATCAGCTAGTCCCACGCCCCTGTCCTTTCACCAACAGGACCAGCAGCAGATATTACCAATCCCCAGTTGCCTGTGGAGAAGATGAGGTTTGACCTTCTTGAACCGCTGCAGTCCGTGTGGCGAAGGTGCTCCCACAATGCTGTTAGATAAGGAGTTACAGGTTATTTACCCAGTGATGATGAAGGCCATATATGTCCAAGTCAACAATACTAATTTGTATTTATGTCGTGCTTTTGGTGCAATACAATGTTCCAAGATGTTTCACACAAATGTTACAAAACAACATTTGACAACGAGCCACATAAGGCGATATTAGGGCAGGTGACCAAAAGCTTGGTCAGAGGTAGGTTTTAAGGAGTATTTTAAAGGAGGAAAGCAAGGTAGAGGGATGGAGAGGTTTAAGGAGGAAATTCCAGAGCTTGTGGCCTTGGCAACTGAAAGAAGGGCCACCAACAGTGGAGCGATTAAAATCAGGAGTGGTCAGCAGGCCGGAATTATAAGGGCGCGGATATTTCAGAAGATTGTGTGACTGGAGGAGATTAGAGAGACAGAGAGGGGCAAGAGCATGGAGGAGATTACAGAGACAGGGAGGGACAAGAGCATGGAGGAGATTACAGACACAGGGACAGACAAGAGTGTGGAGGAGATTACAGAGACAGGGAGGGCAAGAGTGTGGAGGAGATTACAGAGACAGGGAGGGCAAGAGCATGGAGGAGATTACAGAGACAGGGAGGGACAAGAGTGTGGAGGAGATTACAGAGACAGGGAGGGACAAGGGCATGGAGGAGATTACAGAGACAGGGAGGGACAAGAGCATGGAGGAGATTACAGAGACAGGGAGCATGGAGGAAATTGAAAACAAGCATGAGAATTTAAAAATGTAGGTACTTATTAAATGGGAGCTTTTGTAAGTCAGTGAGCATAGGGGTGATGGACATATATGACTTGGTGCAAGGAAGCACATGGCAATGGAGCACTGGGTGAGCTCAACATTAGAGGAGGTTGAATGTGGGAGGCTGCCTGGGAGTGCGTTAGGATAGTTAAGCCTAGAGGTAACAAAGGAATGGGTGACAGTTTCAGCAGCAGATGAGCTGAAACTAGGATAGAGTCGGGCAATGTTACTGAGGTGAAAGTAGGCGGTTTTGATGATCTGGATATGTGGTTGAAAGCTCATCTTTGGGTGAAATATGACACTGAGGTTGTGAACAGTTTGATTCAGCCTCACACAGTTCCAGGGAGAGGGATGGAGTCGGTGGCTAGGAAATGGAGTTTGTAGTAGAGACTGAAGACAGAGGCTTTGGGCTTCCCAATATTTTAATGGAGTAAATTTTTGTTCATCCATTACTGGATGTCAGACAAGTCAAGACCGTGGGTGACTTGTAGGTGATGGTGTTCACATACACCTGTTACCCTGGTCCTTCTGGGTGGTGGAGTTTGAAAGTTTGGCAGGTTCTGTCAAAGTTCTGGTCAAGTTGTAAATATTTAAAATCCTTCTCCTTAGCCCCCTGCTGCTCCATCCCTCTCTCTCGCTCTATTTCTCGCTTTGTGCTTTTGTGGGTTCTCTCTCACTGTCTTTTTACTATTTTAAATTAATTTCACAGGGTGCTAGAAGGGAAGGATTTGCAGTGAGGAAACTCAAACCAAACATCACATCAGGATCTGATGCAGCCTCCAAATTTATCATAACTGGAATATCATTTGATTTTGAACATGGAAGGAGAAAGCACCGTTCACAGTGGAGATAAACCGTACACGTGTTCTGTGTGTGGACGAGGCTTCAGCCGATCATCTGGCCTGTCGAAACACAAGTGCAATCATATGAGGGAGAAACTATGGAAATGTGAGGACTGTGGGAAGGGATTCAATTACCCATCTGACCTGGAAACTCATCGGCGCACTCACACTGGGGAGAAGCCGTTCACCTGCTCTGAGTGCGGGAAGAGATTCACTCACTCATCCAGCTTGCTAAAACACCAGCGAGATCACAATGGGGAGAGACCATTCACCTGCTCCAAGTGTGGGAAGGGATTCACTACCTCATTTCACCTGCTGATGCACCAGCGAATTCACACTGGGGAGAGGCCATTCACCTGCTCTGACTGTGGGAAACGATTCACTCAGTCATCCCAACTGCGAGCCCACCAGCGCACTCACACTGGGGAGAGACCGTTCAGTTGCTCTGACTGTGGGAAGGGATTCACTCAGTCATCCCACCTGCTGACTCACCAGCGCAGTCACACTGGGGAAAGGCCATTCACCTGCTCCAAGTGTGGGAAGGGATTCACGTGTTCATCACGCCTGCTGACGCACCTGCGAGTTCACACTGCTGAGAGACCTTTTAAATGCCCAGACTGCGGGAAGTGCTATAAAAGTTCTGGGGAACTGATGTCCCATCAACGTGTTCACACTGATGAGAGACCGTTCAGGTGCTTTCAATGTGGCACTGGGTTCAGGCGGTCATTTGAACTTACTGTACATCAGCACAGTCACACTGGGGAGAGTCCTTTCACCTGCTCTGAATGTGGGAAGGGATTCAGTATTTCATCCCGCCTGCTGATGCACCTGCGAATTCACACTGGGGAGAGGCCATTCACCTGCTCTGAGTGTGGGAAGGGATTCACTCAGTCATCCCAACTGTCGACACATCGGCGCACTCACACCGGGGAGAGGCCATTCACCTGCTCCAAGTGTGGGAAAGGATTCACTTGCTTATCACACTTGCTGACCCACCAGCGAGTTCACACTGGGGAGAGGCCATTCACTTGCTCCAATTGTGGGAAGGGATTCACTACCTCATCCAACTTACTGAAACACCAACGGGTTCACACTGACTAGAGACCTTTTAAATGCCCAGGCTGCAGGAAGTGCTATAAAAGCTCTGGAGACCTGATGTTCCACCAAAATGCTCACTGATATGAAACCTTGCAAGTGCTCCCACTGTGGGACTGAGTTCAGGCAGTCATCTCATTTCACTGTTCACCAGCGCGGTCACATTGGGGAGAGGCCGTCTCATGCTCGGGATGTGGGAAGAGTTGATCAGACACGTACCCCTCTCAAATACAAGCAAATTCTCACTGGAGAGAGGCCAATCACCTGCTCCACGTCTGGGTGGGGATTCACTCAGTCATACAGTCTGCTGTTGGACAGTCATTCACTTGCTCCGATTGTGGGTAGGGATTCACGGAATCAACTGACCTGATGAATCACCAACATGTTCTCACTGGGAAAAGACTGTGCAGGTGATATGAACGTGAGATTGGATTCATTAATTCATCCAATCTCTGGACAGAGCAGCAAGTTCACACTGGGCTGAGGCTGTTCACCTACTCCTTGTGTGGGAAGGGATTCACTCAGTCATTTAAACTTCTGACTCATCAGTGAGTTCACACTGAATAGTGGATGTTTCTGTGTGTGTGTGTATATCTCCTTGTAAAGGGATTTGATCATCATGAAAACTGTAAAACTATCAATGACAAAGTGGAATGAGGCTGTTCACCTGCTTCCTGTCTGGAAACACATTTCCTGATAATGGATATTGTACTTAACAGAGATCCTGGAATTCATTTCAAATTGTTAGAACGTTGCTCTCTAAAAGCTAAATGCATTTTGTGTTTTTACAGACTTATCCGTCTCCCTTTAAACAAGCTCGGAAACTAGGGAACACTGAGACATTGGTTTAATGTTTTATTTTTCTAGTATATAACCCGTTGCACACAGAGACCATGAGATTACTGGATACTCACGGGAGGACTCATCAGAAATAGTTGTGAGCACATTATTCGAATCTGATCAGTCTGTAATGTAGACATGGTCAACAACTCCAAGCTTTTGTGTATTGATCCTTTTTGACTTTAGTAACGTTTCGCTAACTTGATAACATCTCAACACATTCTGGTTATTTGTTTATCAAACAGAATACAGTAACCCTTTAAATCTGTCATGAAACGATCATATTTTTCATAATATTATTGTGGGGTATTGTAAAGTAGGCTTATGTTTGTGTGTGTGGATGGTTCTGTCTGCGTGGTGATTTAATTAAATTAGAGATGGATAGACTGCAATATTCAAATTATCAAAGGAGTCACGTATAAAAAGCGCATGTGAAATGCTAATGAATGAAGTAGGGTAAAGCCTTGGCAGATAGAATTTGCATTTTAAGATATGTGCAGAGGTGTTTGATTTTCAAAAATACATGATGAGATGTTGACAAGAAACAATATCAATAAGGCGGGTTATTATGTTGAGTTTTCCCAAAAGTACTGGCCATATTGACAACATAAAAGATTTTCATCTTATGGGAAAAGTAAATGCCAAAGGCATGAAGGAACAATGGGGTTTAGAGATTAAAGAGGAAGAAATATATTTAAAGAAGGATGGAAGGCTGTGTGTGGGGTGGCCGTGTAATATCTGAAAGGTACAAGTGTAAAACCGACTTGGAGAAAAGCCTCTAGCCACTTTGCAGAAGTCTGCTATTCCTGTAGCCAAAGTTGTGTTAAAAGCCTTTGGAACACCACTGTCGTGTGGGTAACCTTGCTGATTGTCACAATAAATTTAAAATCTATTTTGGACTGTTGCCTTAAAGGGGGTGTCTGGTTAACTAGGAATTTGTAGTCTGGAGTCTGGTTAACTAGGAATTTTGGAAATTGTTATAATATGAAGTAACCATGTAACTGTAATCTTGTGTATGTGATTTACTCTTTTCTTTTGTTAATAAATGTTTTAATTTGATTTCCAAAATCTCTAAAGGTGTCAGTGGACGTATCACTTCTGAATCAGTGCACAAATCTTCTGGTACTAAATACAAATTGCAAAACCATTGTGCTAGCGTGGCCAAGGTTCCCTTGTGTATTTAGTCAGCCTGGCATATACCACCTGCCATATCATAACATTTCATCTCGTAAATGATGTAATCCTCGTTAGTGAATCTGTGCGATATCGTCATTGCTCTTCTCATGGTTTCTACCTGAACATCTGATCTGAGAGACTTAATAACGTCTTTGTATTCAGTTCATCTCCTGACCCTCTAATTCGGTGTCGAGAACATACATTGTCTGTTCCTCCAGATCATTAATGTACTGGTGTCTGTTCACAGGCTCTAATCTTATCCTCAGTATGACCTCCTAGAGCCTACTTCCATTGCAGATTCTTAGTTTAATGTGTGTAAGTGTCTGTACTGTCGAGAAATGTTTAATAAAGTTATTAGAATTATTCAAGTCTTCCACACCTGGCCTCCCACTGTCTACATTCCCCACCTCGAGGCTCAAGAAGATTCTTCCTTTTGTAGCTTCGAAGCTTTTCTCTTGGTCAGTGCAAACATTTCCATTATATTCTTTCTCCTTGTAACCTGCCTTAGAATTCTGTCCATCCCGCAGACCATCAATAGAAGAGGAATTAGCATCATCTGTAATACTAGGAGGAAAGTAGATGCTATGATTATCCAGGGATGTTCTTCTGTATTTTACTCTATCTCCGACCAGGGATGATCACCCAGGGTGACAATAGATCACTCAAATGTTATTGCTTGTTGTTTCCTGAGTCCCAGATGTTGTTCAATATTGATTTAAGCTTCAGAGAAAACCGTGAAATTGTATGGCCAAAACCACTCAGAATCACTGGAGGATAATGTACACCCGTGTGAGTGTGAATGTGGGTCTCTGTGTTTGAGTGTGTGGTTGTGTGTTATGGGTATATGTGTTCCTGTGTGCAGGTTTCTGTGTGTGGGTGTCTGTGAGCATGTGTGCTGTTTCTCATTAACTGTAAAACAAACCTTCCCGTCTCTGACCAGACAATGTTGGTTCTCCTAGAATCTCATTGAATGATTTGAATGGTACCATTCAGAGATTCTTCATCCAGAGTGAAGCTATAGGCTGACCGTGTGCTATGTAAAACCTGACATCTACACAACCAGGCCCCACTTCTCCTGGAACAACACAAACTGTCTGCTACTTTCTAGATCCCTTCCTTTCCCCTCACTATCATCCTCAGATAGTTCACAAATTCCTTGTGCACATCATCCTCCAACTCATCTACGGTCTCCACTTTACTTTAAAGACTTCCATCGGTCTTACCAACAGTTAGCAATGGGATAGCTGCTAACACAGGAATCAGTTCTGAAATACTGTCACTCTGATTTTAAGGCTTGCCGTGGGAGTACGTGGAACCAGATCTTCCCACCTCACACCAATACATATTCCCATCTGAGTTCAACATTTTAATGTGATTGTCCAATCCAGGAGACAAGTTCTGAAGAAGAGTCACACGGACTCGAAACATTAACTCTGTCTTTCTCTCCACAGATGCTGTCTGGCCTGCTGAGTTTTTCTAGCAATTTTTGTTTTTGTCAAGGAAACGTAGATCATTTAATCCCGTTAAACCTGATTGAGCTCCCACACCCCATGCACACAAACTGCAAGAGATTGTCTTCGAGACCAGTTGTTGCTGTATATATATGAACAGTATGAACCTTCTCCCTAACCTGTCCTAACCCTTCCGTTCTTCATTTGTTGAAAACAGGGACTCTCCTTGTTCTAATGGTGACATTCCCTGCTTGCCCAGTTATTCTTTGAAGTCAGCCCTTGAATTAGTTCTGCATTGTTTCATCATGTTCCCACATTTCACTGACAAATGTTGAAATGTTTGCTCCACACCCACAGGGTTTCATCTGTTTAAAGCCACAAACAGGAAGCTCCAGTTTTCTCCTGGAGTTTGAGACAAATCAGCTTCCAAAATGATGCAGAGTTTCAGCCAATGAGGGAGAGCCTGGTTCAGCCCCGCCCCTCATTCATTCCGATTGGTCGGAGGGCCAGCCCTCTCCCGCGCGCAGTCCGCCAGCCCCGCCCCCTCTACCTATTGGTCCGGAACTGCTGCCAATCAGCCGAGCTGTGTGAGCTAGAGCATGCGCACTGCCGATGATGGTGATGAACTAGTTGGCTGTATCGAAATTCTCAGCCGGTGAGTTATCGCCGGCTGGGTCATGAAGGAGGGAAGGAATCGGCGGGTGGGTTGGGAGGATTCATAAACACCTCGTGTAGGCTGCAAGTCCCGAATACGAAGCTCGCGTATGGTATTTGAACCGGCTACAACTGCTCGGGCTTTTCCCCGAGACAGGCCCCAGTTAACGGCCGCCACCTTTATCCGGGATAATGTTGCAGCCGGGGCGCCTGCGGAGACAATGAGGGCGTTCTGGGATCAGCCCCGCCCCTCATTCACTCCGATTGGTTGGAGGACCAGGCTTTATCACTCCGGCCTCCAGCCGCATCCCCTCTTCCTATTTGTCCGACCCTCCCGTCAATCACTCCCCGGGCATTGTGAGCTGGAGTAACCGTTATGAATAATTATCAGCTCCTGGTTTGCAGCTGCGGGGCTTCTCCCTCCCGGGAACAGGCCCAGGTTAACGGCCGCCATCCTGGGTCAGCGAGTGGAGGATGGTTCACATCAGAGGATGGGGGACAATAAATAAGAGGTTACACTTTGGGCTCAAATCAATGAGGAATCTGATCTGTGGGAAGGAAGGAAGGAACGAAACCCTGGGAGGTGGGCGGGGAGGATTCAGAAACACCCGCTGGAGGCCCCAAACCCCCAGCAAGAACCTGCAGGCCCCGCGTTTGTTGCATTTTAACGTTATGCGCGGCCATGTTGGTGAAGCAACAAAGAGTGGGCGGGGCTTCAGGGTCCCAGTGACCAGGAGAGAAAATGATTGATTCATTGATGATATTCTCACTCTGCACAGAGGCTTGAGAACGGAACCCAGCCAGAGTAGAGAGAGAGAGATAAAACTGGGAGTGAGGAAAGGAATGGTGTGATGTGTTTGGCAGGATGACCAACTCTCATGGAGAAAATTGAGGGACAGCCTGCCGTGGGAGTCCATACGAGTCGGTGGTGGGATGCTGTGTGGGGTGCTGCCAGAGTTGGTGGGGCGGGGGTGGGGGTGATGGGGGGAAATAGCTGCAGGAGATGTTTGAACGCAGAAGCAGTAGACGGTAGGGTGCGACCAGAAGGTTCCAATTTGTGGGACAAATAGTGTTCCGGCACCAGGACAGTTGACTCTCAAATACGGAGGAATGCTGTAAAATACTGTACAGTTGGTCACTCTGGGGTTTGGATTCCAGCACGGGGAGGAGGGAGACTGTGTAGGGTGAGGATTTACTGCTTTGCAGGAACAAGAGGATAGCATGTTCCATAGAAACTAGGTTTGTCTGTTGAGAATTTCTATCCTGTATTTACACTGATGAGTTTTGTAAACTCCTTTTCCAGGGTATTAGAACGGGTGGAGTTACAGGCAGGAAGCTCAAACCTAACATCACAGCATGGTCTGACAGAGTCACTCGATTCATCAGGACCTGAATAACATTAGCCTTTCAATGTGGAAGGAGAAATGTTTGTTCTGTCTGTGGGGAAATGTTTCAAACATTACGTGACTGGAAAATCACTAAGACACATACACCTGAGGGAGAGTGTTCCAGTGAACTGACTGTGGAAAGAGCTTTAACCAGTTACACTGCCTGGGGAAACATCAGATCATTCACAGTGGGGAGAAACTGTGCACGTGTTGTGTATGTGGACAAGGTTCAACTGATTGTCCAACCTGGAGAGACACAAAAAATACCGGCACCATGGAGAAACCGTGGAAATGTGAGGACTGTGGTAAAGGATTCACCTATTCATCCCGGCTGGAAATCCATCGACGCATTCACACTGGGGAGAAGCCGTTCAGCTGTTCTGTGTGCGGGAAGGGATTCACTCAGTCATCCGGCCTTCGGTCACACCAGCGAGTTCACACTGAGAAGAAACCGTTCAGCTGCACAACCTGTGGAGAGAGGTTCAAGTCTTCATCCATCCTCACTGAACATCAGCGAATTCACACAGGTGGGAGACTGTTCATTTGCTTCGTGTGTGGGAAGGGATTCACTCATGTATTTGCCCTCCAGTCACACCACCGAATGCACACAAAGGAGAATCCATTCAGCTGTACTTCCTGTGGAAAGAGTTTCAGGCAGTCAACTGACCTCAATGAGCATCAACGCACTCACATTGGGAAGAAGCCATTCACCTGCTCCATGTGTGGGAAGGGATTCTGTTGGTCATCTCAACTGCTGACACATCAGCGAGTTCACACTGGGGAGAGGCCATTCACCTGCTCCTTGTGTGGGGTGGGATTCACTCAGTCACAACACCTGCTGAGACACAAGCGGGTTCACAAGTGACTGCAGGAGATGGACTCTGCTGTTATTGCTGCTGTGAATCACACCTAGGACTGATAGTCTGGCAATATTAGGTTTGTTTCTGCTGATGTTAACAACCTTGGCTGGAGTTTAATATTCTGGAGATGTCACTGACTTTCAGGGCTGCAATGTCCGTTTTTAAAAGCACCATTTGTGGTCTTTCCCTTGAATACAAGAACTCTCCCCGGGAACTAGTTTACAATAAAATTTTGGATTTTACTTCAATCCTAAATTGATATTTGATGCAAAATCTACAATTCAGTGTCAGAAAGGTTCCAGTGATGAACATCTCCAGTTATAAAGTGCTGATTAATCCTTGCTGACAATTCTTACTGACTTGCACATTCTTTAGTGATACCTTCATTATGAAATTAAATTAATAAGGAACGTTAAACAAAATAGTGAAATCTTTTACAGGCACATCAAGAAAAGCTTCATCAATCAATATTGATATTGTTGAAGCTTGGAAATCGCTGAGTTCAATCATTTCTGACACAGCAGCAGCAACATTTGGTAAAGGTGGAACCCACAACAAAGACTCAGCAGAGATGACATCTGTCATTGAAGCAAAAAGCAAAGCCTACCTGATGCACAACATAAACCCAACAGCTAGAGCAATGCACAACTTGAAAGTAGCCAAGATGATTGTGCAAAAGACAGGGAGATACAGTATAAAAACACTGGATCAGCCTATGTCAAGAAATCCAAATTGCCAGTGACAATGGAAATCTATGTGCAATGTATGATGGGATCAAAAGGGCACTTGGTCCGACCATCACCAAAGTTGACCCCTGAAATCACAGATGGTGAAGTACTCACTGACAAAAGTAAACAGATATCCCACAGGGCTGAACACTACTGTGAGCTGTACCCCCGTAAGACAGACATTTCCCAGTCTGTTTGTCTCTCTCCTGCAGCTTCCCATCATGTTTGAGTTGGATAAAGAACCTGTATCTTTTGAGCTTGACCAGCCCAATTATTCTTAGCAAGCAGGAAAGCACCCGGCCAGGATGGAGTTCCAAGCAAACTGCTCAGGTACAGGAAGTCCCAGGTTTTGTGAGCACCTCCTTCTCTGGAAGGTAGCATCTGTTCCACAGGACTTGCATGATGCAGAAGTCATCACAATATACAAAAACAAAGGTGAGAGTGGAGATTGCAACAATTAGAGAGGCATCTCACTCCTTAGCGTCACAGGGAAGACCTACACTACGGTCATGCTTAAACACTTTATCTTTTTGCAGACCGAGTGTATCCAGGAACACAGTGCAGTTTCTGTGCTGGCAGATCTACAGTGGAAATTACCTTCTCCATACACCAGCTACAAGAGAAGCGTACAATTGGGATTTAAAATGCTGCCAGCTTACGTGCTGAGAAAAGTGAAACGTTATAATTACTGAGTGAAAGTAAACCTTTTAGCATGAATCACAATTTACTTGTAGAATTATAAAAGGCACCGAAAAGTTGGATTCCCTAAAGAAAAGCTTCAGCCTTGAAGTTATGATCCGGAACTTACAAGCTGTAGGGAGCTCCACCCTCTTTGACTCTTTTTGGTCTAAGAAGGTTGAAAGCATTTGTTAACCTATGACTGCTAACTTATTTAGTTTTAATTTTCTTCATTTATATTACAGTCATTTGCAAAGGCGTGTGATGAAAGCTCAACTCACCTTTGGTTCAGAGGTCAGGAACTCCAGTTCGGAAATGCATGTCAGATGACCTGAGATGGAGCGCCATTATCTTGGTGTGCCAGGGAGCAGGACACGGAAGGGGGAGAGGGAGAAGTTCCCAAACCAGGGAGAAATCCCAAAAAGTAGTCCCAGGTAAGGGATGAAGATAGGGGACATGAATAGGTCCCCTTAAATGAGGTAAAGCAAAGGAGCAGATAAATAGGCTCAGAGTTAAATAAGGAGCTGCAGTGAGCAGACTTGTAGTGAAGTGGGCTTGAGAGAAGCCCTGAAGATCTGAGAAGGCAGCTGAAGGTCGGTGACTTGGGTACCTCTTTGAAGCAGTGGTGTTCTGCTTGACACAGCCAAAGATCTGAAATTGTGCTTGGAATGTGATGCTTGAGTTTACTCGAGAATCCAGGGGAAAGGAATCTCAGGAGATATTGAAACCCTGTGAGGTGGGCCATTATTGAAACTGCCCGAGTGGGAGTGACTTTTGGAAAGAATTCCAAGGTTAGATCTTCAGATGTGGAGATTAGAAACCCTCATGAGAAAGACAAAGTTTCAGTGGAATTGGTTGGCTCACAATGTGACAAATGTCTGGGTGGGTTCTGGAGCAATCCATGGAATCTGCTTTGGTTGCATCTGTCATTGAAAATTCAGAGTGCGTCAAAGAGATAGGACAGGAATTTTAAGCTCTTTGATAAGAAAAATTGCAAGGCCTTTGGGGACAGTAGTTAACTGAATAATCAGTTATAGAACTCAGTAAAGTGATCAGTTTAGCAGAGGTGCTACTGGAAGGTGGAGTTTAGGGAACTAATTTGTTCATTTTGCAGTTGAAGAAGCAATGAGTTTAAAGTGCAATTTTTGGGTGTCTCGGGGAGAGATACAAGTTGCGTGATAAGCATCGAGTGAATGTTCAGGAATTCACCGGAAGAAAACTGTTTGCAACTGTGCCAGTCCCAAGTGAGAAGATTTTGTGTCAAGCTAGTGGTAACTCTTCAGTAGTTTATGTGTCTGTAAAGATATTTCTGGGGTAAAGGAATAACATCAATCTGAAGTGTCTTCTTTTGTTGGTATTGAGATCTTTCCAACCTTTTTGTCTGGTGTAATATAGTTCTTTTTTTCCTGTTTAGTAACTAGTTTATTCCTTGCATTAGAAGTTCATCAACAGACTCCTGTTGACGAACTTTCCTTCACAGTTTCTTCAAAAAAATTTAGGATCTGTCAAACCAGGATTCACTCTGGGATCTTATTGTCAAGTTTTAACATCAGCTGGGATTGTAACAGTAATCTGAAGAGAGAACAAAAGAGCTTGGAGAAACAAAAATGGTGTTTGGTTCATCTATGATCTGAAAAGAAAAGTTATGTAAAGTTGACACAATTGTGCACATTTGAGAACATTTGCTCCAACTTTCTGCAAACAAGCGAAGACGTTAACCCCTGTCCCACTGTGACAGTTTGAACTAAAGACTTTGCCTTTTAAAGATTTGGATTTATCCCACTTGCTGTCTTTCAAGACAAAATGTTTGATAATGGGAGATTTGGGAGTTAGGTCTAAACTGAATTGTAAGTATTTCCATCTCTGATGTAAAAATGCCATACTACATGAATATTGAATTGGACAGTAAAGTTCCTCCAGGGCTCATGAATGAGATAGAATGGTAATTGATGGGATGGCCCACTTAGAATAAAAGACAGAAAATCATACCAACAAATGGAAGTTGGAATAACTCATCCTGGGTATAGTTCAAGAGAATAGATTAATCTGGTATCAATGTACATTTAAATGGAAGAAAGGAAAGTGTAGATGAGACTAGTAAATTGATAGTGTTTTGTTGAAGATGTTAGTATCCTTGCCTCTGAACTTTTCAAGGAAACTGCATTTAATAGTCTGGCCACTACCTGAGGCATTGCAGTGGGAGATAAGCCAAGATCGTCAGACACCCTCTTGATCTTTTGGTAAGATTACCTGAAAGTCAAGAGTGGCTTGTATCATACTGCATGTGTAGCATGATGTTGGGATACTGGTGTGAGTGTGCAAATGTGATTTGCTACATGTGAAGTAATTAACATGTGGAAATGTATGGTGAACCTGCTCTGAGGAATGAGTCCCAGACATGCCCAGGAACTCAACAACACAACAACATAAAGTGATTAATGTGGTTAGTAGAATGAGACTTTTTATGTTATCAGTGCTCCATAGAGAAACAGACTTTAAAACAATCAGGATAGAATTAAACACATTAAATTCACCCTCCTAATGTTAACATTGAGTGGTTCATTGTTACACTGGGTGATCAGCCCCACTTGCAGATAGTGTGAAATACAGGACAACATCCCTGGATAATCACTGCCTCTAATATCCTCTTGGTATTACCGATGATGCTAATTTCCCTTAATGTTCATGGTCTGGTTGATGAAGAGAATCCAAAGACAGATTACAAGGGGAAAGAATATAATGGAAATGTTTGCACTGACCAAGAGTAAAGCTTTGAATCAACAAAAGGAAGATCATTCTTGAGCCTCGAGGTGGGGAATGTAGACAGGGAGGCCAGGTGAGGAATATCTGAATAATTCTAATAGCTTTATTAAACATTTCTCAAAGGTATGAATCTGTAATAGAAGCAGAAGGTCCTATTAAGGATAAGATTAGACAGGAATAGATCAATGATCTGAAAGGACAGATAATGTATGTTCTCGACACTGAGCCAGAGGGTCAGGGGATGAACTCAATACAAAGACATTATTAAGTCTCTCAGAAAGAGATGGGATTTTCAGGCACAAACTGTGACAAAAGAAATGACATTATCTCTCAGACTCACTTAAAGAGGATTAAATTATTTACAAGATGAGTTCATTAGATTGATCTTTTTCCATTTTAATTTACAAAAACAGAAGATGTTGATATTTGTTATCAAGTTAGCAAGACCTTACTAAAACAAAAATGGTTCAATGCACAAAAGCTTGGGGCCCTTGACCTGGTCTAACTTTGACCAGGGTAACCAGATTAGAACGATGTGCTGATCGCACTCACAACTCTTTCTGATGATTCCTCCCATGAGTATACAGTAATCTCATAGTCTCAGTATGTAGTCACTTGTGTAATAGAAATAAACATTAAACAACGACCCATTGTTTCCTACTTTCTGAGCTTGTTTGAAGGGGTCTGGGTCCAGATAATTGTGTAAGAACACAATGTATAATTAGCCTTTTAGAGGCCAACATCCTGTTACAATTTGAAATTAATCCAGAGATCTCTGAAAAGCAGTGGATCCATTATCAAATTTATTTCAACATAGGAAGCTGGTAAATGACTGACTGATTCTTTTCCCATGCACACAGCAGGTGAATAGCCTCTCCCGTGTGTGAACTTGCTGGTGTAACAGCAGGCGAGATGACTAAGTGAATCCTTTCCAGCAGACAGGTTAAGTGAATGGCCTCCCCCCTGTGTGAGTTTGCCAATGACTTTCCAGCTTGGATAATTGAGTTCCCACAGTCCTCATATTTTCACATATTCTCCATGTTGTCAGTGTTCTTGTGTCTCTCGAAGTTGGATACCCAGTTGAAACCTGGTCCACACACAAAACATGTGTACGGTTTCTCTCTGCTGTGAATGGTGTGATGTTGTCCAGGCTGTGCAACTGGTTAAAGCTCTTTCCGCAGCCAGTGCACTGGAACACTCTCACTTGGGTGTGTGTCTTGGTGCTTTACTCCTTGTGATGAGAACCAAACTTAATGTGCCATCTGCACCATTCCTCTCCTCCACTCCCAGTTTTCTCCCTCCTACTACTCTGGCTGGGTTCAGTTCTCACTTGTGTGCAGACTGGTAATGAAATCAATGACTCAATAATTTTCTCTCCTGGTCACTGCAACCCTGAAGCCCCGCCCACTCCCTGTTCCCTTACCAAGATGGCCACGCATTTGCTGGGCTACTTCCTGAAGCAAGATGGCAGCCATCAACCTGGGCCTGTTCCTGGGAAAAAGCCCCAGAGTGGCAAATGTGGGCCCTGCAGGTTCTTATTCAGGTCCTGTGGCCTTCACCAGGTTTTTCTAAAGCCTTGATCCCCTGCATGCCACCAGCTCACCTGCCTGAAGAGCGCATCCAGCACTTGCATGGTTCTGGTCAAAGCAACACAGGGCATGCTTCAGATACTGTCCAGCACTGCACCTACACACTGAGCTTGTGTGGAGTGAACAGGGCACATTTCCTTCTGCGGGGATTGTTGGGCAAAAACCCTGACATTGAAAATCCCAAATAGTAAATAATGGTTGATCTCTCTGATGCCATTGAGATGCACGAATCAATTAAATCAATAAAATTAATTTTAAAAGTCTCACAGATATTCAAGTTCACTGGAACTCTGACATGGCACAGGCCTGAATGAGATGAATCACAGCAGAATCCAACATCCGCAGTCACAGATGAACTCACTGGTGTCTCATTTCTTTCCATACACAGGATATTTAAACAGCCTCTCTCCATTACGAATGTTTTGTGAATTAACTACTTTAGTCTTTTAAAGCATTTCTCAAGGTGAGAGAATTTAATGTGCCTGTTCCAATGTGGAATTCACTCAGGGCAGGTACAACACATGTTAGAAACAGAGTAAAGATCCCTTTACACTTTCCCATCAAATATTCCCAAGGTAGGTCCAACGAGTGTTAGAATTAAATAGTGAGCAAAGCTCCCTCTAAATCGTCCCATCAAACACACCCAGGGCAAGTACAGCCCAGGCTAGATAAAGAGAAAAGCTTCCATAACGTGCCACATCAAACAGTGCCACAGAGCAGGTACAGCACGGTTTTAATAAGAGAGTAAAACTCCCTCTGCACTGTCCCATCAAACTCTCCCAGCCAATATCGAGCAGGGTTCAGGGAGGTTAGATCCCAGGCACTGCACTGATGTCATAAAGCATCACCGTTCTATCCATCTGGTCCTCTCTTTGTCCCTTTAAAGGTGGAGAACTGGGACATCCTGTCTCCAAACACATCCCACCCTGTTCATACTGAGAATCCCAGGGTGGAGAACTGGGACATCCTGTCTCCAAACACATCACACCCTGTTCATACTGAGAATCCCAGTGTGGAAAACTGGGACATCCTGTCTCAAAACACATCTCACCCCGTTCATACTGAGAATCCCAGTGTGGAAAACTGGGACATTCTGTCTGAAAACACATACCACCCTGTTCATACAGGGAATCCCAGGGTGGAGAACTGGGATATGCTGGTATGTGTCCAGGACAAATTACTATTTGCAAGGTGAAGGTACATCAGCAGCAGGGTTAGTGAAGAGGTTGATGGTAATAACCAGGCAGACTAACTCACCAGGGAAGCTGATCCAATGGGGATTCCATGGGATCCACCCAAAATACAATCATTGGCACTGTGACCTGACTGAAGAGTTTAAGATTATAAAGGGGTTCAATAATCCAAATAGGGATTTCATGAGAAACTTCTTTACCCAGCGAGTGGTGAGAATGTGGAATTCGCTACCACAGCAAGTGGTTGAGGTGAATAGCGTGAATACGTTTAAGGACAAGCTAGATACATAAATGAGGGATAAAGGAATAAAAGGATATGCTGATGGGGGAAGTGAAGAGGGGTGGGAGGAGGCTCATGTGGAGCATAAATACTGACACAGACCAGTTGAGCTGACTGGCCTGGCCCTGTGCTGTAGAGTCAATGGAACAGGAACAAACATATTTATTTTATATCTACCTGTAGTGGTAGATACAGAGTCACCAAAGAAATTTGGGCCAGACTTAGCAAGGGTCATGGCGTTGTGACCTCACTTAACAGAGTATGGAGCAGCCACAGCATCTCGATTACAACAAACATGTGTCTTGTGAAAGCCCTTGTGTGGCCGGTGACAATGTACGAGTGTGAAAGCTGGACCATCAAGAAGAATGAGGAGGCTCGAATGAGAGCTTTTGAAATGAAAGGCCTCAGACGGATATTCCATGTGTAATGGACGGCGAGGAGGACGGACAAGTGGGTGCTCGAGAAAGCTGGTGTTAAGAGGAACTTGTTTGAGGCAGTGATATCAGGGAAGCTCACAGAGTTTGGACACGTGACGCGATCAGGAGGGGAGTGTTTGCAAAAAGAGGTAATGCAAGAACATACACCTGGAAAATGTGCACAAGGAAGACCCAAGATGGAATAGATGGATAATATCAGAAGGTGGACTGACCTCTCAATGGGACAGGCAGTGAGGGCAGCAGAGAATAGAAATCAGTGGAGAAAGATTATTCATAGTGTGGCAACCCTCAGAACAAGGACAGGTGAAAAACAAGATAAGACACCTGTAATATAGGAAAAGCACTATTTACTATCCAGGATAAAATAAATGTACTTCATCTGCCTTTGTTGATCATTTCATTTCATTACCGGCCAGTCCAGTAGAAAGAAACCCTCTGACCCTCCCACTTCACCAACTGTCAGAAGGAACATGGTTCAGTCCTGGGTGTGATTAACAGCAGCAATAACAGCAGAATCCAACCCCTGTAATCACTTGTGAAATTTCTGGTGTCTCAGCCGGTGGAATGAATCACTGAATCCCTTCCCACACTCAGAGCAGGCGAATAGTTTCTGCCCGGAGCGAACTCGCCAGTGTTTCAGCAGATTGGAAGACTGAGTGAATCCCTTCCCACACACAGAGCAGGTGAACAGCCTTTCCCCTGTGTGAACTCGCTGGTGTGCCAGCAGGGTGGATGAATGAGTGAATCCCTTCCCACACACGGAACAGGTGAACGGCCTCTCCCCAGTGCGAACTCCCTGGTGTCTCCGCAGGTGAAATGAATCACTGAATCCCTTCCCACACTCAGAGCAGGTGAACGGCTTCTGCCCGGAGTGAACTTGCCAGTGTTTCAGCAGATTTGAAGACTGAGTGAATCCCTTCCCACACATGGAGCAGATGAATGGTTTCTCTCCGCTGTGAACTCGCTGGTGTGTCAGCAGTGTGGATGAATCCTTAAATACCTTCCCACAGTCAGAGCAGGTGAACGGCCTCTCCTCAGTGTGAACTCGCTGGTGTGTCAGCAGTGTGGATGAATCCTTAAATACCTTCCCACAGTCAGAGCAGGTGAATGGCCTCTCCTCAGTGTGAACTCGCTGGTGTGTCAGCAGTGTGGATGAATCCTTAAATACCTTCCCACAGTCAGAGCAGGTGAACGGCCTCTCCCCAGTGTGAACTCGCTGGTGTCTCAGGAGAAGGGATGAATTAGTGAATCCTTTCCCACAATGAGAACTGATGAATGGCCTCTCTCTGCTGTGAACTCGCTGGTGTGTCAGCAGTGTGGGTGACTGAGCGAATCCCTTCCCACACTTCGAGCAGATGAACGGCCTCTCCCTGGTGTGACTGCGTCGATGAGTTTCCAGCTCAGACGGGGTTCTGAATCCCTTCCCACAGTCCCCACATTTCCATGGTTTTTCCATGGTGCTGGTGTCCTTGTGTCTCTCCCGGTTGGATAAATAGTTGAAGCCTCGTCACACACAGAACACGTGTACAGGGTCTCCCTGCTGTGAATGGTGTGATGTTTTTCAGGCAGTGTAACTGGTTAGAGCTCTTTCCACAGTCAGTGCACTAGAACACTCTCACTTGGGTGTGAGACTTGGTGCTGTTCCGGTCAAACTGATGTTAAAATGGCCAATGGTATTCACATCCCAACGAATCAAGTGATGTCAGATCGTGATGTGACATTTGTTTTGCGATTTCTGTCTCCAAATCTCGCCTTCTAATATCCTGTAAAACGAATTTACAGAAAGTCATCACCGTCAGTACAGGATGGAAATTCAGAACAGACAATTCCAGTTTCTATGGGTCATTCTCTCCTCTCTCGTTCCCCAAAAGCTGTAAATCTCTGCCCCACACCCTCTCCCTCCATCCTCACTCTGCTGTACCTAATATACACCCTCCCCATTCTCCTGAAAGTGCTGCTTCAAGCTGATCGACAGATCAATACACACTGCTTTCTGTCCTCAGCACAGAGATCATAACATCATAAGAAATACAAGCAGGCGTAGGCCATTTGGCCCATTGAGCCTGCTCTTCCATTCAATAGGATCATGGTTGATCTGATTGTGACCTTAAGTCCACTTTCCTGCCTGTCACCCATGACCCTTGACTCTCTTGTCAATCAAAAGTCCGTATAACTCAGCCTTGAATATATTCAGTGACTCGGCCTCCATTACTCTCTGGGGAAGAGAATTCCACAGAATAATGGCCCTCTGATAGAAGAAATTTCTCCTCAATTCCATGTTAAATGAGAGCCCCCTTATCTTGAGGCTCTGCTCTCCTAGTTCTAGAATCCCCCACGAGGGGAAACAGCCTCTCTTCATCTACCCTGTCAACCCCCCTCAGAATCTTATAGGTTTCAGTAAGATCACCTCTCATTCTTCTAAACTCCCATGAGTACAGGCCCAACCTTTCCTCATAAGACAACATCTTCATTCCAGGAACCAGCCTGGTGATCCTTCTCTGAACTGCTCCTAAGTTATTCTTGGGAATAGCTCCCCTTAATTAAGGACACCAAAACAACACACTGGGGAGAGGTATTGTGATCTGAAAGCTATTACAGAGACATAGCTTCAAGGTGGCAAAGGCTGGGACCTGAATATTCAAGGGCACATGATGTTTCAGAAGGACAGGAAGCTAGGAAAAGGTGGATGGGTAGATCTGTCAGTTAAGGATGACATTAGTACAACAGAGACGATGACCTTAGTTCTGGAAATCAAGATGTAGAATCAGATTGGGCAGTGATAAGAAATAGTAAAGGTAGGAAGTCACTTGTGGGAGTAGCTTATAGGCCCCCTAGTAACCACACTGTAGGACCGGGTATCCAGGAAGAAATAATGGTAGGTATTAATCCAGGTATAATCCAGGTATTTTTATATTTATTTTTGTTTTGGATTTCCAGCGTCTGCAGTTTTTTGCTTTTAAGAAATAATAGGGGCTTGTGAGAAAGATACACCAACAATCATGGGTGATTTTAACCTACATGTAGATTGGATGAATCTGAATGGCAAAGTTAACCTGGAAGATGAGTTCATCGGGTGTTTTCGGAACAATTTCTTAGAGCAGCATGTGCTACAGACAACCAGAAAGCAGGCTATTCTGGATCTGTTAACGTGTAATGGGAAGGCATTAATTAATGGCCTCATAGTAAAGGTGCCCCAAGGGAGCAGTGATCATAATATGATTGAATTTTGTATTCAGTTCGAGGGAGAGAAGAATGGGTCTAAGACTAGTGTTTTGAACTTAAATAAGGACAATTATGAGGGTATGAAGACAGAGGTGGCCAAAGCAAACTGGGAAATTAGACTAAGTGTTAAGTCAGTAGAGATGCAGTGGCAGATATTTAAGGAGATATTTCATAATACTCAGAAAGATACATTCCATTGAAAAAAAAGACTCTAGGGGAAAGACGTACCATACGTGGCTAACTAAGGCAGTTTAAGATAGTATTAAATTGAAAGAAAAAGCATACAATTATGTGAAGATTAGTGGCAGGTTAGAAGATTGGACAGAATATAGAAAAAGCAAAGAACGGCTAAAAAATGAGGAAGAATTTAGAGTACAAGAGAAAGCTAGCTGGAAATGTGAAAGCAGATTGTAAGAGTTTCTATGGGTATTCAAAAAGGAAAAGAGGTAAAGTGAACATTGGTCCTCTACAGGACGAGTCTGGGAATTAATAATGGAAAATAAGGAAATGGAAGATGAATTGAACACATATTTTGCATCTTCACTGTAGAGGTGAAAGGAAGGGGGGGACTTAAAACAATTACAATCACCAGGGAAAGGGCACTGAGAAAATTATTAGAACTGAAAGTTGAAAAATCCCTGGGTCCTCGATGGTCTTCACCCTCGGATCCTAAAAGAAGTAGTTGCTCAGACAGTAGATGCATTTGTTTTAATTTTCCAAAATTCCCTAGATTCTGGAATGATCTCAACAGATTGGAAAATTCCTAAGGTAACACCTTCATTCAACAGAGGGGGACAGAAAGCAGGAAATTACAGTCCAACAAGCTTAACATTTGTCACTGGGGAAATGCTGGAATCTATCATTAAGAAGGTTATAGTGGGACACTTGGAAAATCTCAATGCAATCAGGTAGAGTCAACAGGGTTTTGTGAAAGGGAAATTGGCTTGAGGAAGTAACAAGCAATGTGGATCAAGGAGAATCTGTGGATGTGATGTACGAGATTTCCAGGATTGACAAGGTGCCACATCAAAGGTTACTATACAAAATAAGCTCATGGTGTTCGGGATAACATATTAGCATGGACAGGGGATCGATTAGCTAACAGGAAACAGACAGTTGGCATAAATGGATCATTTTCGGGTTGACAAAATGTAACGAGTGAAGTTCCACAGGGATCAGTGCTGGGCTTCAACTATCTACAACCCATATTAATGGTTTGGTTGATGGGGCTGAATGTATGGTTGCTAAATCTGCTGATGATATAAAGATAGGTAGGGGCACAATTTGCCAAAAATCATAAGGAGTCTGTAAAGTGATATAGACAGGTTAAGTGAGTGGGCAAAAATTTGGTAGATGGGAGTATAATGTAGGAAAATGTGAATCTGTGCACTTTGGCAGGAAGAATAGAAAAGCAGCGTATTATATAAACGGAAAGAGACTGCAGAACTCTCAGATGCAGAGGAATCTGGGTGCTCAGTATCTGAATAACAAAACGTTAGTGTGTAGGCACAGCAAGTGATTAGGAAGGCAAATTGAATGTTTTGGTTTATTGCAAGGGGAATGGAATATAAAAGTTGGGATGTTTTGCTACAGTTGGACAGGTTGTTAGTAAGACCACATCTAGAGCACTGTGTACAGTTTTGGTATCCATTTTCAAAAAAGGGGTATAAATGCATTAGAAGCAGTTCAGAGAAGATTCACCCGAATGATCCCTGGGATTGGGGGTTATCTTACGAGGAAAGGTTGGACAGGCTCGTCCAGTATACATTGGAGATTAGAAGAATGAGAGGTAATCTTATTGAAACATATAAGATCCTGAGGGGCCTTGAAAGGGTAGATGCTGAAAAGATGTTTCCCCTCGTGGGGGAGACTAGAAATAGGGGACACAGCTTAAAACTAAGAGGCCTCCTATTTAAGATGAGAATTTTTTTTTCTCTCAAAGGGTCGTGAATCTTTGGAATTTGTTTCCCCAGAGAGTGGTGGAGACTGGGTCTATCAATATTTTTAAGGCAAAAGTTATATAGACTCTTGACTAACAAGGGGGGTGTAAGATTTCAGGGGGAGGCAGAATGTGAACTGGAGGTTACAGTCAGATCAGCCATGATCTTATTGAATGGTGGAGCAGGCTCGAAGGGCCGAATGGCCTATTCCTGCTCATAATTCCCGCTCACCGAACAATCCCCGCCCACTCCCTCTTCCCTCACCAAGATGGCTGCCCATGTGCCTCGCTCCCTGAACAAGCCCCGCCTTCTTCTCTCAAGATGGCGGCCAGTTGCCTGGATAACCCGGGCCCGTCACCGGTGAGGAAGCTCCGCCTCCCTGATCCGCCCTGATTCGCAATATGGCGGCCGGTAAGCCCGATACCCGGCCTTGTTATCGCGGGGCCAATGACCTGTTATTCAGGGCCTAGGGCCTACCCCAGAAGTTGATCCAGTTCCTAGTCCAGCCGCGGTTTCCATTCCTACCCTGTGCTCACAATCTCTTCCCGCTTCCTGAACCGTCCGCTCCTCCTCACTCTGTCACCATGACTGACACTGAGCATGCTCAGAGAGCACACCCACACTGCATCTGCGCACTGGACTCCTATAGTCATTGATAGGGGACTTTCCGAAGCGTGGGGTGTTGTGGGTAATCAAACCACCATTGACAGATTGAACAGCTGACTGAAAATTAATGTCTCGGTATCCCAAGCGAGATCGGGGCCAAAGGCATAATACAACATAAGCGCCTATAATATGTAGAAAATTGAAAGCCTGGGCCTTCCATACCTGATATGAAGTCTGAGCAATGCACCCCACCTCCCTCACCAATATCAGATTGGAAAAGGGTCAAAAAAGGTGATCAACAAGGACCAGTTCTCGTAGCACTGCTATTTGGACCTGAGAACAAGTAATTCAATGTCAAAATTTGCAGCTGATACCAAACTAGGGGTGTATACCTAAAACTGAGGAAAAATGTAACATACACATTACAAAACTTCCAGCCTGGGCAGTAAAGTGGCAAGTGAACATTATCATAGATAAGTTGTGATGATGCACTTTGATGTGAAAAATACAAACATCACCTGCACCTGAGAAAATAAGAAAGTTACTGGTGCAGAAGAGCAAAGCAATCTCTGGATAAAAGTGAACAATTAATTAAAACCATCACTGAAAGTCAGCACATCAATTAAAAATGCTCACAAAGGAGTGGTATTTATTTCTAGAGGTACAGAATTCAGAAATAGTGAAATTATGTTCAATTCGTGTAAGATCCTGTGCACAGCTCTGGTTTCTGTTCTACTGAAAGGACAAAGAAGCACAGGTGAAAGTGCAAAAAGATTTGCAAGGATAAATCTCATAACTGAGATTTTGCAGTTTTTTGAAAGATTGAACAGGTTTGGGCTTTTATCTTTCGAAAAGAGAAGATTTTGAGGTGTTAGAGGTCTTTTAAATTATTAACTTGTGGGAGAATAAAATACTAGGGCCATATGTACAAGATGGTAACTAATAAATCCAACAGGCAAATAAGGAGAAACGTCTTTACTCAGAGAATGGTTAGAATGTGAAATTCGCTACCACAGGAGGTGGTTGAGGTGAAATAGCTTAGATGTTTTCAAAAGGAAAGGAGATGGTTACATGAGAGAAGAGAATAGAAAGATAAACTGAAAGACTGAAATGAGGAAGATGGAATGGAAGGAGATTCATGTTGAAGATAACCACCCAGGCTAGTTGAAACAAATAGTTTGTTCCTGGACCCGATATTCCCTGTCCTCACTGCCCAGCTTCTGATCAGCATGTTGCACATCCACCACTTGGACTGCACATGCTCAGAGTACAATCCGGTGCTGAGGAATCACATTGGGCTCCTGTAGTCATTGATGAGGCACATTCTCTCACATGGAAAATTATGGGTTGTAACAGTGTCATTGAAAACCCAATTGGTGAACAGTAATTTTCGCCAACACATTGAGATGGGACCAACTGGCTTGTAATCCAATGAGACAGAATTGGATCAATTCTCTGGTCTGTACAGTGTGGCCCTGGAGGTGGATTAATAGTCAGGCCCATGAAACCTCCCCCCACCATAAACTTTGTTACCCTCATTACCAGCTCCATCCCCCTCCCTGACCACAGTCTGAGGCTACCAGGCCAATTGCAACCTTAGTTTCCTATTTGACCCTGAGGTGAGGGCTGAGCTACGGACGACAAATCCTCTCCAACACTAAGATCACCTCCGTCCACCCCTGTAATATCAGTTGTTTCCATCCTGCCTCAGCACATTTGCTGCTGAAATCCTCATCCATGACTTTGTTACATCCAGAATCGACAATTCCAATCTTCTCCTGATTGGTCCCCCATCTTCCACCCTGCATAAACTTACCCTCCTTCAAAACTCTTCTGTGTGGTCAGCAGTTTAGTAGGAATAGGATCAATCGAGCAGAAGGTGGATCCCATGGACAAGAGGAGCTCTTGAGGGGATAAGGGGAGACAGGAGAGAAACTAAAGAAAGATGTGAGTTTAGGGCTACAGCTGGGCCGATCTTGAGGCGCAGTTTTTCCTGGTGGGCTAGTGAGAGGGAGGGAAGAGGAAGTGGCAGCTGATCAGATTGTCTCAATCTTAGAGACAAAGAAGCACCATGAGCTCCTCACACTTGTGAGGAGGAAGAGACAGGGGAGAGGGAGAGACCTTAACAAGGCACTAATTTGTGAGAGAGCTCAAAATGACTCATCATACTGTCTGTTAAAGCTGATTTATTTGACTTTTATCCAGAGTATTAACACATATAATAGGGATAGAGTTTATTAACATCAGCAGAAACAGATCCCAAAGCTATTTTTGTTTTGAGACAAGTGATGGATAAATACTGGGAAGGTTAATACAACATGGAGATTGTTTCAAATAAAAGCAAAATACTATGAATGCTGGGAAGCTGAAATAAAACCAGAAAATGCTGAAAAATGCTCAGCAGGTCTAGCAGCATCAGTGGAAATAGAAAAACCAAGTTAACGTTTCGAGTCCATACAGATTTCCTTCCCTGAAGGACATTAGTGAACCAAAGACCCAATCTATGGACTGTCGGTTTGAGCCTAAGGAAGACAATCAGAGTGAAGGTGTAAAGATGATGGGTGAAGACTTGGACAACATGAGTAGCTTCAAATACCTGGGGCAACTTGGACAATATCAAGAAGAGAGGACAATGACTGGATACTAATGAGATACAGATGCTGAGATAGATGTGTGGAGTGACAAGAAAGGACAGGATTAGAAACCAGTACATCAGGGGGTCAGTGAAGATTGTGGAAACATCAAAGAAAGTAGCTGAGAAAAGATTGAAATTGTCTGGTCGTTTGTTGTGGAGAGAGAGAGGAAATGTGGTGAGGTGAGTGATGGACATGGGACTGTCAGGAAGAAGGAGAAGATGAAGATCTAAGACCAGATGGAAAGATGTGGTGGCCAGAGACAGAAATGCAGTGGGATTGGAAGAGGAATGTGTGAGTGACAGGAGGAGATAGAGAAGGTGATCAAGCAGCATTGTGGTGACCACAAGTAAAATGGGAGGAAGAGGAAAAAGGAAAAAACATATCCCAGTGAACATGGTTCATTCTTGGATGTGGTTAACAGCAAAATCAAATCATGGTAGTTACTCATGAACTCGCTGGTGTCTCAGCAGGTTGAACAAGTCAGTGAATCCCTTCCCACACTCGGAGCAGGTGAATGGCCTCTCCCCAGTGTGAATCCACTGGTGCCTCAGCAGGTTGGCTGACTGAGTGAATCCCTTCCCACACTCAGGGCAGGTGAACGGCCTCTCTCCAGTGTGCGCGCACTGGTGTTTCAGAATGGTGGATAAATCAGAGAATCCCTTCCCGCACTCAGAGCAGGTGAATGGTCTCTCCCCAGTGTGAATTCATTGGTGTACAGTGAGGTTTGTTGATCGCCTGAACCCAGTCCCACAGTGAGAGCACTTGAACGGTCTCTCCTCAGTGTGAACACGTTGGTGGGAGATCAATTGCCCGGAACTTTTATAGCACTTCCCACAATCTGGGCATTTAAAAGGTCTTTCATCAGTGTGAACTCGCTGGTGTATAAGCAAGTCGGATGACCGAGTGAATCCCTTCTCACACTCTGAGCAGGTGAATGGTCTCTCCCCAGTGTGAGTGAGCTTGTGTAAATGCAGGCTGCTGGATTGAGTGAATCCCTTCCCACACTCCGAGCAGGTGAACGGCCTCTCCCCAGTATGAACCTGCCGGTGAGCCAACAGGTTGGATAATTGGATGAATCCCTTCCCACACGCAGAACAGGTCAATGGTCTCTCCCCAGTGTGAACTCGCTGGTGTGTCATCAGGTGGGATGACCGAGTGAATCCCTTCCCACACACAGAACAGGTGAATGGTCTCTCCCCAGTGTGATCACGCTGGTGTGTCAACAGGTGGGATGACTGAGTGAATCCCTTCCCACACTCGGAGCAGGCGAATGGCCTCTCCCCAGTGTGAACTCGCCGATGATTCAGCAGGGTGGCTGACCGAGTGAATCCCTTCCCACACTCGGAGCAGGTGGTCTCTCCCCAGTGTGAATTTGCTGGTGATTCTGCAGGGTGGATGAATGAGTGAATCCCTTCCCACAGTCCTCACATTTCCATAGTTTCTCCCTAGTGTGAATGTGCTTGTGTCTCGACAGGCCAGATGATCGGCTGAAGCCTCGTCCACACACAGAACACATGTATGGTTTCTCTCCATTGTGGATGGTGGTTTTCCCTTCCATATTCAAAATCTGATAATATTCACGTTAATATAAATTGGGCAACTCCGTCAGATCCTGATGTGATGTTTGGTTTCAGTTTCCCAACTGCAAATCCTCCCCTTCTAATACCCTGTGAAATTTAAAACAGAAAAAAAAGTGACAGAGAACCCACAAAAACACAAAGACAGACTGTGAAATTGTGCTGAATGAATTTATGGGACTTGCAATCGGAAAAAAGACTATGAAAGCTGAAGGGCTGTCATAAAAACCCAACTGGTTCATTAATGTCCTTCAGGGAAGGGAAAACTGTCACCCAGTCTGGACCTAAAGAGGACTTTGGACACTACAGGAGGAAAAAGAGAGAGAGAGAGAGCACGAGAGAGAGAGTGCGAGCGAGAGAGAGAGCGCGAGCGAGTGTGAGAGCACGAGTGCGAGAGGGAGAAAGGGATATAGAAAGAGAGGTAGAGAGAGGGAGAAAGAGAGAGAGAGAGAGAGAGAGAGGCAGCGGATGAAAGAGAGAGGCAGCGCATGAAAGAGAGTCCTTTTATAAATCTACAGTTTGGCCAAAAGGTGACAGAACCTCCCAAACCGTCAAGCTCAGCCACCTGGAAGGACCAGGGTAGAAGGTGTATGTGAACACCATCGCCTGCAAGTTCCCCTTCAACTCAGACACCATCCTGACTTGTCTAACATCTAGTCCTGGGTGAACAGAAATTTCCTTCAATTAAATACTGGGAACATGATTGCCATTGTCTTCAGTCCCTGCTGCAAACTCCACTCCATAACCACTGACTCCATCCCTCTCCTCAGAAACTGTCTGAAGCTGAACCAGACTGTTCACAAGATCGCTGTCATCTTTTACCCCAAACTGAGCTTCTGACCACCGATCCGCATCATCACCAAGACCGCCTATTTCCACCTCAGTAACATTGCTCAGCTCTTTCCTAGTCTCAGCTCATCTGCTTCTGAAACTCTCCTCCATTCCTTTGTTACCTCTAGACTTATCCATCCGTATCTCTGTAATCTCCTCCAGTCACATAACCCTTTGAGATAACTGCGCTCATCTAATTGCAGCATCATGAGCATTCCACATTTTAATCACACCAGCAATGGTGGCCATTGTTTCAATTACCTAGGCCCAAGCTCTGGAATTTCCTCCTTTAATCTCTCCACTTCTTTACCTCATTGACTAAGCTTCTGGTCGCCTGCTCTAATATCACCTTATGTGACTCGGTGTCTAATGTTGCTTTGTAACATTTCAGTGAATGGCTTGGAAAGTTTTATTATGTTAAAGACACAATATAAATGCAAATCATTGTCACTGATTTGGACATATATCACTGTTCCTTCATCATCGCTGGGTGAATAACCTGCAACTCCTTATCTAACATCATTGTGGGAGCACCTTCACCACACGGACTGCAGCGGTTCAAGAAGGTCAAACATCATCTTCTCCACAGGTAACTGGGGGTTGACAATATCTGCTGCTGGTCTTGTTAGTGTCACCCGAATTCCACAAACTTTTAAAATATGTATATGTAAAATAGATTGAAGCATCTAAAGAAACTGAATATTCACTGCTTTATAGAACAATACAGCACAGATGGAAACCATTCAGCCCATCATGCCTATGCTGGCTTTTTGCAAGATTTATTTAATTGATTTCACAGCCCTGCTGGTGGAGTCAGAACAGTCTGCTGTCATAATGCAAGAGGTGAATGGAGAAGATTTTCCAGTTGGACAGCTCTCAGACATACTCACCCTTGTGCAAAGATCGATTGCCCAGTGTACTAAGCAGATATGAAGAGTTACACAGAGTTACCTGGTAGAGTTTAATTCAATAATTCTACATACCCCACAGACCACAGTGACATTTTTAATACAGGGTCAATTAAGGGAGTATCGCTGATGTAATAGAGTAGATGAATTAATATCCTGCAACCTCACAATTAAGAATTGGCTGGGATGTTGCAGTATGAAAGAACCTCACATACATGTCAGGTGAAAGAGGCCACGTACAATGAACCAGTAAAAGCCACATCATTGTGAGACTCCACTGTTCATCTGGATGGATCTTTGTTTTATAAACAAGGTCTGTGCCAGACTGGTTCTGTGTCTTTGATACCTCATGACAGCTGTAATATCCTTATTAAATAACCACCACAATATTCAGCCTAGAAAGCATCACAGCCTTTCAAACTGTTACTGAAAGAAGCACCAACTATTCTGAAAGCTCCTCTAGTTGTAATTCCCTTATGCAGAATCTTTCATCCTGGCAAAAAACATATGGCTTCTCGACAACAGAAAGGAAACCACTCAGTCACCACTACAAACTCTGAATGATTCGGGGTGTTGCTGGTAAGTGTCCAGGGCAAATTGCTGTTTGTCAGCAGCAGGAGTTAGTGAAGAGAGTGATGGTAATAACCAGGCAGACTGGCTCACCAGGAAAGCTGCCCCAGAGGGGATCCCATGGGACCCCCCAAATCACAATCATTGGCACCTGTACCACAGCCCACAGACTCCATGGGGTTGGGAACCTGAGTGGGAGACACAGAAGAGGGAAACAAAGATAGACATGAAAGACAGGAAAGTAAAAAGCAAAAGTGGAAGGCAGAGGAAACGGGGGCTAGCAGCAAATAGGGCAATAGTACAAAAGAAGATGTGAATAAAGACAAGTCTAAAGGCACTGTCTCTGAATGCATGGAGCATTCGCAATAAGGTAGATGAATTAATAGTGCAAATAGATGTAAACAGCTATGACATGATTGCGATTACAAAGGCACGGCTGCAGGGTGACCAAGGCTGGAAACCGAATATCCAAGGGTATTCGATATTTAGGAAGGGCAGGCACAAAGGAAAAGAAAGTGGAGTGGTATTGTTTGTTAAGGATGAAATCAGTGCAATAGTGAGAGAGGATATCGGCTGAGAAAATCTAGATGTAGAATCAGTCTGGGTGGAGCTAAGAAGCAACAAGGGGTGGAAAACATGAGTGGGAGTTGTATATAGGCCTCCAGACAGTGGTGGTAAGGCAGGGGACAGTATTAAAAAGGAAATTAGAGATGCATATAACAAGGGTGCTACAGTAATCTTGGGTGACTTTAATCTAATATAGACTGGGCAAATCAAATTAGCAATAACATTGTGGCGGATGAATTCCTGGAGTCTGTACGAGATGGTTTTTCGACCAGTGTGTCGAGGAACCAACTAGGGAACAGGCTATCCTAGATTTGGTTTTGTGCAATGAGAAGAGGTTAATTAATAATCTTGTGGTGCGGGGTTCTTTAGGGAACAATGACCATAACATGAGAGAATTCTTCCTTAGGTTGGAAAATGAAGTAGTCCAATTTGAAACTCAGGTCCTAAATCTAAACAAAGGAAACTACAAAGATATAAGGCGTGAGTTGGCTAAGATAAATTGGAGAAATTCATTAAAAGACATGACGGTGGATAGGCAATGGCTAATATATAAGGAACGAATGTATGCATTGCAACAGTTATATATTCCTTTCTGGTGCAAAAACACAACAGGAAAAGTGGCCCAACCATGGCTAACAAAACAAATGAAGTGTAGTATTGGATCCAGAGGTGTCATGTAAAGTTGCTTGAAAAAATAGCAAGACTGAGGCTTAAAATTCAGCAAAGGAGGACCAAGAGATTGATTAAGAGGGGAAAATAGAGTACGAGTGTGAACTTGCAAGGAACATAAAAGCTTCTACAAGCATGTAAGAAGAAAAAGATTAGTGAAGACAAATGTAGGTCGCTTACAGGCCGAAATCTTTTGATTGGTAAGGGGATCAAAGGTTATGGGGAGAAGGCGGGAGAATGGGGTTGAGAAACTTATCAGCCATGATTGAATGGCGGAGCAGACTCGATGGGCCGAATGGCTTAATTTCTGCTCCTATGTCTTATGGTTATGGAAATAGGAGAATTTATAATAGAGAACAAGGATATGGCAGTGCAATTAAACAACCATACTAGTTCTGTCTTCATGGAGGAAGACACAAATAGCTTCCAAGAAATACTAGGGAACCAAAGATCTAATGAGAAGGAGGAATTGAAGGAAATTAGCATTACTTAAAAAAAACAGTGCTGGAGAAATTAATGGGACTGAAAGCTGATAAGTCCCCAGAGCCTGATAATCTATATCCCAGGGTACTAAATAGGTGGCCATGGAAAAAGTAGATGTGTTGGTTGTCATCTTCCAAAATTCTGTAGATTCTGGAATAGTCCCAGCAGATTGGAAGGTAGCAAAAGTAACCCCACGATTTTAAAAAAAGGAAGGAGGAAAGAAACGGGGAAATACAGACCAGTCAGCCTAACATCTGTGGTAGGGAAGTTGCTAGAATCTATTATAAAGGATGTGATAACAAGATATTTAGAAAATATCAACAGGATTAGACAAAGTCAACATGGATTTATGAAAGGGTAATCATGTTTGACAAACCTCCTGGAGTTTTTTGAGGACATGACTAATAGAAAAGATAAGGGAGAACCAGTGGATGGGTGTATTTGGATTTTCAGAATGGTTAAAGTCCCACATAAGAGGTTAGTGTGCAAAATTAAAGCACATGGGATTGGGGGTAATATATTGGTATGAATTGAGAACTGGTTAGCGGACAGGAAACAGCAGGAATAAATGGGTCTTTTTTGGAATAGCAGGCGGTGACTAGTGGGGTACCGCAGGGATCAGTGCTTGGGCCCCAGCTATTCACAGTATATATCAATGATTTGGAGGAGGGAAACAAATGTAATATTTCCAAGTTTGCTGGCCACACAAAACTAGGTGGAAATGTGAGTGGTGAGGGGGGTGTCAAGAGTCTTCAAGGTGATTTAGACAAGTCGAGTGAGTGGGAAAATACATAGCAGATGCAGTATAACATGGATAAGTGTGAAGTTATTCACTTCGGTAGGAAAAACAGAATGGCAGAATATTATTTAAATGGTGATACATTGGGAAATGTTGATGTACAAAGGGACCTGGGTGTCCTTGTACACCAGTCACTGAAAGCAAGCATGCAGGTGCAGCAAGCTGTTAAGGCAAATGGTATGCTGGCCTTCATTGCGAGAGGACTTGAGTATAGGAACAAGGATGTCTTACTGCAGCTATACAGGGCCTTGGTAAGATCACACCTGGAGTATTGTGTGAAGTTTTGTCTCCTTACCGAACAAAGGATATACTTGCCATAGAGGGGGTGCAGCGAAGGTTGACCAGACTGATTCCTGGGATGGCAGGATTGTCGTATGAGGACAGGTTGGGCCGACAAAGCCTGTATTTATTGGAGTGTAGAAGAATGAGAGGGGGTCTCATTGAAACGTATAAAATTCTGACAGGGCTGGACAGACTGGATGCCGGGATGACGTTTCCTCTGCCTGGGGGCGGGGTCTAGATCAAGAGGTCACAATCTCGGGATACGGGGTAGGCCATTTAGGATTGAGATGAGGAGAAACTTTTTCGCACAAAAGGTGGTCAGCCTGTGGAACTCTCTATCACAGGGGGCTGTGGTGGCAAAATCGCTGAATATATTTAAGAAGGAAACGGACAGATTTCTAGACTCTAAAGGCGTCGAGGGGTATGGGGTGAGAGCGGGAGTATGGCATTGAGATAGAGGATCAGCCATGATCATACTGAATGGCAGAGCAGACTCGAAGAGCTTAATTGCCTATTCCTGCTTCCATTTCCTATGTTTCAATGAAGCCGCTCACGACAGTGACCTCTCACCTGACAGCTCACAATGCCCGGCTGATTGACGGCAGAACCGGACCAATAGGCAAGGAGAGGGCGGGGCTGTCGGCGCGTCGAAGCGGCTGGTCCTCCAACCAATCGGAGTGAATAAGGGGCGGGGCAGGGCTGGGCTGAGTGAAGCATGCGCAGTGTGATTAATGGCGATGGGGAAAAGCTTCTTTCTAGGATTCGCATTCGGTAAAGGCGGAGAGGGTAGGATGGCGGGGTGAAGCGATGGCGCAATCCGGCCGGCGGTTGAATAGGCTTCGTAAATGTTATGTAAACCGTAAAGCTCGAAAAACAACCAATCAATACCCGGGACCGTGACGCTCTTTTGCACAGAGCAGGGCCGCCGCTTTCACCCAGTTCCAGACCCGGATTAACGGCCGCCATTTTTATTGGGGGCAATTTGCAGCAGGGCGCATGCGCGGCCTCCATCTTTGTAGGGGGCAATGTTATTGAAATTTTTCCAATGACAAAGTGTGAACAATTGTCCATCAAGCTGCTTCACACTTTGAGTCACAATGTCTTATTGATGAGGCAGAACAACGATATATGTCCAAGTCAGTGACAATCATTTGTATTTATATTGTGCCCTAAACAGTATAAAACTTTCCAATGCATTTCACATAAATGTTACAAGGTAACATTTGCCACAGCCACATAAGGAGATATTAGGGCAGGTGACCAAAAGCTTTGTCAAAGAGGTAGGTTTTAAGGAATATTTTAAAGGAGGAAAATGACGTGGAGAGGCAGAGAGGTTGAAGAAGGAAATTCCAGAGCTTGTGGCCTAGGCAACGGAAGGAACAATCACTGATGGCGATTAAAATCGGGAATTCTCAAGAGGCTGGAATTAGATGAGTGCAGAGATCTTGGAGATTGTGTGGCTGGTTGTGGAGATTGTGGAGACAGGAATGATCACAACCATGGAGGAAAACAAGGATGAGAACTTTATCCTTTGTCCTTCTGTCTATGACATCTTTGGCAGTCTCTTCTTTGCCTCCATCTATCACTGGCCCTCTAAACAGCTCTACCCGTCCCACCCCCCTCAACAAGCTTATATTTCACCTCATTTCTATTTCTCCTTAGTTCTGATGAAGAGTCATACGGACTCGAAACGTTAACTGTATTCCTCTCCACAGATGCTGTTGGACCTGCTGAGTTTTTCCAGCTATTTTTGTTTTTGTTTGAGAATTTTAAAAGTTGGTGCTTCTTAACTGGGAGCCTTTGTAGATCAGTGAGCACAGTGGCAGTGGGTGAACAAGACAGTGCGACTAAACACACAAGCAACAGAGCTTTGAATTACTTCAAGATTACGGGGGTGGAGGGGGATGATTTAATGTTGAAGGCTGACTGGGAGTGTGTTAGGATAGTTTAGCCTTGCAGTAACAAAGGAATGGATAATGGTTTCTGCAGGAGATAAACTGAGACTAAGGTGGAGTCAGGCCATATTACTGAGGTAGAAATAGGCGGCCTTGGTGATGATGTGGATATGTGGTTGGAAGCTCATCTGGGAGTCAAATATGACACCATGGTTGTGAACAATCTGGTTCAGCTTCAGAGGAAATTTCTGCGCATCCCGTACTTGACGTCAGACAAGTTAGAATGGTGCGTGACTTGGGTGGGAACTTGGAGGTGCTGGTGTTTACATACCCTGGCCTGTCTAGGTGGTGGAATCTGATGGTTTGGGTGATTCTGTCAATGTTTTTGTGAAATTATAGATATCAAATTTTTCTCCTTCACCACCTGCCTCTCCCACCTCTCTCTCCCAAACACCCTCTCTCCACCCATAGAACCAGAGTCTTGTTTAGGCCCACACCAGATTCCCACCCTGAAGGACATCAGTGAACCAGTTGGGTTTTTACGACAATCCAGCAGTTTTCATGGTCAATTTTTCCTGGTGCCGGCCCCACAAATTACCGGATTCATTCAGCTCAATTTCACAACCTACCTTTGTGTCTTCTGGGTTCTGTCTCACTCTCTTTTTCTGTTTTATATCAATTTCACAGGATATTGGAAGGGAAGGATTTGCAGTCAGGAAGCTGAAACCAAACATCACATTGGGATCCGATAGAGTCACCCAATTTATCATAACTAGAATATCATCAGAATTTGAACATGGAAGGAAAAAGCACCGTTCACAGTGGAGAGAAACCGTTCACGTGTTCTGTGTGTGGACGAGGCTTCAGCCGATCATCTAACCTATCAAAACACAAATGCAGTCACAACAGGGAGAAACTGTGGAAATGTGGAGACTGTGGGAAGGGATATAATTATCCAGTTCAGCTGGAAAGTCACAGGCGCACTCACACTGGGGAGAGGCCATTCACCTGCTCTGACTGTGGGATAGGTTTCACTCGATCATGCCACCTGACAAGACACCAACGAGTTCACACCGGGGAGAGGCCGTTCACCTGCTCCGAGTGTGGGAAGGGATTCACTCAGTCATCCAACCTGCTGACACATCGGCGCATTCATACTGACGAGACACGTTTTAAATGTCCAGACTGTGGGAAGCGCTTCAGAAGTTCTGGGGACTTGATGTCCCATCAAAATGTTCACACTGATGAGAGACCGTTCAGGTGCTCTCACTGCGGGACTGGGTTCAGGTGGTCATCTCAACTCACTGTACACCAGCGACTTCACACTGGAGAGAGACCATTCACCTGCCCCGAATGTGGGAAGGGATTCACTCGGTCATCCCATCTGGTGACACACCGGCGCATTCACACTGGGGAGACACCGTTTACCTGCTCCGATTGTGGGAAGGGATTCACGCAGTTATCCACCTTGCTGATACATCAGCAAGTTCACACTGGGAAGAGGCCGTTCATTTGCTCCAAGTGCGGGAAGGGATTCACTCGGACATCCGACCTGCTGACACATCAGCAAGTTCACACTGGGGAGTGGCCATTCTCTTGCCACGTATGTGGGAAGGGATTCACTCGGTCCTCCAGGTTGCTGATACACCAGCGAGGTCACACTGGGGAGAGACCTTTTAAATGCCCAGACTGCGGGAAGTGTTATAAAAGTTCCGGGGTCTTGATGTCCCATCAACGTGTTCACACTGACGAGAGACCGTTCAGGTGCTCTCACTGTGGGACTGGGTTCAGGCGATCATCTCACCTCACTGAGCACCAGCGAGTTCACACTGGGGAGAGACCATTCACCTGCTCTGAGTGTGGGAAGGGATTCACTCAGTCATCCACCCTGCTGACACACCAGCGAGTTCACAAGTAAGTATAGTGATTGGATTTTGCTGCTAATCACATCCAGGACTAAATTGGGCTCTTTTTCTGCTGATGTTAATAAACTCCAGCCCAGTTATAGGTGTTAATATTCTGGATATCATCAAAATAAATCAGCTTTGTGTTAAACACACAGTGTGCCGAGTCTTTTTAACATCTATAACACAAGTTAATTCCTTTGAAGTGCTCTCCCTTTCCTGTCTCCTCCGTTCTCAAACTCCAACTCACCAGGCTCCTTAGACAGCACCTTCTGAATCCACGACCACTACCATCTAGAAGGACAAGGCAAGTAGATAGATGGGAACATCATCACCTGGAAGTTCCCCTCCAAGCCACTTACCATCCTGACTTGGAAATATATCGTTGTTCCTTCACTGTCACTGGGTCAAAATCCTGGAACTCCCTCCCTAACAGCACTGTGGGTGTATCTACACCACAGGGCTGCCTTAAAAAGGCAGCTCACCCTCACCTTCTCAAGGGAAATTAGGGATGAGCAATAAATGCTGGCCTCGACTGCAATGCCCATGTCCAATGATTGAATTAGAAAAAAAAACAAGTGTGAGGAGCTCATGGAGTTTCTTTGTCACTATGATTAAGACAATCCTATCAACTGCCTCTGCTGCTTTCCTCCCTTCCACTAACACACTGGGCTGAACTGCCTCTCAAGCTGCTCCTTCTCCTAGCCCTGAACTCACATATTTCTTATGTTTATCTGCCATCTCTCCTCATGCCCTCTCAGAGCTCATCTTGTCCATGAGAACCACCTCCTGCTCCATTGACCCTATTCTCACTAATCTACTGATGTTCCAACTTCCCCATTTTCACTGACACTGTTAATGGTTCTCTCTCTTCAGGTCCTGTCCCTCTGTCCTTCAAATCTGCGATCATCACCCCCTCCTCAATAAAACCAACCCTTGACCACAACATTTTTACAAACTCCCACCCCATCTCCAACCTCCCTTTTGCATCCAAAGTCCTTGTCACTTCCCAAATCCATGCCCATCTTTCCAGGAATTCCATTTTTGAATCCCCCCAATATGATTGTTGCCCCTGTCACAATGTTGAAGGAGCTCTTAGAATCACAACTTACATTCCATGTCACCAAGATGAACTCTCCCTCCTTGTCCTTCTCGGCCTCTCTGCAGTCATTGACACCAAGAACCAAACCATCCTCCCCCAATGCCCCTCCACTGGTACCCAGCTAGATGGGACATCACGCTCCTGATTCCTTTCTTATCAAATTGTAGCCAGAGAATCACCTGCAGTAGCTGTGATTATTTGAATAACACTGTTATAGACTCACTCACTCAATGGGTGATCAGGTATCACTGCACGTTTATATAAAAATGTTCCATTATCACCCTCACTGGTCTGCACAGGAGGGCTGCTTTGGGGTGCATCAGAGTGCTTCAGCTGGAGTTTGATGAGAGAGGGACTTTTAAGGGTTAATTCTATCTAAAGTATAATCTTTCTTTAATTTAGCAACTAACTAAAAGTTGTTCTTTGGGTTGGGAGAAGTTGTTTTAGTCCAGCTTTAAAACAGGGATTATGCAGGCTCTGCTTGCAGCTGCAGCTAGTTAATTAGTTAACTGGCTTAAACAGGTTTTCAGAAGCTAGATTTAGGCAGCATAAAAGCAAGTCATCGATAGTTATGCTTTTATCTTAACTGGAGTGTTGCTTTGGGTTGCATTTGAGTGCTTAAGTTGGCGTTTGGTAAGAGAGGGACTTTTAAGGATTAATTTCTATCTAAAGTCTAACCATTCTTTAAATTTTTTATTCATTTATGGGATGTGGGAATCGCTGGCTAGGCCAGCATTTATTGCCCATCCCTAGTTGCCCTTGAGAAGGTGGCGGTGAACTGCTTTCTTGAACCACTGTCGTCCACATGGTGTAGGTACACCCACAGTGCTGTTAGGGAGGAATTCCAGGATTTTTATTCAGCAACAGTGAAGGAATGGCAACATATTTCCAAGTTAGGATGGTGAGTGGCTTGGAGGGGAACTTCCAGGTGGTGGTGTTCCCCTCTGTCTGCTGCCCTTGTCCTTCTAAGTCTTGCTAAAAGTTTCTCTTTGGGTTGGGAGAAAGTGAGTTTTAGTCCAGCTTTAAAACCAAGATTATACAGGCTCTGCTTGCAGCTGCAGCTAGTCCATTAGTTAACTGGCTTATACAGTTAAGTCATGGCAGGGCAGCTCGGCCAAGTGGAATGCTCCTCCTGTGCGATGTGGAAAGTCAGGGACACTTCCAGTCTCCAGGTGACCAAGTATGCAGGAAATGTCTCCAGTTGCAGCTACTCAAAATCCACGTTTCAGAGCTGGAGCTGTGGCTGGAGTCACTGTGGAGCAAAAGCAAAGAAGAGATCTTCGTGGATAGCACATACAGTGAGGTGGTCATACCGCAGGTAAAGAGTACACAGGCAGAAAGTGATTGGGTGCCTGCCAGACAGAGTAAAAAGCATTAGGCAGGTAGTGCAGGGGTCCCTGGGTCCAAGCAAAGGGGATGCAATGGCGTAGTGGTATTGTCGCTGGACGAATAATCCGGACACCGAGGGTAATGCTCTGGGGACCTGGGTTTGAATCCCGCAACGGAATTTGAATTTGATAAACAATCTAGAATTTAAAAAGTCTAAAGACCATGAAACCATTGTCGATTGTTGTGAAAACCCATTTGGTTCACTAATGTCCCTTTAGGGAAGAAAATCTGTCATCCTTACCTGGTCTGGCCTACATGTGACTCCAGACCCACAGCAATGTGGTTGACTCTTAAATGCCCTCTGAAAAGGGCAATTAGGGATGGGCAATATATGCTGACCCAGCCAGCGATGCCCACATCCCATGAATGAATTAAAAAATGTCTGTGGCATCACGTGTGGCTCAGCTGCACAAGGTGGGGAGAGCGCAAGAGAAATATTGACAGGGGATTCAATCATAAGGGGAACAGATAGACGTTTCTGCGGCCGCAGACGTGATACCAGGATGGTATGTTGTCTCCCTGGCACCAGCATCAAGGATGTCACTGAGTGGCTGCAGGACATTCTGAAGGGATGGGTGAACAGCCAGAGTCATTGTCCATATAGGTACCGATGATGTAGGGAAAAAGAGGGATGAGGTCCTGAAAGCAGAATATAGGGAGCTGGGAAATAAATTAAAAAGCAAGGCCTCCAGGATTCCCCTGGAATCAGGAATACTCCAAGCGCCACGTGCTGGAAAGATCAGGATTAGGAGAATATACCAGATTAATTCATGGCTGGAGAGATGGTGCAGGAGGGAGGGACTTAGATTGCTGAGACATTGGGACTGATTCTAGGGAAGATGGGACCTGTACAAGGTGGATGGGTTGCACCCCAGTAGGACTGCAACCAATATCCTCGCTAGGGTGTTTGCTAGTACTGTGGGGGAGGGTTTAAACTAGACTGACAGGGAGATGGGAAACTGAGTGGGGAGACACAAGAGAGGGAAACAAAGATTGGAATGAGAGACAGAAAAGTAGAAAGCAAAAGTGGAAGGCAGAGGAAACAAGGGCTAACAGTAAATAGAGCCATAGAACAAAAAATCAAGGATGTTAAAAATGTTAAAAAGTCTAAAGCACAGAACATTCGCAATAAGGTAGATGGATTAACAGTGCAAGTAGATGTAAACGGATACAATATGATTGTGATTAAAGAGACTTGGCTGCAGGGTGACCATGGCTGGGAACTGAATGTCCAAGCATACTCGATATTAAGGACAGGCAGGAAAAATGGAAAAGGAGGTGGTGTGGCATTGTTAGTTAAGGACAAATTCATGTGATAATGAGAGAGGAAATTGGCTCAGAAAATCTAGATGTAGAATCAGTCTGGGTGGAGCTAAGAAGCAACAATGGGAAGAAAACATTATTGGGTGTTGTCTGTAGGCCTCCAAACAGTAGTGATCAGGTGGGGGACTGTATTAAACAGGAAATTAGAGATGCATGTAACAAGGGTGCTATGGTATTCAGGGGTGACTTTAAGCTGCATATGGGTTGGGCAAACCAAATTAGCAATATTACTGTGGTGGATGAATTCCTGGAGTGTACAAGCTTTTTTTCAGACTCGAATGTCGAGGAACCGACTAGGAGAGTGTGTGAGAGAGAGAGGAGACAAAGGAGAGTCATACACGGACTCGAAATGTTAACTCTGTTTCTCTCTCTCCACAGGCGCTGTCAGACCTGCTGAGTTTTTCCAGCATTTTCTGTTTTATTTCAGACACCCAGCATCTGCAGTATTTTGCTTTTATGCTAGCATCATGAGGAAATCTTTTCAGTAACAAGTAGTAAGAATTTGGAATTCACTATCGGATGGATACAGATTCAAGAGTGACCTTCAAAAGGGAATCGGATAAATTCTTAAAGGAGAAATGATGCTGGTATGGGGTAAAGAATAGGGTAGTGGGACTAACTGGATCGCTTGCCGAATTTGTCAGCACAGATTCAATAGGCCAAATGGCCTCCTTCTCTGCTGTGGTTTGACGACATTCTGTCATCTATAATAATGGAACGATTCATAATAAACATATGATAGAATCTCAGAGCACGGATGGTGGCCATTCAGCCCATTGTGCCTGTCCTGTCTCTGAAAATGTTACCAATCTGTCGCACTCCCCTACCCTTTTCCGATCGCCCTCCAAATCTTTACTTATTAAGTTGAAATTCAAATCACTTTTGAAAGTTACTACTGAATCTGCTTCTACCAGTCATTCAGACAATGACTTCAGTCTTCCCAATGTTTAATTTGAAGAAATTTCTGCACATCCACCACCAGATATCAGACAAACAGTCTGATAATTTACCAAGAGTGGAGAAATCGTGAGAGGTGGTGGTGAGGCAGAGCTGGGAGCTGTCAGTGTAAATGTGAGAACTGACAGTGTTTTCAGATGATGTCATTGTGTGGAGCAGGTTAATGAGAAACAAGAGGAGACCAAGGCTGGATCCTTTGGGGACACCAGAGGTAACTCTGGGATTGGAAAGGGAAGACATTGCAAGTGAGTCTCTGGCTATGATTAGATAAAGAAGAATGGAACCAGGAGAGAGCAGCCCCACCCAGCTGGACGACAGGGGAGAGGCAAAGGTGCAGAATGATGTGGTCAACATTGTCAAAGGCTGCAGACAGGTCGAGGACGAGAAGGGAGAGTTTATCTTTGTCACAGTCACATAGGGTGTCATTTGTGACTTTGATAAGAGTTGTTTCAGCACTGTGACAGGGGCAAAAACCTATTTGGAGGGATTCAAACATGGAGTTCTGGGAAAAATGGGCACAGATTTGGGAGGTGACAACATGTTCAAGGACTTTGGAGAGGAAAGGGAGGCTGGAGATGGGGCAATAGTTTGGAAAGACAGTGGGGTCAAGCATTTGTTTTTTGAGAAGGGTATAATGATGGGAAATCTGAAGGAGAGAGGGACAGTACCTGAGAAAGAAAACTATTAACATAGTCAGTGGACATTGGAAAGTTGAGTGATCAGCAGTTTAGTGGGAGTAGGGCTGAGGAAGCAGGAGGTGGGTTTCATGGACAAGATGAGCTCTGAGAGGGCATGAGGGGAGATGGGAGGGAAACGACAGAAAGATGAGAGTTCAGGGATTGGGTAATGGGGAACTTTAGGGAGGGCGAGTGGAAGGGAGGGAAGCAGCAGAGGCAGCTGATCAGATTGTCTTAATCCTAGTGACAAAGAATCTCTATGAGCTCCTCACACTTGTTGTTGGAGGTGCGGATGGAGGAGACAGGGGAGAGGGAGAGCCCTTCAAAAGGAACTAACTTGTGTTAGTGATATTAAAAAGATTCATCACACTGTGTCTTTAACACAAAACTAATTTATTTGACTTTTCGCCAGATTAGTAAGTGGGCTGTAGTTTAATAACATCAGCAGAAACAGACCCCAATGAACATGATTCAGTCCTAGATGTGATGAACAGCAAAATCCCATCACTGTTGTTACTTGTGAATTCGCTGGTGTCTCAGCAGGTGGGGTGAATAAGTGAATCTCTTCCCACACTGGGCGCAGGTGAATGGTCTCTCCTCAGTGAGAACTCGCTGGTGTGTCAGCAGGTTGGACGAGGTAGTGAATCTCTTCCCACACTGGGCGCAGGTGAATGGTCTCTCCTCAGTGTGAATTCGTTGGTGTGTCAGCAGGTTGGATGAGGTAGTGAATCTCTTCCCACACTGAGGGCAGGAAAATGGCCTCTTCCCAGTGTGAATTTGCTGGTGTCTCAGCAGGCTAGATAACTGAGTGAATCCCTTCTGACACTGGGGGCGGTTGAATGGCCTCTCCCCAGTCTGAACTCGCTGGTGTGTCAGCAGGTGGGATGACCGAGTGAATCCCTTCCCACACTCAGAGCAGATGAACGGTCTCTCCCCCGTGTGAACTCGCTGATGTCTCAGCAGGTGGGGTGAGTGAGTGAATCCCTTCCCACAAGTGGAGCAGGTGAACGGCCTCTCCCCAGTGTGAATTCGCTGGTGTACAATGAGTTGAGATGATCGCCTGAACCCAGTTCCGCAGTGAGAGCATTTAAATGGTCTCTTGTCTGTATGAACACACTGATGGTACATCAGCTCCCAGGAACTTTTAAAGCACTTCCCACAGTCTGGCATTTAAAAGGTCTCTCATCAGTGTGAACTCGCTGGTGGCTCAATAGGTTGGATGAAAGAGTGAATCCCTTCCCACACGTGGAGCAGGTGAACGGCCTCTCCCCAGTGCGACTGCGCCGATGCATTTCCAACTCAGACGGGAATCTGAATCCCTTCCCACAGTCCCCACATTTCCACGGTTTTTCCCTGGTGTGGCTGCGCTTGTGTCTTGACAGGCCAGATGATTGGTTGAAGCCTCGTCCACACAGAAACCACGGTTTCTCCGCGATGTGAACGGTGCTTTTTCTTTCCATGTTCAAAATCAAATGATATTCAGGTTACAATAAATTGGGTGACTGTCAGAATCTGCTGTGATGTTTTGTTTCTGCTTCCTGACTGCAAATCTTCCCCGTCTAATCCCCTGTGAAACTGATTTAAAACAGGAAAAAGGGAGTGAGAGAGAACCCACAAAAACAGGTTGTGAAACTGAGCTGAATGAATCTAGTAGTTTGTGCGGCCGGTACTAGGAAAAAGTGACCATGAAAACTGCTGGATTGTCATAAAAACCCAACTGGTTCACTAATGTCCTTCGGGGAAGGGAACCTGCCACCCAGTCTGGGCCTATACAAGATTCTGGCCTCCATGGGAGGAGAGAGAGAGGTGGGAGATGCAGGGGGTGAAGATGTGTTTAATACATCTTCAGCTCGACCAGAACTTTGGCAGAATCTCCCAAACCCTCAACCTCCTCCACCTAGAAGGACGAAGGTAACAGGTGTCAATGAACACCATCACCTCCAACTCACGCACCGTCCTGACTTGTCTGACATCCAGTACTGGATGAGCAGAAATTCCCTCCATTTAAACGTTGGGAAGATGAAAGCCATTGTCTCCACTCCCTAACCAGCTCTCTGAGGCTGAACCAGAATATTCGCAACCTTGTTGTCATATTTCAGCCCAAACTCAGCTTCTGACTACAGATCAATAAAACCACCCATTTCCACCTCAGTAACATCGCCCAGCTGTGCCCCTGCCTCAGAGCACAGCCCGGCCCTCATTCCGGCACTATGGGTTCCCGTTTTCATTGACAGGGGACTTTCTGACCCATGGGGATTCAGGGTAAACCAGCCGCCATCGAGACCAATCTGTGAACGGGCATTTTTTCCCCCCCAGTTGGTAAAACAGAAGATCCATGGATGAGGGGGATATTGGACAGGAAGCACAATGAGAGGTTCGGACACTTTATTAAATACTCACAGCAGAAGCACATTAATCTGATCAGAGATCACTTCCTCACGAACAGCCAGCGGAGTGGAGCCTCCTGAGATTCCGGTCCCTTTCCCGTCAGTATTTACAGGAGCTGGGACACGGAAAAGAGTCTCAGTAAAATCAGGGATTTATTTGTTCACTGTTTTAAAATGGGTCTGGGCTCACACTTGAAGTTTGTGCAGCCTGTGATTCCCTGAGTTTATTAACCCTCCCCCTCCAGACCCTTTGAGCTCTCTATTGTTTTTCAATGTCCTACTGGCCCTGTGATTCCCTGGGTTTATTAACCCTCCCCGCTCCAGACCCTTTGGGTTCTCTATTATTGGACTCTCTATTGTTTTTCAATGTCCTCCTGGCCTTGTACCTGATCCAATAAAAACCCTCCTTACATCACACAGGGAACAGCTTTAGACATGTCCTGACTTTTCACCTCAATCTTATTCTGCTGAATGATCTCATTGACCGTTCCCTTTCTCTCGATCAGTCCGTCCACCATCTCTTTTCTGGATTTCACTCCTTCTTGTTGTTCCAGGATTTCATCTCTCTGCCTTTTATTTCTTTTACTGAAGATTCCTGTCCATTGCTGCCTCACAGCCTCGTCCTGTTCCCACATATTCTCCATGTCTAAGTGCTTCCCAGCAGCCGTGGCCCCTATTCCAGCCCAATCACCGATCCCTCTCTTCCCTCCACCCTTTTTACTGGTGTCACTATCACAGGGACGATTTCAGTGTTTTCCCAAAACTGCCTTAACACCGGGGTCATGGCTACTGGGTGGTCATTGTCCACCCATCTCTCTCCCTGCATTCTGACTTCTGAAATCCCCGGATAATTCCCTTATCATCCGAACATCAAGGTCCTTGTAGATGGGATGACATAACCTTGGGGATGGGTGTGTGGTATTCAGGGCACATAGTACCGGAACTATTTTAAATCTTGTATCATTATGTAGGCTTTCTGAGTACAAGTGATGATTAAACCATTTATGGAACCAATTTCATGTGGCAGGACAGATTGAGGGGGTATCAGTGAAGCATATGGGGTCTTGGGCTTCATAAATAGAGGTACTGAGAACAAAAAAGGGAAGTGCACCAACAGAGAATTGTTCTGATCGGGAACTCTCTCCCTGATTCTATGTTTAGCCTCCACCCACTCGTCCTAGATTCCCCAACCAGTGGAAATAGTTCCTATCTATTCTGTCAGTTCCAATTAATATCCCAAAAACTTTGATCAAATCAGCTCTTAATCTTATAAATTCCAGGGATTACAACCCTCACAGTGAGGTGATGTATTTTATCAGGAGGAATAGGGAGAGGGAAAATATTATTCATGGCACAGCTCTAAAGAGTGTGCAGAGACAGAGGGACCTGAGGCTTCATGGCTTTGATCTCTGAAGGTGACAGAATGTATTAAGAGAGTGGTTAGCAAAGCCGATTGGATCTTGAGCTTCATAAATAGTGATATTGAGAACAAAAACAGGGAAGTTATGTTGAATTCTTTATGGAGCTCTGGTTAGGCCACAATTTGAGAACTGCATCCAGTTCTGGTCACCTCACTTTAGGGAGGATGGGAGGGAGGAAGGTCCTTGAGAAGGTGCAGAGGAGCTTTACCAGAATGGTTCCTGCAAAGGAGGTTGAGAGGAGATTGGTAGAGGTGTACGAGATTATGACAGGTTTAGGTATAGACAAAGAAAAGCTATTCCCATCAGCTGATTGTACAAGGACCCAAGGACAGAGGTTTAAGATTTTGGGTAAAAGGTGCGGGAGATGTGAGGAAGAATATTTTTACAGTGAGTGGTAATGACCTGGAGGTTACTGCCTATGAGGGGGGTGAAAATGGACATGGTGAGCGATTTCAAAAGGAAATTGGACAGAAGCATGAGGGAAATAAACTTGCAAGGATACAGGGATAGAGCAGGGGAATGGGACTGATTGGATTGCTCTACATAGCCTAATGGCCTCCTCTATGCCATAATGACTCTGTGACTCTTTTGTGTAATCTCATTCTGTAATTTAACCCTTGGAGCCCAGATCACTCAGGTAAGTATGTGCTACACTCCCTCCAAGGCCATTCTATCCTTCCTGATGTTTGTTGCCCAGAACTGAACACTGTTCTTCAGGTGTGCTTGAACCAGGGTTTGTGTGTCTCAGCATTTTTCCAGTCACACTTGAAATCTTGTCAGAATCACACAGTGCAGAAGAGGCCCTTCAGCCCATCGAGTCTGCACCAATAATGAGAAACACCTGACCTACCTACATAATCCCATTTACCAGCACTTGGCCCATAGCCTTGAATGTTGGTCAAAATGTCAAGGCCCATTGGTCCCTAATGGGCCCAACTCTTTCCCTGATTATCCTCTTCCCATTGGCATTGAAAAAAAAAATTTAGATACCTGCAGTTAAATCTTTCAGACACTAAATTGGAGATTTTTCACCAAATATCAATTTACGATTGTAGTAAAAGTTCATAATTTTATTGTCAAGGGGTTCCTACTGAAAGTTTTTGAAATTAAGGGGAAGGATCACAGATGGTGCTTTTAAAAAGGGACACTGCAGTCCTGAAAATCAGTGACATCTCCAGAATATTAAACTCCAGCCAGTTATAGTGTTGTTAACATCAGCAGAAACAAAATATTGCCAGACTACCAATACTAAACAAGCTTACAAGCAGCAAGAACAACAGGATCCAACCCCTGCAGTCACTTATGAACTTGCTGATGTCTCAGGAGGCATTGTGACTGAGTGAATCCCTTCCCACACACCGAGAGTTGAATAACCTCTTCTCAGTGTGAGTGCGTTGGTGGGTCAGCAGGTTGAAAGACTTTGCAAATCCCTTCCCACACAGCGAGCAAGTGAACGGCCTCTCCCCAGTGTGAACTCGCTGGTGTGCAGTGAGATTGGATGACCGACTGAATCCTTTCCCACATACGGAGCATGTGAACGGTTTCTCTGCAGTGTGAGTGCGTTGGTGAGCAGTGAGGTTGGATGACTGCCTGAAACTCTTCCCACAGGAAGTGCAGCTAAATGGCTTCTCCTCAGTGTGAATTCGCTGGTGTCTCAGCAGGTTGGGTAAAACTGTGAATCCCTTCCCACACATGGAGCAGGTGAACGGTCTCTCCCCAGTGTGAACTCGCTGGTGTAAAATGAGGGACGATGCCTGTCTGAAACTCTTTCCACAGGAAGTGCAACTGAATGGCTTCTCTTCAATGTGAATTCGCTGGTGTGACAGCAGGTGGGATGACCCAGTGAATCCTTTCCCACACACAGAGCAAGTGAACAACCTCGCTCCAGTGTGAACTCGCTGGTGTGTCAAAAGGTGGAATGACTGAGTAAATCCCTTCCCACACTCGGAGCAGATGAATGGCCTCTCCCCAGTGTGAGTGCGTTGATGTACAGTGAGTGCTGAAGAGTGCCTGAACCTCTTTCCACAGGAAGTGCAGCTGAATAGCTTCTCCTCAGTGTGAATTCGCTGGTGTGACCAAAGGCCAGATGACTGAGTAAATCCCTCCCCACACACAGAGCAGGTGAATGGCCTTTCCCCGGTGTGACTGCGTCGATGGTTTTCCAGCAGGGATGGGTAACTGAATCCTTTCCCACAGTCCTCACATTTCCACGGTTTCTCCATAGTGTGGGTGTCCTTGTGTCTCTCCAGGTTGAATAATCAGTTGAAACCTTGTCCAGGCACAGAACATGTGTACAGTTTCTCCTCACAGTGAACGATGTGATGCTATTTCAGGCTGTTTAACTGGTTAAAGCTCTTTCCACAGTCAGTTCACTGAAACACTCTCACTCGGGTGTGAGTGTGTGTCTCGGTGTTTTTCCAGTGACACTGAAGTTCAATATCTTTCCCCACAGACGGAACAGACAAACATTTCTCCTTCCACATTCAAAATCTGAGGATATTCAGGTCCTGGTGAATTGAGTGACTGTCAGAAAATGTTTGGTTTGAGTTTCACATCTGCAAATCCTTCCCTTCTAATACCCTGGAAAATGAGTTTATAAAAGTCATCAATGTCAGTCCAGGATAGAAATTCAGAACAGACAATTCTAGTTTTAATGGAATATTGTTTTCTCTCTTGTTCCCCCAAAGCTGTAAATCCCCGTCCCACACACTCTCCCACCTCCCTGGGCTGAAATCCAAACCCATCTCACCATCTCCACCATTTCTTTCCTCCACTCCCAGGTTTCTCCCTCCCACTCCTCTGCCTGGCTTCAGTTCTCCAGCTCCTGTCTGGAGACTGACAATAAAATCAATGAATTAATCATTTTCCCTCCTGGTCACAGACACCCTCAAGCCCCGTCCACTCTCTGTTGCATCATGAAGGTGGCCATACATGCGTCTGCTCCCAGATGAACCAAGATGACAGCTGTTAATCTGGGCCTGCTCCTGGGAAGAAGCCCCAGCGCTGCAAACGCAGGACCTGCAGGCTCTTATTGGGGGTTTGGGGTCTCCAATGGGTGTTTCTGAATCCTCCACGCCCACCTCCCAGAGTTTCCTTCCTTCCCAGAAATCAGAGTCCTCACTGATTTCAATTGCTGAACACCCTCTCCCTGGCAGGACCGTACTGAGTTTCCATACATACGAACATTGGAATTAGGAGCAACAGTAGGCCATTCGGCCCCTCAATCCTGCCCCACCATTTGATAAGATCACGGCTGATATGATTGTGGCCTCAACTCTATTTTCCTATTTATCCCCTATAACCTGCGACTCCTTTGTCAATCGAGAATCTATATAGCTCAGCCTTGAATATATTCAATGACCCAGCCCCACTGGTCTCAGGGGAAGAGAATTCCACAGCCTATTGGCCCTCTGAGAATGAGTGATAATGAGCTGGAACTTGCTGCCTATGAGGGGGGATGGCAATGGACATGATGAATGATCTCAAAAGGAAATTGGATAAACACTTGAGGGAAATAAATCTGCAAGAATACAGTGATAGAGCAGGGAAATGGGACTGACTGGATTGCTCTGGAGAGCTGGCAGGGACTCAATGGGCCAAACGGCCTCCTTTATGTCATAATGTCTCGGTGACTCTTGCATGCAATCTTGCCTTGAAATTTAACCCTTCGGGTTCAGATATTATTCAGGTAAATCTGTGCTACGCTCCCTCCAAGGCCATTCTATCCTTCCTAAGGTTTGCTGCCCAGAACTGAACACGGTTCTCCAGGTGTGCTCTAACCAGGGTTTGTGTGTCTCGGTGCTTTTCCAGTCACACTGCTTCAGGATCATCGAATAGTCACAGCACAGAAGGAGGCCATTCGGCCCCTTGTGTATATTCTGGCTACCTAAAGGAGATATCCATCTGGTGCCACTCCCCTGCCTTCTCTCTGTAGCCCCACACATTCTTCTTTTTCAAACAATACCATCATTTCCTCTTGAATGCCTCGATGGAATCTGCCTCCGCCGCACTCTCAGGCAGTGCATTCCAGAGTCTAAACACTGGCTGTGAGATAAAGTTTTTCTCATATGACCATTGCTTCTTTCCCCAATTCCCTTCAATCTGTGTCCTCTGAATTTCCATCCTTCCACCAATGAGAGCAGCTTTTCCTTGTTCACTCTGTCCAGGCCCCTCATGACTTTGAACACCTCTATCAAATCTCCTCTCAACCTTCTCTTCTCCAAGGAGAACAGTCCGGACTTCTCTAATTTATATTTGTAACTTCAGGGATGAGGGACTTCATTCTCATGAATCTTTTCTGCACTCTCTCTAATGCCTTCACATCCTTCCCAAAGTGTGGTACCCAGAAATAGACACAATACCCCAGTTGAGGCCGAACCAGTCTTGTATCCAAGTTTAACATAACAACTTTGCTCTTGTACTCAATGTCCCCATTAATAAACCCCAGGATACCGTGTGCTTTATGAACTGCTTTCTCAACCTGCCTTGGCACCTTCAACATATACACATATACATCCAGGTCCCTCTGCTCCTATACCCACTTTAGACTTGTATTCTTTCTTTTCTATTGTCTCCCAGCGTTCTTCTGACCAAAATGAATCATGTCACACTTCTCTGCATTACATTTCATCTGCCACTTGTCCATCCTGTCTACCAACCTGTCTACATCCTTTTGAAGTTCCACACTATCGTCCTCACAGTTCACAATGCTTCCAAGTTTTGTAATGTTTGTGAATTTTGAAACTGAGCCCTGGATACCAAGGTGTAGATCCTAATATTTTTTCAGGAGTAGCAGAGCTCCTAATGCTGATCCCTTGGGAACTCCACTATAAATCTTCGTCCAGTCCAAAAAACAACCATTAACCACTGCACCACTACTCTTTGTTTCCAGGCGCTCAGCCAATTCCGTATCCATGTTGTTACTGTCCCTTTGATCACATGAGCTATAACTTTTCTCACAAGTCTGTTGTGCAGCACTTTATTAAATGCCTTTTGGAAATCCATCTACACCACATAAACAGAATTACCCTCATCACCCCTCTCTGATGCCTCATCAAAAAACTCAAGTAAGTTAGATAAGCCGGTTCTGAGAAAGAGTCATATCGGACTCGAAACATTAACTCTGTTTCTCTCTCTACAGATGCTGCCTGACTTGCAGAGTTTTTACAGAACTTTGTTTTTATTTTAGATAAACATGATTTACCGTTATTAATTTTGTCCTGAATTATCGTTTCTAGAAGCTTCCACACCACAGAGGTTAAACTGATAGACCTGTAGTTGCTGAGCTTATCTTTAGACCCTTTCTGAACAAGGGTGGAACCTTTGGAATTCTCCAGTCTTCTGACATCACCCGAGTATAAGGAAGATTGAAAGGTTCTGGCCAGTGCCTCTGCAATTCCCACTCTCACTTCCCTCAATATCCATGGATGCAAACCATCCTGGTACATTGTCCATTTTAAGTACAGACAGCCTATCCAATATCTCATCAATTTTAAACCCTTTAGGGGTCTCAACTACCTTCTCTTTCACCATGACCTGTGCAATTTCTTTAGTAAATACAGGTGCAAAGTATTAATTTAATACATCAGCCATGCCCCCTGCCTCCATGTGTGAATCCCCTTTGTGGTTCCGAATCAGCCCCACCCATCCCTTCATCATCCTTTGTATGTCTATAGAAGACATTTTAATTTCTTTCTATGTTAGCCATCAATCTCTTTTCATACTCTCTCTTTGCTTCTCTTAATTGCTTTTCCAATTCTGCTCTGAACCTTTTTTTATTCAGCTTGGTTCTACTTTACACCTGACATCTGCAATAAAGTACACTTTTTCTTCTTCATCTTAATCTCTGTTGTTTTTGTCATTGTGAGAGCTCTGAATTTCTTTCCCCTATCTTTTGCCTCATGCGTCCAAACTATCTCTTATTTCAAATCAGCCAATTTTTCAGTTCCAGTTTCACCTGCCAACCTTTGTTTCCAACTTAACTGGGCTTACCTGAAATCTTTGCCTACAGACAAGCTGTTTCACTTCTACATTCAAACTTTGGTGATATTCAGGTTCTGATGAATCGAATGACTCTGTCAGATGTTTGGTTTGAGTTTCCCGTCTGTCAATCCCCCACTTCCAGTGCCCTGTAAGTTCACAATAACCATCACTATATTTCCAGGATGGAAACTGAGAAGGGACAAACATTTCTCTTGATTTAAGTTTGCTGTGTGTAAATCCTCCCCTTCTAACCCCCTGTAAAGATAATTTCCAAAATCCATCCCTGTCAGTCCAGGATAGAAATGCACAATATTCTCTCCTCCTGTTGACAGGGAAAGGAATGTCCGCGCATGCGCCCTGCTGCACAAAATGGCAACCGTTAATCCGGACCTCTCACCGAGGAACGCGGATCGGGGCAACTGCCGCCCACAGATACCAGCGAGGAACCGGTAGCTTGTTATTCTGGCTTCAGAACGGCTCAAGGTGTTTACGAAACCTGCCCGTCCACCCGCCGGCTGCATCTCTCCCTCAATTCCGCCCTTTATCTTACCGGCTGCGGACCTGACAAACAAGCAGCTTTCCTTCGCCCTCACTCACACTGCGCATGCTCCAGACTCGAGGCGGAATTGCACCTGCGCACTGATGTCCAGCTCCAGCAGCCACACTGCGCATGCTCCCGTCATAATACCCGGGTGATTGACGGCAACTCTGGACCAATAGGAAGAGGGGGCAGGACTGCAGGACCAAAGGGGCGCGGCTGGCCCACCAGCCAATTGGAGTGAATGAGGGGCGAGGCTGAATCAGGATCTCCCTCATTGGCTGAAACTCTTCATCATGTTGAAAGCTGGTTTGCCTCAAACTCCTGGAGAAAACTGGACCTTTGTGTTGAGATAAAAACAAAAAACTGCGGATGCTGGAAATCCAAAACAAAAACAGAAATACCTGGAAAAACTCAGCAGGTCTGGCAGCATCGGCGGAGAAGAGTACAGTTGACGTTTCGAGTCCTCATGACCCTGTTCTGTTGAAGGGTCATGAGGACTCGAAACGTCAACTTTGTTCTTCTCCGCCGATGCTGCCAGACCTGCTGAGTTTTTCCAGGTATTTCTGTTTCTGTTTTTGTTTTGGACCTTTCTGTTTGTGGCTTTAAACAGATGAAACCCTGTGGGTGTGGAGCAAATATTTCAACATTTGTTACTGAAATGTGGGAACGTGGTGAAACAAGCCACAAACTTAAAGGAATAACTGGACAGACAGGGAATGTCACCATTAGAACAAGGGGAGTCCTTGGTTTCAATAAATGAACTGGCAGAAGGGTCAGGACAGCTCAGGGAGAAGGTTAATATTGTCATCATTCAGAACAACACAGAATGTAAAGTAAAAGCTGATCTCAAAGACAATTTGTTGTAACGTGTTTGGAGGGGATGTGCTGAACCAGGTTTAAAGAGGTTAAACATGTTTTCTATATTGCACAATCACATTCAAAGCTTCAAAGGTGAGACATGAAAGCCCTCGACATTAATCTTGACAAGTGGGAAGCTGACTGATGATTGATGCAATTGGAAACACCAGCTGTGGGCAGGAGTTCACCACCACAGCGACATGTGGTTTCAGAAACTCCAACACAGACAAACAAGGTGTCAGCAGAGATCATCCCGCAACACAAGTAAGGAAAACCTTCATACGAGGCACTTTTGCCTTTATAGAATCTGCTTGTTCAGCCATCAGATGAAGTGCAGCAGATCGTCTCATCTGTTCTCATTAAAGTTCTGAGGCTGCAATCCCATCATCTCTCGCAGATGGACAGATGCTAAACATATGGGACAATCACATTAAAATCTGGAACTCAGATGGGGATAAAGATTGGTGTTAGGTGGGAAGGTCTGGATCAATGTCTTACTCCAGGAAGCTTTAAAATCAGAATGACAGCATTTCAGAAATTATTCCTGTGATATCAGTGATCCCATTCCTATCTGTTACTAAGACCGATGGAAGTATTTAGTGGAGACAGTAGCATGCTGGAGGATAATGTACACAAGGGTTTTCTGAACTGAGGATAATAGTGAGGGGAAAGGAAGGGATCTTGAAAAAAAAAAGACTCTTCATGTTGCTACAAAGGACATGGGACCTTCCACTTGGTTTGACACAACACACACACACAAACCCACATGGATACACTTCCTATCGATCAGGTGGACCAGGTTATGCCTCACACCGCTAACCCGACTACTGACTAAGACTGGCGATAAAGTATCAGTGTCTGTAAGGACCAAAAAGTTATAGAAATTCAAGTAATCATTATGCTCCAGGGACTCAAAGCAGTTTTGACTACCTAATTCCAGCACTTTCTCTGAACCTTAATCTATAATGGACAACATATTGAACTGACACAATGGCAAAAAGTTAAGCCACCAACAGACATTAGGTGGTCTATGACCACTCTGGTGATCAGCCCTGGTGGGAGATTTTAGACAATACAGAACATCTTTGCATAATTGCAGCCCCTACTTTCCTATTGGTAATATGGATAATTCCCCTTATATTGATGGCCTCGGTGAAGGTCAGGCCACAGAGCAGAATGGATGAAAAGATGGCTCCAAACTCCCTGTAAATCTAACCTTTTGATTTCGGTTTTGTAGCCATCTTTCCATCCATCTGCTGCCTGGCCCTTCACTCCACACAGCCTGATCTTGGTCACCTTGTACACACTGTTATGGATAACAAGCGGGTTACAAAACAGAAAACAGAGAAGAGGTTAAGCAAAGTGACTCAGACTGGTAAAAGGTGGGAACTGATGTTCCACAGGGAGCAATGCTGGAACCACTGTTATTCAAATTTATACAAACGATTTGGACTCAGAAATCAGAAACCCAATTTTAAAATTTGGGAGCAGAATTACAGTAAATCACAGATAAGAATTCCCAGTTAACAAAACTTTGTTGTACAGTTCATTAAATCTTTAATTCAGTAGCAGAGTGAACAAATGACATGAGGAAGTGATGAACTGATTTATTTATGAATTAATTGATTACCAAATTGGGAAGTACAGTTAATACTGGAGGAAGACTGCAACAAAATCCTGGGATCTAACACACACACATCAATATAGCCGGGAATTCTTGGAAACATGGTGTAGGTCCTTCTTCATCTGGAGATCAAATGTCTGTTGTATAATTGTCCCAGGAGTTAAAAGGATCCTGTGAATTCCTCCTTGTGTTATTTTAAGACAGACGTTACACTATTTATTTTTAGCTACGTTTTACTATGTTAAAGGTGCTATGTCAATACAAGTTATTGTTGACATTGGCTTAAAGTAGTGGACTCAGGACTGTCACCAATAAATCTTAAAAACTTCACAGAATAATCACCACGGTCATTTTTAAACTGGAGACTTATTCCTGCCATTTCAGTTTCAGTCAGGAACAGAGCACAGTTTTACACCAATCTCTGATTTAACAGCATGTTTCCAGACTGCCTGACTCAGGTTCTACAACCAACAGTTGTAAAGGAGCCTTCTGCTCTCTGCCTAGCAGCTTTGAAACACGATGGTTACAAAACAGAAATCAGAGGGTTAGATTTCCAGGGAGTTTGTATCTTTCCATCCATTTTTCTATGTGGCCTTGGACTCCACAGCCTGACCTTGGTCATCGTTAGTCTGTACGTACTGCACAGAAGTGGCTGTGACACATTTCTCACATCTCAGGATTAATCCACATGTGGGTTTTGCTGTCAGTGAAGAAATATGAGAAAGACCAAAGTGTCATTTGTCCCTCTCAGTATGACCCTAAAGGACTGCATCCAGGCTGAAGTTCTGTTCCTGCCATATGATCCTCCCCCAGATTGTCCTTTCTGAGCTCCAGCCAGGTGATGTTAAACACTCAGGTAGGAAAGACAAAATTGTACAACAATGTGTGAAAAATAAAGTTTGACATGCTATGTGACATTTATCCAGAATATTAAACAGCAGCCCATTGATATGGTTTATCAACTTATATACGAACATACGAATTAGGAGCAGGAGTAGGCCACTCGGCCCCTCGGGCTTGTTCCGCCATTCAATAAGATCATGGCTGATCTGATTGTAATCTCAACTACACATTCCTGCCGACCCTGACAACCTTTCACCCCCTTGCTTATCAAGAATCTATCTACCTCTGCCTTAAATATAATCAAAGATTCTGTCTCAACTGCCTTTTGAGGAAGAGAATTCCAAAGTCTCACAACCCTACGAGAGAAAAAATAACTCCTCATCTCTGACTTAAATGGGCGACCCCTTAAACAGTGGCCCCTAGTTCAAGATTCTCTCAGAAGAGAAAACATCCTTTCCACATCCACCTTGACAAGACCCCTCAATGTGTTTCAATCAAGTTACCTCTTTCCTCCAATCTTTCCTCATAAGACAACCCGCCCATTCCTGGTATTGATCAATTAAACCTTCGCTGAACTGCTTCCAATGCATTTACATCTTTCCTTAAATAAGGAGACCAGTACTACACATAGTACTCCAGATGTGGGCTCACCAAGTGCCCTGTATAACTGAAGCATAACCTCCCTACTTTTGTATTCAATTTCCCTTGCAATGAATGATAACATTCTTTCAGCTTTACTAATTATTTGCTGTACCTGCACACTAACCTTTTGTGATTCATGCACTAGGACACCCAGATCCCTCTGAATCTCAGAGCTCTGCAATCTCTCACCATTTAAATAATATGCTTCTTTTTTATTCGTCCTGCCAACGTGGACAATGTCACATTTTCCCACATTATACTCCATTTGCCAGCTTTTTGCCCACTCACCTAACCTATTTGTATCTTTTTGTAGCCTTCTTATGTCATCTTCACAATTTACTTTCCTACCTATGTGTCATCAGCAAATTTAGCAATCACACCATTGGTTCCTTCATCCAAATCATTTATATAAATTATAAAGAGCTGAGGTCCCCGCACCGATCCTTGTGGCACACCACTCATCACATCCTGCTAATCAGAAAAAGACCCATTTATGCCTACTCTCTGTTTCCTGTTAGCTAGCTAATCATCTATTCATGTCAATATGTTACCCCCTACACCATGAGATTTCATTTTCCACAATAACCTTTAATGAGGCACCTTATCAAATGCCTTCTGGAAATATAGGTACAGTACATCCACCAGTTCCCCTTTATCCACAGCACCTATTACTTCTTCAAAGAGCCCCAATAAATTGGTTAAGCATGATTTCCCTCTCACAAAACCTTGTTGACTCTGCCTGATTAAACTTGAAGTTATCTAAGTGCCCTGTAATAATGCTTCTAACATTTTCCCTATGACAGATGTTAAGCTAACTGGCCTATAGTTTCCTGCTCTCTGTCTCCCTCCCTTTTTGAATAAGAGTTACATTTCCTATTTTCCTATCTGATTTTCCTATCCTTCCCCGAATCTAGCGAATTTTGGAAAATTAAAACCAATGCATCAACTATCTCACTAGCCACTTCTTTTAAGACCCAAGGATGAAATCCATCAGGACAGGGGGACTTATCAGCCCACAGCTCCAACAATTTGCTCAGTACCACTTCCCTGGTGATTGTAATTTTCTTGAGCTCCTCCCTCCCTTCCAATTCCTGATTTATAGCCATTCCTGGCATGTTACTTGTATCCTCCACAGTGAAGACGATGCAAAATATCTGTTCAATTCATCTGCCATCTCCTTATTTTCCATTATTAACTCCCCAGATTCACTTTCTATAGGAGCAACCCTCACTTTGTTAACTCTTTTCATTTTTAAATATCAATATTTACTTTCACTATCTGTCTTTATATTTCTACCTCGCTTTCTCTCGTACTCGACTTTTTCTTTCTTTATTAATCTTTCAATCATTCTTTGCTTTTTTTAAATTCTATCCAGTCTTCTGAGCTGCTAAACATCTTTGCACAATTATATTTCTGCAGAAACAAACTCCAGCTGTCAGAATGAAAGAATTCAATCCTGAACAGGATTAAAAGCAACAGTAACCACAGATTTCAATCCCCATAGTCACTTGTGAACTCGCTGATGTGTCAGCAGGGTGGATGACTGAGTGAATCCCTTCCCACACACGGAGCAGGTGAATGGCCTCTCCCCAGTGTGAACTCGCTGGTGTGTCAGCAGATCCTTTTTACTTTTAAATGTCTTCTCACACTCAGAACATTTAAAAGGTCTCTGATCAGTATGAACAAGTTGATGTGTCAGAAGGTGGGATGACCGAATGAATCCCTTTCCACACATGGAACATGTGAATGGCCTCTCGCCAGTGTGAACTCGCTGATGCGTCAACAGGTCAGATGAATTGGTGTATCCCTTCCCGCACATGGAGCAGGTGAATGGCCTCTCCCCAGTGTGAATTCGCTGGTGTGTCAGTAGTTTGGATGGTCGATTAAATCCCTTGCCACAGATAAAGCAGGTGTATGGACTTTCCCCAGTGTGAATTCTCTGGTGATTCAGAAGTCTGGATAATCGATTAAATCCCTCTCCACACAAGGAACAGATGAACGGACTCTTCCTCGTGTGAATGCGCTGGTGTGTCAGCAGGTAGGATGACTGAGTGAATCCCTTCCCACACACGGAGCAGGTGAACGGCCTCTCTCCACTGTGAGTTTGCTGGTGCCTCTGAAAGTTTGATGAATGACCAATTGCCTTCCCACACACGGAGCAGATGACTGAACTCTGCTCAGTGTGAATGTGCTTGTGTCTCATCAGGTTGGATGAATTAGTGAATCCCTTCCCACACACGGAGCAGGTGAATGGCCTCTCCCCAGTGTGGCTGCGTTGATGAATTTCCAGTTTTGATGGGGAACCAAATCCCTTCCCACAGTCCCCACATTTCCACGGTTTCTCCATGGTGCCGGTGTCCTTGTGGCTGTCCATGTTGGATGGTCAGACCAAACCTCGTACACAGTTTATCCCCGCTGTGAATGATTAGATGTTTTTTCAGGCTGTGCAATTGGTTAAAACATTTCTCCTCCTACATTAAAGGTTCAATGATATCCAGCACCTGATGTATTGAGTGAATCTGTCAGATTTTGACGTGATTTTTGGTTTGAGTTTCCTGTCAGCAAATCTTCCTGTTCACTTCCTTGAACTGCTGTAGTCCATGTGGTGTCGGCGCTGTTAGGAAGGGAGTTCCAGGATTTCGACCCAGCGACAATGAAGGAACCGCAATATATTCCCAAGTCTGATTTATGATGGAAAAAAGGTTATTGATAAAGCAGCTGAAGATGGTTGGGCCCAGGATACTGTCCTGAGGAATTCCTGCAGCGATGTCCTGGGTTTGAGGTAACAAAGAATAAAAAAAACCTGATAAATGTTAAATTGTGTTGTTGATAAAAGAGATACTCATTTAATTTTTCAGAGATGACTGATTCCCCAGGGGTTCACTCTGACTCCCCTGACTGACTGACTCAGGGTCCAGTCCTCAATCCCCCCGACTGGTGACTGAAGTCGCTGCTCCCTTTGCTCCTCCGGCCTCTGAGCTCCTCTTGCTGTTGTTTCCCAGGACAGTCAATGCTCGCTCTCCAACATGACCCTGTCAGATGGAGTTCAGGGGCTCAGAGGGAGAAAGGAAAATGTGGCGGTGAATCTGAGTTGGGAAAAACAAGGAGAGAAACAGGATTCAATGGAGAAACTGAGCGGGGGGCGAGCACAGCCTCAGGAACAGCGAGTGCGGCTCTCAGAGGCCGAATGAGAGCGGCCCGGCGGCCGCGCGGTGATCTCCCCTGGCTGGGGGTCGGGTTTCCACCGAGTCCGACTCACAACAAAGGAGCCACCCAGAATGCCCCGCGGCTGGCCCTGGGGAGCATGCGCACTCTCAGCGCCTGGGGAAAGGTGCGTGTTGAATAGAGCGGTTTTTGGAGCGCGATGGATTGTGGGAATCTCGGCCGCCATTAGCATAAGATTCAAACAATGGTTCCCCCAGAGAAAGAGGACAACTGGCCTGTCTTATCTGCGAGAATCACTTAGCTAATCACACTCTCCCGCCTTTTCTCCATAACCCTGCAACTGATTATTGATACAGGGCCTAGATTAATATAAACTGAAATAGGGTCTAGTGTAGGGATGACTGAGACAGGGCCCAGATTAATCTCAACTGAGACAGGGTCTCGTGCAGTGATTACTGATGCAGCAGGAAGAGTAAAATAATCCAAGACCGGACCTAGTGCAGTAATGAAAAGGATGGTGCCTAATGGAATATTAAGCAAGACATGGTCTGACTCTAGTGCCATAATAACTAAGATATATTGTGATATGGCCCACTGTAATGTAACAGACAGAGGCCCAAATTACAGTGGCACAGTCGACTGCAGTAGCTGCTTTGACAGGGCCTAGTGTAGTGCAAATAGTGGCCTGGTCTTATGTGGCAATAACTGAGACATGGCCAAGGTAAGTTAAAAGCAAAACAGGGGCGAGTGCATTATAAACAGGGACAGGATCTAGTGCGGTAATCAGTACACCGGGTCTACTGTACTATAAACCAGGACAGGGTCTAGTACAGTTCAAAATAATATTAAGAAATATTTGCATTTATATAGCTCATATCATGATCACCACATGTGTCAAAACACTTTACACCTAATTGAGTACTTTCAAATTGTTAGTAATGTTACTAGTACAGGGCCTCGTGTAATACAGGTGGATATAATTAGAGACATGGTCAAATAACTGAGACAGGGTCTAATGAAACATAAACAGAAACATGGTCTAGTTTGTAACAACTGAGACAGCATCAAGGGCACAAATAACAGAGTCATGTACAATATAAATAGAGACATGGTCAAGTCTGGTGATAATCAGAGAGGATCGACTGCAGTAATGTCTTGAATATAGCTTCAAATAGTAATCAAAACCTATTCATGCCTAATCAGGCTTCAGGTGATTGATAGTTAACTGTCACACAGTCAGGTGAGTCAGCTGCCTTAGCAACCTTTTAACTAGACTACTGAACTCAGAGAAAGTAAAGAGAAAGACTTGCCAGTTCAATTCCTACTGTGCAGCAAATTGCCAAGACCCACACTCACTCTCGCTGTGTCTCACTCAGGATGAGGTCTCTCCCCTGCTCGTGTGCTTCTAATAGTCCCTTTCTTAAATAGAGATAAGGTGAGCTGAGATGAGTCACACTAGTTAAGCTTCAAATAGTAATTCAGGCCCTAATCAGGGACAGTCAGCATGGCTTTGTCAGAGGGAAGTCATGCCTAACAAATTTGATTGAACGTTTTGAGGAGATGACCAGGTGTGTAGATGAGGGTAGTGCAGTTTATGTAGTTTATATAGATTTCAGTAAAGCCTTTGACAAGGTCCCACATGGGAGACTTATAAAGAAGGCAAATGCACATGGGATACAGGGTAATTTGATAAGGTGGATTCAAAATGGGCTTAGTTGTGGGAGACAGAGGATGATGACAGAAGGTTGCTTTCCTCACTGGAAGCCAGTGTCCAGTGGCATACCACAGGGATCTGTGCTGGGTCCCCTATTATTCGTCATTTATATAAATGACATAGATGACTACATGGGGGATAGGATTAGTAAGTTTGCGGATGACACAAAGCTTGGCCGGGTGATTAACAGTGAGGTTGAGTGTCTTGGGCTACAGGAAGATATAGACAGGATGGGCAGATAAGTGGCAGATGGAATTTAACCCTGAAAAGTGTGAGGTGATACACTTTGGAAGGAGTAATTTAACAAGAAGGCCACAGCTGGAGTACTGTGTGCAGTTCTGGTTGCCACATTATAGGAAGGATGTGATTGCACTGGAGAGGGTGTGGAGGAGATTCACCAGGATGTTGCCTGGGATGAAACATTTAAGTTATGAAGAGAGGTTGGACAGACTTGGGTTGTTTTCATTGGAGCAGAGAAGACTGAGGGGTGACCTGATCAAGGTGCACAAGATTATGAGGGGCATGGAGGGGGTGGATAGGAAGCAGCTATTCCACTTAGTTGAAGGGTCAGTCACGAGGGGACATAAGTTCAAGGTGAGGGGCAGGAGGTTTAGGGGGGATGTGAGGAAAAACTTTTTTACCCAGAGGGTGGTGATGGTCTGGAATGCACTGCCTGGGTGGGTGGTGGAGGCGGGTAGCCTCACATCCTTTAAAAAGCACCTGGATGAGCACTTGGCACGTCATAACATTCAAGACTATGGGCCAAGTGCTGGAAAATGGGATTAGGTAGGTCAGGTGTTTCTCACGAGTCAGTACAGACTCGATGGGCCGAATGGCCTCTTCTGCACTGTGTGATTCTATTAGGACACCCTTCAACATTCTTTTCTCAGAAGTGAAGAGACCTAGCCTGTCAATCCTTTCTTCATAGGAAGGATGTGAATGCACTGGAGGGGGTGCAGAAGAGATTCACCAGGATGTTGCCTGGGATGAAACATTCAAGTTATGAAGAGAGGTTGGATAGACTTGGGTTGTTTTCGTTGGAGTAGAGAAGGCTGAGGGGCGACCTGATCGAGGTGTACAAGATTATGAGGGGCATGGACAGGGTGGATAGGGAGCATCTGTTCCCCTTAGTTGAAGGGTCAGTCACAAGGGGGCATAAGTTCAAGGTGAGGGGCAGGAGGTTTCGGGTGGATGTGAGACAAAACTTTTTTACCCAGAGGGTGGTGACGGTCTTGAATGCACTGCCTGGGAGGCTGGTTGCCTCACATCCTTTAAAAAGTAGCTGCATGAGCATTTGGTACATCATAATATTCAAGGCTATGGGCCAAGTGCTGGTAAATGGGATTAGGTAGGTAGGTAGGTCAGGTGTGTCGGTGCAGACTCGATGGGCCGTAGGGCATCTTCTGCACTGTGATTCTGATTCATATGTATTTCAGTAGTCATCCTCGTAAATCTTCTCTGCTCCCTTGCCAGTGTCTCTCTATCCTTTTTTATAAAATGGTGACCAGATTACACTCTTTATTCTCAAGTGTGGCCTAACCAAGGTTCCAGACAGCTTTAGCAGAACCTCCCAACTTTCCAATTCCATTCCTTGCGAAATAAAACCTAGTACTTGGTTTTCTCTTTTTATGGTCTTGCTCTGATTGCTGTATTTATACTTGGAGATCTCTTTGTTCCTCTACCCCACCCAGACTCAGACCTTCCAAGTAATAAGTGACCTGCTTATTCTTCTGACCAAAATCTGCTACCTCACATTTATCTGTGTTTAATTTCATTTGCCCCATTCTCCCCACCTCTGATCTAACAAGCTGCAGCTACACTGGAGATATTTATATTTAACTTGTTCACTATATTTGTGATGACTCTGCTCAAACCGTAACCAGAAGGATATCTGTGCATTGCTCTGAGTGTGAGCACAAGGCTGTGTCACTATCACACACAGATACCGTTTCCTTGGTTCACATCGCCATACAAAGACCAGCTCTTTACACATCCCCTTTCTACACAATTGCAGCAGACATCAGCAACGATGTGAGGCTCATTAATATTCACCCACATTTCATAACAGCAAAGGTTCCACTGGGACAAAGGTTCAGGCATTTTCCATTACAGGCAAAACACAGAGAAAAGAAAGACTTGCATTTATGTAGCACCTTTCACCACCTCAGGGTGTCCCAAAGTGCTTTACATCAGGGAAATCCTTTTGAAGTGCAGTCACTGTTGTAATTTAGGAAACACATCACAATCAATTTGCACATAGCAAGCTCCCACAAACAGCAATATGATAATGACCAGATCATCTGTGTTTGTCACATTGGCTGAGGGATGAATATTGGCTGGGACATCAGGAATAACTCCCCTGCTCTTCTTCAACATAGAGACCAGTGGATCTTTTACATCCTCCCGAGCAGCCAGATGGGGGCCTTGGTAATATTCTCAGTTGAAAGACAGCATCTCTGACAGTGAGGCACCCCCTCAGTACTGCACTGGAGAGTCAACCTCAGTTTTAGTGCTGAGTGGCTGAAGTGGAACTTGACCCCACAACCTTCTGCTTGAGAGATCAGAGTGTTACCCACTGAGCCACGGCTGACCCAGCAATACAGCCGCACACTGGCACCTTAACATTGTCTCATCAGCCACAGTGTTTCATTAAATACATTTACTGAGTGGATTTCAATTTAAGCCAGGTTTGCAGACGTGATGCTCCATTCACACATTGAAGGTGAGAGAGATGCTGTGGGACACACACCAAATTCAGGAGCTGAAACTGATTAACAGGTTGAGTTCTGTGTTTAGTGATCCCGAGTCTCTTACAGATGCCTTCCCTGGATCCCAAGGCTAAGAAAGACACTCTGGAAGTATGGGGAGCTGGGACTTTTCCATGAGAGTAACTGAAGGTAGGAGAACTTAAATACTCTAGAGGTAGAAAGGAGAAAAGGTTCAGTCCTGGACATAATTCTCAGCAGCAAAATCAAGAAAATCCAACTTTGCCAGTGACCTGTGAACTCGCTGGTGTCTCAGTAGGTGGTGTGAACAAGTAAATCCCTTCCCACACTCGGAGTAGGTGAACGGCCTCTCCCCAGTGTGAATTCGCTGGTGTAAAGTGAGTTGAGATGATTTCCTGAACTCAGTCCTGCACTGATGGCACCTGAACGGTCTTTTCTCAGTATGAATGCGTTGATGGTACATCAGTTCTCCTGAGGTTTAAAGCACTTCCCGCAGTCAGAGCATTTAAAAGGTCTCTCCTCAGTATGAATGCGCTGGTGTCTCAGCAGGTGGGATGACTGAGTGAATCTCTTCCCACACTCGGAGCAGAGGAACGTCCTCTCCCCCCACTGTGAACTCACCGGTGTCTCAGCAGGTTGGCTAACAGAGTGAATCCCTTCCCACACTCAGAGCAGGTGAATGGCCTCTCCCCAGTGTGAGTGCGTTGGTGTCTCACTAGATCAGATGACCGAGTGAATCTCTTCCCACACTCGGCGCAGAGGAATGACCTCTCCCCAAAGTGAGTGCGCTGGTGTTTCACCAGATCAGATGAATGCATAAATGTTTTCCCACACTCGGAGCAGAGGAACGGCCTCTCCCCAGTGTGAATACGCTGGTGTCTCAGCAGGTCATTGCTTCTTGTAAAGGTCTTCTCACATTCAGAACATTTAAAAGTTCTCTTATTAGAGTGAACATGTTGGTGTTCAGTGTATTGGGCGGATTCAGGAACTCTCTTGTCATACGTGGAATAGATGAACGGCCACTCCCCAGTGTGACCTCGCTGAGGTCTCACCAGTTGGGATAACCGTGTGAATCCCTGCCCGCACTCAGAGCAGGTGAACGGTCTCTCCCCTGTGTGAATTTGCTGGTGTGTCAGAAGGTGGAATGATCAAGTAAATGTCTTCCCACAGTCAGAGCAGGTGAACGGCCTCTCCCCGGTGTGAACCCGTTGGTGTGCCAGGAGGTTGGATGACCGAGTGAATCCATTCCCACACACAGAGCAGATGAAGGGTCTCTCCCCTTTGTGAACACCCTCGTGCTTCAGAAGTTGAATGGGTGAAGCTCTCCCCACACACAGAGCAAGTGAATGGCCTGTCGCTGGTGTGAGTGCGCTGGTGTCTCAGCAGTTCACTGTGTCTTTTAAAGGTCTTCTCACACGCTGAGCATTTAAAACGTCTCTTATCGGTGTGAACAAGCTAGTGCTCAGTGTAATGGGAGGACTGAGCGAATCTCTTCCCACACTGGGAGCAGCTGAATGGCCTGTCCTTGGTGTGAACTGGCTGGTGCTGTGAGATGCATTGACTTGCTGAACGACTCCCCACAGTGAGAGCAGCTGAACGGCCTCTCGTGTGTGTGAAGGAGCTGGTGCTCCGTGAGGCGGGAGGACAGCCTGAACCTCTTCCCGCAGTGGGAGCGGCTGAACGGTCTCTCACCAGTGTGAACTCGCTGGTGTTGGACCAGTTCCTCAGAGGTTTCAAGGCTTTTCTCAGAGTCAGAGCATTGAAGAGGTTCCTCATCAAAGTGATTGAGTTGGTGTGCCAGCAGGTTGGATGAACACATGAATTTCTTCCCACGCACAGAGCAGATGAACAGCCTCTCACGGTTGTGTCAGCATGTTAACCAGCTGTATCAATCCCTTCACACAGGAGGAGCAGGTGAACAGCATCTCACTGGTTTCCAACTGAGACAGTCAATTAAATCCTTCAGATATACAAATCTTCAGATCCAGATGAATTGAGACACTGTCAGACTTTGATGTAAAGTTTGGTTTACTTTTCCTGACTGCAAATCTTCCTCTTCTTTTTTCTGTAAAATAAGTTTACAAAGAATTACATGGAACATACATTACATAAACAGGCTAATCGGTCTATCTAGTCTATCTTGGAGTTTCTACTCCACAGGCGTCTCCTCCCATTCTGCCGACCTCATCTCAGCCTTTCAGTTTATCTTTCTAATCCCTTTCTTCTCTTGTTCTCATCTAGTTTACTTTTGAAAGCATCTAAGGGATTTGTCTCAACCACTTCCTGTAGTAGCGAGTTCCACATTCTAACAACTGTCTGAGGACAGAAATATCTCCCGTTTTCCTCTTGGATTTATTACTAACAAGTGTAAACATTCTGTCCACATCTATCTGTCCAACTCAATCAGAATTTTAAAGACCTATGTCAGAGGAGTTTGCTGTGTGTAAATCCTCCCTTTCTAACCCGCTGTAAAAGGAGTTTCCAAAATCCATCCCTGTCAGTCCAGGATAGAAATTCACAACATTCTCTCCTCCTGCTGACAGGGATGACCGCGCATGCGCTCTGTTGCAGTTTGCCCCTGTAAAGATGGCGGCCGTTTACTGCGGCCTGTGACTGAGAACCGCGGCCCGCAGCTACCTCCCCGTTCGCTGCTTCCTCGGGAGCTCTAGCAGCTTATTCCGACGTTGAGGCAGCCAGTGGGTATTTATCAAGCCTCCCCACCCACTCTGCCGTCTTTAATCCTCCCCATCCACCGGCTTCATTTACTCGCCTGCACTCGATATTTGTGAACAGCTTCGACCAGTTCCTAAAAACAATAAACTACTGCGGATGCTGGAAATCCAAAACAAAAACAGAATTACCTGGAAAAACTCAGCAGGTCTGGCAGCATCGGCGGAGAAGAAAAGAGTCGACGTTTCGAGTCCTCACGACCCTTCAACAGAATTTCAACAGTTCTGTTGAAGGGTCGTGAGGACTCGAAACGTCGACTCTTCTTCTCCACCGATGCTGCCAGACCTGCTGAGTTTTTCCAGGTAATTTTGTTTTTGTTTTCGACCAGTTCATGGTGCGGCCTCGACTGCGCATGCTCTACTCAGCGCCCGCAAAGCGCATGTTCGAGTCACACCCGGTAGTGCGCATGCGCAAGAAGCTTCTGCAACGAGAATAGGGCACGTTCTGCCCCGCCGCGAATGCTGGGTAAGACTCCGGTCATTGAAACATGATATTGTTGAATAGAAAATTATGTTTTGTGATCGATTGGAGTCACAGGGCCAAAATATAATATTATTAAATCAATTGATACGGCAACCAAAGTGCACGGGTCCTCCACCATATTTCTATCCTGGGTGTAATTAATAAAAATTAATACTTTAACAGTTAGATGGAAACTCACTGGACTGTCAGTGCGTGGAGTTTTCCCAAGACACAAAACACTTAAGCTGCCTCTTGCTAGTCAGAATGCACTGATTGTGAATCAAATCATTTGAACTTTCAAAGTTGGTGGGAGGTGAGAAAACTAAGTAATTCCTTTCTCATTCGTGAAATATGTGAAAGGTCTCTGCACTGTGACTGTGCTGCTGTGTCAGTAAATGGGATGACCAACTGAATCCCTTTCCACCTTCAGCTGGTGATGATATTTTCATGCTGTGATCTTACCCATCACTTTACTCTCAGATGGGAATCTCAAACCCTTCCTGAAATGATAAAAGCAAAATGCTGCAGATGCTGTAAATCTGAAACAAAAACAAAAAAATGCTGGGAAAACTCAGCAGATCTAGCAGCATCTGTAGAGAGAGAAACAGAGTTAACTTTTTGAGTCCATATGACACTTCTTCAGAGCTGACAAGAAGTGGAAATGTGATGAAATTTATACTGTTAAGTCCCCCGTCAGCATTCCATAGGGACCGTTCCCTCCAGAACATCCTGGTCCACTCCTCCATCATCCCCAACACCTCATCCCCTTCCCATGGCACCTTCCTATGCAATTGCAGAAGGTGCAACAGCTTCCCCTTTACCTCCTGCCTACTCACTGTCCAAGGGCCCAAACACTCCTTTTAAGTGAAACACTGCTTCACTTGCACCTCCTTCAATTTGGCCTACTACATCCGCTGTTCCCAATGTGGTCTCTTCTACATCAGGGAGACCAAACGCAGATTGGGTGACCGCTTTGCAGAACACCCCTGGTCTGTCCTCAAGCATGAACCAGACCTTCCGATCACTTGCCATTTCAACACCCCATCCTGTTCTCATGCCCACATCTCTGTCCTTGGCCTGCTGCAATGTTCCAGTAAAGCATAACGCAAACTGGAGGAACAGCACCTCATCTTCTGATTAGGCACTTTACAGCCTCCTGAACTTAACATTGAGTTCAACAACTTCAGACCGTGAACTCTCTCCTCCATTCTCACCCCTTTTTTCTAATCCCCTTTTTTCTACATTCAGTTTTTTTCCCACGTTTTTATTTTCATTTTTATTCATTTATCCATTGTTTTATCCCCTTTTTTATATCCCCCTTCTATCCATTTTTTATCCTTTTTTCCCACCCCACCACACTCTACCCCCTCCCTAAACCCCATCCCCTACAGGGCCATCTGTTAGTTGTCCCATGTTGTTCTTTCACACAATGCTACCCTTGTTCTGCTATTATCACATTCTGCTTTCTTATCTTTATGCCACTATCAGCAACTTTTTTTTTAGCACTAACCACTACCATTAACACTCCCTTTGTCCTTTAGTTCATGACATCTTTGTCAATCCCTCCTTTGTCCCCACCTATCGCTGGCCTTCTATCCAGCTCCACCTGCCCCACCCCCTTTAACAGTGTAAATTTAATCACATTTCCACTTTTCTTCAGCTCTGAAGAAGGGTCATACGTACTCGAAACGTTGACTCTGTTTCTCTCCCCACAGATGCTGCCGGACCTGCTGAGTTTTTCCAGCATTTTCTGCCTTCCTGCAATGAGTTCCACATTCTCAGCCCTCTCCAGTTAAGGAAAAGCAAAATATTGCAGATGTTGGAAATCAGAAATAAAGCAGAAAATGCTGGAATTTTCAGCAGATCCGCTTGCGTATGTGGAGAAGGAAACATAGTTTACATTTCAGGTCTGTGACTGTTCATCAGAACCGCACTGTGTCTGTGCATCACTCTGTTCTTCAATCCACTGAAACTGCCAGTGAAAACTGCCCTCCACTTCACAGGAAGTGCAAGGGACAAGTTTGTACGTGTGACCTAATGTACAATGTATGATGACATTTTTAAAAAGAGCCCATGTACCAATAGATATTTACATTAATTAACCAAACCTCTTAACCCTGAAGTCTGCTTAAATAATTCACCTCTTTAACAAAGACAGGACCATACAGCTCACACACACTCTGTCTCCAGATTTCTGGCTAAACGAGCTCCCCTGCCATTTTATAGATCTCTCTCTCTCTCTTCTATTCTGATCATATTGAACAAACACGGACCAGCCTTTGAACTGCCATTTCTTGAGGTGTCCTGGCAATTTCTAAAGTCCAGAATTTTAATAACCTTACCCTAACAATTTTAATCTTCCCCAAAGTAAAAATTACCTCTAAAATATTGATATGAAGCATGAACAAGATGGTTATGAAAATATTTCTATGCTTTCATTGTTTCAGTGCTTCAAAATGGTGATTGTTTTCTTGTCTGACTGTGTGTTTGTTCAATGAAATGTTTGTAAAAGGTAACGGTGGAGAAAGGTTGAGAATTTTCAGTGTATGAAAGAAGTGAAATGGATCAACAAAGAAGGAACACATTTCCAACCAGAGTAGAAATAGTGACAGATACAGAATGGCTGTCCCACCTTTAGTTTCTTCACTAGTTCCATTACTCTCACTTTTGCCTTGCATCATCATCCTTTTGTTATTTAATCTCTCCTGCCTTACAACTGATCACAAACCTTCTCTTCAGTTATTTACCCCTCCCCCTTTCTCTGACTGTGCATTTGTTTAAAAAATCTATTGTGTGTCTTTTTTTTCCAGTTCAGATGGAAGTTCAGTGTCTTGAACCATTAACTGTTTCTCTCTCCACAGACTCAGTCTGACCCGCTCAGTATTCCCAACATTTCCTTTTTGTGAATTGGACTGAGAGATGTATGGTCAGCTCCCCTTGGTCGCAGATGTTTGACACTAATTTCCATAGTGCAGTGGGCAGAATGTTTGCTTTACATGTGAAATTCCTGCTTTGAGCCAACGTGGAAACTTTGTGTTTCAATTGCTAAGAGCAGATGATCAGGTCACTGGACTAATAATCCAGAAGTGCGGACACAGGTTCAAATCCCACCATGACAGTGGGTGAAATTTAAATTCAATTCATCAATAAGTCTGAAATTGAAGACTAGTCTCAGTAATGGTGACCATGAAGCTTTCATCGATTGTCATAAAAACCCACCTGGTTCTCGAATTTCCTTTAGAGGAGGAAATCTGCTGTCCTTACCTGGTCTGACCTACTTGTGACTCCCGGCCCACGGTGACGTGGTTGACTTTTAACTGCCTTCTAAAATGGTCAATCAAGCCACTAAGTTCAATGGAAATTAGGCTTTGGTCATAACTGCTGGTCTTGACAGTGACCCCCACATTCCATCAAACTATATAAAAAAATGATCAATTAACATTTTGTTCAATTTGTTTTTGAACTGAATAACTGTTGCCTCATTCTTTAATGGCTCCTACTTTAACTTCTTAAACAGGTCACGTTAAGTGAGAGAAAACTGATCCACAGAGACCCAAAAACAAAATACTGCAGAGGCTGCAAATTTGAACTCAAAAGATATTGTTGGAAACACTCAGCAGGTCAAACAGCCTCCATGGAGAGGACAACAGCATCAATGCTTAAGGTGAGTGAACCTTTATCAAAAGTTGAAGAATTTAGAGATGTAATAGTTGACAAACAAGTACAGAGTCAAGGATAAGAGGTGAAGAGGAGGAATGAACATTGTTGATGGAAGGCAGGAGTTATTAAATGATAAAGGGGGGATAATGCAAGATAAAATTCTGTGATAAGACAATAAACTAATGGGACAAGTGAACAAATAAAAGACAAGTCCAGAATAGGCATAAATAGTAATAGCAGAACCATTACCAGCACCTACCTTCTGAAAAAATGGGAGTAATGATTATGATCAGTACAGGAGGCTGAGGACTGAGAGGTCAGACTGGGCGTGGGGTAGAGAATTAAAATAGAAAATGACCAGATGCTCAGGAATATATTTGAACACTTAATGGTGATGTTCCACAAAGCAGTTGTCCAATCTTGATTTAGTCACCTTAGTGTGGAGGGGATCACATCATAAGCAGTGAATACACAATCCTAAATTGAAAGAAGTGCAAGTAATTTGCTTTATCACTTGGAAAGTGTATTTGGGGCCCTAGAACATGGGAACTGAGGAGGTGAAAGGGTGGTTGTTGCATCTGCACTGGAATGCACTGGAATAATGCCAAAACTGCAAGGTTATATCTATCAAGAAAGATTGAACAAGCTAGAGATGTTTTACCTGGTAAAGAGAGTGACAGATGACCTGATCGAGTTTTTAAGATTATAAAAGAGATTGACAAGGCAGACAAGTGGAAGATGTTTCCAGCTGCAGATGGATGAGAATAAATATAAGTTCATCATCAATAAAACTAATGTGCAATTCGGGAGAAACTTCTTCAACAGGAGATTAAAACAGAAAACGCTTCTAATCCTCACCATGTCTGACAGCATCTGTGGATTGGGAAACATGATTAACATTTCATTGAAAGGTTGCAGACCTGAAATGTAAATTATATTTCCCCTCTGCAGATGTTATCAGGCCTGCTTGAAATTTCAGAATTGTCTGTTTTTATTTCCGATTTACAGCATCGGCAGTATTTTTTTACTGGGAGCATGTTGAGAATCTGGAATTCATCACCGGAAGGGTTTGAGATCCTCGTCTGAGCTGGAAACTGATGGGTCAATTCATACCCATGAATGGATTGTTCACCAGCTGAACGTGGAAATTGATTCATTCAGTTATTCCATTTACTGACACAGCAGCACAGTCACTCCGGAGAGAGACCATTCAGATACTACACTTGTGCAATGGGATTTATTCAGTTTGCCCACCTGTTCACACCACAACTTTAAAAGTTCAAAGGATTTTATCCACTTGTCTCTTACAGGCAATACATGGTTTAAATGTTCCGTGAATGGGGAAGAAAAATTACTTGCTCACCTACCAGCTGCTGAGACTCCAGTGAGTTCACACTGAATTGTAGTGGTTTGTTCTGTTGTTAATTATACCCAGGACAGAATTATGATGGAGGGCCACTTTGTTTGCTGTATCAATTAATTTAATAGTTTTATATCTTGGCCCCATGGCTCCATCGTAGTCCGATCACAAATCATAATTTTCTATTCAACAATGTCGTGTTTTAATGGTGCGGATCTTACCCAGCATCCATGACGATACAGCATGTGCCCTCTACTCACCAGAGGAAACCATGGCGCAGGCGCAGTGGTGGGTTGTGAATTGCTCATGCGCATTTAGTTCCAGTGGGTGCGTGCGCACTCTACGTGCTGGAGCGACAGGAGGGCGGTCGTCTCGACTCCGCAACCGGTGAACAACGGCTGATTATAGGTGGGTAATGGACGCGGTGGAATGGGCGAGAAGGCCTCATAAACACCCAGTGGATGCCTGGGAACAAAATTAAGAATCTACCAATCCCGCATTTAGTCCATGCGGGGCAGCAGCCGTGGGCTGAACCTGATGACAGATGCGCGTTAACGGCCACCATCTTTATAGGGGCCAATGTGCAGCAGGGCGCATGCGCAGTCATCCCCGTCCCTGTCAGCAGGAGGAGAGAATATTGTGGATTTCTATCCTGGGCTGACAGGGGTGGATTTTGGAAACTCCTTTTACAGGGGGTTAGAAGGGGAGGATTTACTTTTAGGTGATGGAGGTTGAGGCTTTAGAAGGTTTTGTCAAAGTTCTGATCAGGTTGATGATACATAAAATCTCCTCCCCTCTCTGTCTCCCTCCCCCTTATCGAGGCCAGGGCCTTGTGTAGGTTCAGACTGACTGGCAGATTATCCTAATCTGAATATCATATAATTTTGAACATGGAAGGAAAAAGCAGCGTTTACAACAGGGAGAAATTGTACATATGTGCTTTCTGTGGATGAGAATTCTGCCAATCATCTAGCTTGTCGAGCCACAAGCGCAGTCACACCGGGGAGAAACTATAAATGTGGTAACCGTGCGAAACTTCTGGCTTAGTTGTAGAAATACAAAATCCCTCTCCTTCACTACTCCCTCTCTCCCTTTCTCTCAATCTTCCCATAGAGTCTTGTGTAGGGTAACTCGATCGTAGGTTCCCTTCCCTGAAGGACATTAGTGAACCATAAGACCATAAGACATAGGAGCAGAAATTAGGCCAATTGGCCCATCGAGTCTGCTCCGCAATTCAATCATGGCTGATAAGTTTCTCGACCCCATTCTCCCGCCTTCTCCCCATAACCTTTGATCCCCTTACCAATCAAGAACCTATCTATCTCGGCCTTAAATACACTCAATGACCTGGCCTCCACAGCCTTCTGTGGCAATGAATTCCATAGATTCACCACTCTCTGGCTAAAGAAGTTTCTCCTCATCTCTGTTCTAAAAGGTCTTCCCTTTACTCTGAGGCTGTGCCCTCGGGTCCTAGTCTCTCCTACTAATGGAAACATCTTCCCCACGTCCACTCTATCCAGGCCTTTCAGTATTTGGTAAGTTTCAATCAGATCCCCCCTCATCCTTCTAAACTCCATCGAGTATAGACCCAGAGTCCTCAAATGTTCCTCATATGTTAAGCCTTTCATTCCTGGGATCGTTCTCGTGAACCTCCTCTGGACCCTCTCCAGGGCCAGCACATCCTTCCTGAGATATGGGGCCCAAAATTGTTCACAATATTCTAAATGTGGTCTGACCAGAGCCTTACATAGCTTCATCAGCACATCCCTGCTTTTATATTCTAGTCCTCTCGAAATAAATGCCAGCATTGCATTTGCCTTCCTAACTACCGACTCAACCTGCAAGTTAACCTTAAGAGAATCCTGGGCTAGGGCTCCCAAGTCTCTTTGCACTCCAGATTTCTGAATTCTCTCCCCATTTAGAAAATAGTCCATGCCTCTTCTTCCTACCAAAGTGCATGACCTCACACTTCCCCATGTTGTATTCCATCTGCCACTTCATTGCCCATTCTCCTAACCTGTCCAACCTGAACCAGTTGGAGTTTCACAACAATCCAGCAGTTTTCATGGTCACTTTTCCCTCGTGCCAGCCCACAAATTACCAGATTCATTCGGCCCAATTTCACAATCTGCCTTTGTGTTTTAATGGGTTCTCTCTTACTCCCCTATTCTGTTTTAAATCATTTTTACAGGATATTAGAAGGGGAGAACTAGCAGTTGCGAAACTCAAACTCAACATCACATGAGGATCTAATGCAGTCACCCAATTTATTATAAACTAAATATCATTAGATTTTGAACACGGAAGTTGAAAACACCATTCACAGTTGGGAGGAACCATACATGTGTTCTGTGTGTGGACGAGGCTTCAGCTGATCATCTGGCTGAAGTTTGGGAAGGGATTCACTCTGTCATGCAACCTGTTGGCTCACCAGCGAGTTCACACTGACAAGAGACCTTTTAAATGCCAGACTGTGGGAAGTGCTATATAAGTTCTAGGGAACTAATGCGCCATCAACGTGTTCACACTGATGAGAGACTGTTCAGGTACTCTCACTGCAGGACTGGGTTCAGGCAATTATCTGACCTCACTGTACACCAACGAATTCACACTGGAGAGAGGCCGTTCACCTGCACAGACCGGGGAAAGGGATTCACTCGGTCATTACGCCTGCTAACACACCAGCGAGTTCACACTGGATAGAGGCCGTTCACCTGCGCCGTATGTAAGAAGGGGTTATCTCACTCATCCACCCTGCTGAGACACCAGCGAGTTCACAAGTAACTACTCTGATTGGACTTTGCTGTTAATTCATTTGTCCATTGGGGTCTGTTTCTGATAATGAAGTCCAGCCCAGTTACAGTGATTAATATTCTGGACAAAAGTTAAATCAGCTTTTTGTTGAATGCACAGTGTGTTGGATCTTGTTAATATCTCTAACTCGTTAGTTTCTTTTGAAGGGCCCTCCCTTTCCCCTGTCTGCTTCATCCTCACCTCCAAAATGACCAAGGAGCCTTGAGTTTTTTGAGGATGTAATAAACAGGGTGGATAAAGGGGAACCAGTAGATGGAGTGTGTTTGGATTTCCAAAAGGCCTTCAATGAATTGTCACGTTAAAGATTACTGCACAAGATAAGAGTTCATGGTGTTGGGGATGATATATTAGCATGGATAGAGGATTGGCTAACTAACAGGAAAGATCGAGTTGGGATAAATGGGCCATTTTCCAGTTGGCAATCTGCAACCAGTGGAGTGCCACAGGGATCAGTGTTGGGGCCTCAACTATTTAGGATCTATACAAATGACTTGGCTGAAGGGGCCAATTGTATTGTAGCTAAATTTTCTAATGATACAAAGATAGGTAGGAAAGCAAGTTGTGAGGAGGATGCAAAGAGTCTGCAAAAGGATATAGATAGGCTAAGTGAGTAGGCAAAAATTGGCAGATGGAGTATAATGTGGTAAAATGTGAGGATGTCCACTTTGGCAGGAAGAATAGAAAAGCAAAATATTATTGAAATAGAGAGAGGCTGCAGTACTGAGGGTTCTAGGTGTCCTTGTACATGAATCACAAAAAGTTAACATTCAGGTAAAGCAAGTGATTAGGAAGGCAAATGGGATGTTGGCCTTTATTGCAAGGAGGATGGAGTATAAAAGTAGGGTAATCTTGCTAATACTGTACAAGGAATTGGTAGGACTGCATCTAGAGTACTGTGTACAGTTTTGGTCCCCTTATTCAAGGAGGGATATACTTGCACTGGAAGCAGTTCAGAGAAGGTTCACTGGGCTGATTCCTGGGATGAAGGTGCTGTCTCATGAGGAAAGGTTGGGCCTGTATCCATTGGAGCTGAGAAGAATGAGAGGTGATCTTATTGAGACATACAAGATTCTGAGGGGTCTTGACAGGGTAGATGCTGAGAATATGTTTCCTCTTGTGAGGGAATTGAGAATTAAGGGACACTGCTTTTTATCTCACTACCAAGCACACGGCCTTATTTTTGTATCATCTGCAAATTTGTTATTCATATCCCTACGTTTAAGTCTGAATCAATGGTATAAACCATGAATACAGGACCCAGTACTGAGCCCTGTGAAACCCCACTGGAAACAGCCTTCCAATCATAAAAAAAACACCCATCGACCATCATTCACCGCTTCCTGCCATTGAGCCTATTTTGGATCTAACTTACATCTTGCTGTGGGGTTCCTTGACTTTTTAATTTTCTGCCCAGCCTGCCATGCGAGACATTGTAGATGTAGATGTTTCCACTTGTGGGTGAATCCAAAACCAGGGGCCAGAAGTACAAGATAGTTACTGATAAATCCAATAAGGAGAAATGTGTTTACTCAGAGTGGTTCGACAGTGAACTCACTACCACAAGGAGCAGTTGTGGCAAAAAGCTGAGATAATTTCAAAAGTAAACTAGACGAGTACATGAGAGAAAAAGGAATAGAAAAATAAAGTGAAAGACTGAGCTGAGGTAGATGGAATGGAATGAGAAGCATGTGGAGTATAAAGACCAGCAGAGACTAGTTGGGCCAAATGGCCTGTTTCTATTCTGTTTATTCTGTGTAATTCTATGTAAACCTTTTTTTACAGGGTGTTAGGAGGGGAAGATTTACAGATGGGAAACTAAAACCAATTATCAAGATCTGACAGAGACTTGATTCATCAGGACCTGAATATCATTGGTCTCTGAACATGGAAGGAGAAACGTTTGTCCATGTGAAAAGATTTCAAACATCAGTGTGACTGGAAAAGCAGCAAGACGCACACACCCGAGTGAGAGTGTTCCAGTACACGGCCTGAAAAGAATCACACCATTCACAGCGAGGGGAAAATGTACAAGTGTTGTGTGTGTGGATGAGGCTTCAATTGATCTTCCAAGTTGGAGAGACTGAAGGACACCAGCACCATGGAGAAACCATGGAAATGTGGGGACTGTGGGAAAGGATTCAAATACCAATCGCGGCTGGAAACTCATCGACACATTCACACTGGAGAGAGACCATTCCCCTGCTCCTTGTGTGGGAAGGGATTCACTCGGTCATCCGACCTTCTGAGACACCAACTCACTCACACTGAGGAGAGGCCATTCACCTGCTCCATGTGTGGGAAGGGATTCATTAATTCATCAGACCTTCGGACACACCAGCGAGTTCACACCGGAGAGAGGCCGTTCACCTGCTCTGCCTGTGGGAAGGGATTCACTCAGTCAGCCCACCTGCTGGCCCACCAGAGAGCTCACACTGGGGAGAGGCCATTCACCTGCTCTGAGTGTGGAAAGGGATTCTCTCGGTCATCCCACCTCACTTCACACCAACTGGTTCACACAGACAATAGACCTTTTAAATGTTCTGACTGTGAGAAGAGCTTTAAAAGCAGGTCCCAGTTGCTGACACACCAACGCATTCACACTGGGGAGAGGCCATTCACCTGCTCCGAGTGTGGGAAGGGATTCATTCATTCATCCGACTTTTTGATACACCAGCGAGTTCACACTGGGGAGAAGCCGTTCACCTGCTCCATATGTGGCAATAGATTCTCCCGATTATCCCTGCTCAAGGCACACCAACTGGTTCACACTGATCAGAGACCTTTTAGATGTTCTGACTGCGAGAAGAGCTTTAAAAGTAGGTGTAAATTGCTGGCACACCAACGTACACACACTGGGGAGAGGCTGTTCACTGGCACCGAGTGTGGGAAGGGATCCGTCCATTCATCCCACTTGGTGAGACACCAGCGAGTTCAGAATTGACTGCAGGGGTTGGATTCTGCTGTTGTTAATCACATCCAGGACTGAACCCTGTTCATTCTGAAAGTTGGCATTTCTTTCTGCTGATGTTAATAATTGAACTGAAGTTTAATATTCTGGTTATATATCAAATAAATCAGCTTTGTTGTAAATACATTGTTGTAGATTTTTGTCTTTCCCACCTGAGTGTTTAACATCACCTGGCTGGAGCTCAGAAAGGACAATCTGGGGGAGGATCATACGGTAGGAACAGAACTTCAGCCTGGACACAGTCCAGGAGCACGATGACCATCCACATGTTGTCCCTGTTGGATAAAATCAAACACAGCATTTATTCTCCATCTGGCTATTTGACCTTTTCAGTTTTTACTGTTTACACTGATCTCCATGGTAACACAGATATTGTGTTTCATTCTCTTGCTACTGAATACTCAATCTAAGACTTGTTTCTCCCAGTTAATGTAGAACATCATATGGACCTTCCCAAGTAACCCACCCAGGCCCCCCCTGTTTAACAATGCTTTTAATATCACTTCATCTCCAATTGAACAGTTAACCTAATGGGTGGGGCTTTTCTCCCTGGAGGTGTTGAGATGGGCAGCACCATCTTCTCCACTGCCTGTGGCAGGGAGAATGTGGAGGTTCTGGAGAAACTGGTCCCGAGTCTGTCGAGTAGCAATGGGGAGTGGGACCCCGGGGGCGGGGGATTTACAATCTGGATTGGTCGAGCTGAAATAGGCTGTGACCGGGGGAGTGAACAGGAGTGGAGTGAATGGTCATTGAGGTACCAGGCGAGGCAGTGACCCAGTCATTGGCCTTGACCAGATCATCAGCTCCCATCATGACAGCTTCTTTCAGTGTCATTTCTCCAGAGTGATTTAAGATCTCGGCCATTGCACTGGGCTCTGGATGGTAGGGGGTTTGGAAATGTGGTTCCACACCCACAAGACGACAGAGCTACTGTATTTCTTCTGCTGTAAAATAAGAAACATTATCGCTCTCTATCCTTTTCAGAAAGCCCCATCTGGTCCCCAAAAGATTTTAAATGTAGTGACTGCATCATTTTTACAGACAGGGAAAGCTTCAATCCAGCAGGGGAGTTTTAAAAGCAGGTACCAGTTGCTGACACACCATCCACACTGGGCAGAGGCTGTTCACCTGCTCCGAGTGGGGGAAGCGATTCATTCATTCAACTGACTTTCTGATACACCAGCGAGTTCAAACTGGGGAGAGGCCATTCAACATATCTATAACTACCAGGGTATACCAGTCCCCCCTTTTTTACTGTGGGCAGTGGGCCTGTACAATTAATCTGCATTGTTTCCCAGAGGGCATCATTCAGATGGCCGTGTCCAATGGGATCATTTATTTCATAGGACTGGATTAATTTGGACACAGGCTCAGGTGGTGATGGCCATCCTGATGCATCCTCAGCCACCGATAGTAATTATGTAACATATCGAGGACTTGAAAAAGCAAAATTGCCCCAATTTGATCCAAAGAAAAAATTAATTATTTTCAAAGGCATCGAGGTGTGACCCAAGTCCAACAAGGCCATCCTTGTGATGGAAAATCTCATGATGGATTACATGTGAGTCCTTACTTGCTGTGAGTGATGAGGGAAACTCTTTCCTATGGTGACAGCCTCTTTGACCACAGTCACATCAGGGTCAGGGTCCTGACAAGCTTTTAAATCAGGTTTAACTGGAGTCTGTCGTACCGGTGCCAACGATTGTGATTTGGGTGGATCCCATGGAATCCCCTCTGGTGCAGCTTTCCTGGTGAATCAGTCTACCTGCTTATTACCATCAACCTCTTCACTAACTGCTGCTGCTGATGTCCCTTCACCTTGCAAATATCAACTTGTCCTGGACACTTACCAGCAATATTGTGGACAATTCCAGTGGTGTTGTCGTTGGACTGGTAATCCAGAGACCCAGGGAAATGCTCTGGAGACCCAGGTTCAAATCCCGCCACGGCAGATGGTGGAATTTCAATTCAATAAAAATCTGGAAATAAAGCCTAATGATGGCCATGAAACCATTGTTGATTGTTGTAAAAACCCATCAGGTTCACTAATGTCCTTGAGGGAAGAAAATTTGTTGTCCTTACCTGGTCTGGCCTACACATGACTCCAGACCCATAGCAATGTGGTTGACTCTTACATGCCCTCTGAAATGGCCTAGCAAGCAACTCAGTTGTAACAAACCACTACAAAGTCACAAAAAAGGAATGAAGCCAGACGGACCACCCAGCATCGACGGAGGCACTGGAAACGACAATGTCTTCCTTACTAACATCTGGAGGCTAGTGCCAAAACTGGGAGAGCTGTCTCACAGACTAGTCAAGCAACAGCCTGACAGAGTCATCCTCACAGAATCATGCCTTGCAGATAATGTTCCAGACACCACCATCACCATCCCTAGGTATGTCCTGTCCCATCGGCAGAACAGGCCCAGTAGAGGTAGTCGGGAGGGAGTTGTCCTGGGAGTCCTCAACATCGACTTTGGACCCCATGAAGTCTTATGACATCAGGTCAAACATGGGCAAGCAAACCTCCTGCTGATTACCACATACAGCCCTCCCTCAGCTGATGAATCAGTGCTCCTCCATGTTGAACACCGCTTTAAGGAAGCACTGAGGTCGGTAAGGGTGCAGAATGTACTCTGAGTGGGGGACTTCAATGTCCATTACCAAGAGTGCTTCGGTAACACCACTACTGGCCGAGGCCTAAATGACATAACTGCTAGATTGGGTCTGTGGCAGGTGGTGAGAGAACAAGAGTGAAAAACATCTGGCCTCACCCTCACCAACCTGCCTGCTGCAAATACATCCGTCCATGACAGTATCGATTGGAGTGATCACCGCAGAGTCATTGTGGAGACGAAGGCCCGCCTTCACTTTGAGAATACCCTCCATCATGTTGTGTGCCACTACCATCATGCTAAATCGGATAGATTTCGAACAGACCTAGCAACTCAAGACTGGGCATCCATGGGATGCTGTGGGCCATCAGCAGCAGCAGAATTGTATTCGAACGCAATCTGTAACCTTATGGCCCGGCATATCCCCCACTCTACCATTACAATAATGCCAGGGGATCAATCCAGGTTCAATGAAGTGTGCAGGAGAGAATGCCAGGAGCAGCACCAGGCATACCTAAAAATGCGGTGTCAACTTGGTGAAGCTATAAAACAGGACTACTTGCATGCCAAACAGCATAAGCAGCAACTGTTAGACAGGCTAAGCAATTCCACAACCAACGGATCAGATCTAAGCTCTGCAGTCCTGCCACATCCAGTCGTGAAGGTGGTGGACAAATAAACAACTCACTGGAGGAGGAGGCGCCACAAATATCCCCATCCTCAATGATGGAGGAGCCCAGCACATCAGTGTTAAAGATAAGGCTGAGGCATTTGCTACAATCTTCAGCCAGAAGTGCCAAGTGGATGATCCATCTCAGCCTCCTCCAGAGGTCCCCAGCATCATGGATGCCAGTCTTCTGTCAATTTGATTCACTCCACATGATATCAAGAAACGGCTGAAGGCACTGGATACTGCAAACGCTATGGACCTTGACAATATTCTGGCAATAGTACTGAAGACTTGTGCTCCAGATCTTGCTGCACCCCTAACCAAGCTGTTCCAGCACAACTACAACACTGGCATCAACCCAGCTATGTGGAAAGTTGCCCAGTTATGTCTTGTACACAAAAAGCAGGACAAATCCAACCTGGCCAATTACTCAACCCTCAGTAAAGTAATTGAAGGGGTCATCAACAGTGCTATCAAGAGGCACTTGCTTAGCAATAACCTGCTCACTGACGTCCAGTTTGGGTTCTGCCTGGGCCACTCAGCTCCTGACTTCATTACCGTCTTGGTTCAAACATAGACAAAAGAGCTGAACTCCGAGGTGAGGTGAGAGTGACTGCCCTTGACATCAAGGCTGCATTTGACAGAGTTTGGCATTAAGGAGCCCTTGCAAAACTGGAGTCAATGGGAATCAGGGGAAAACTCTCCACTGGTTGGAGCCACACCTAGCACAAAGGAAAGTGGTTGTGGTTGTTGGAGGTCAGTCGTCTCAGTTTCAGGGCATCACTGCAGGAATTCCTCAGGGTTTTGTCCTCGGCCCAACCATCTTCAGCTGCTTCATCAATGACCTTCCTTTCAGCATAAGGTCAGAAATGGGGATGTTCGCTGATGATTGCACAATGTTCAGCACCATTCATGACTCCTCAGACACTGAAGCAGTCCAAGTCCAAATGCAGCAAGACCTGGACAATATCCAGGCTTGGGCTGACAAGTGGTAAGTAATATTCGCACCACACAAGTGTCAAGCAATGAATCATCTCCAAAAAGAGAGAATCCAACCATTGCCCTTTAATGTTCAATGGCATTACGATCATTGAATTCCCCACTATCAGCATCCTGGGGATTACCATTGACCAAAAACTAAACTGGACTAGCCATATAAATGCAATGGCTACAAGAGCAGGTCAGAGGCTAGGAATCATGCAATGAGTAACTCACCCCCTGACTCCACAGAGCCTGTCCACCAACTACAAGGCACAAATCAGGAGTGTGATGGAATACTCCCCTCTTGCCTGAATGAGTGCAGCTCCCACAGCACTCAAGAAGCTTGACACCGTCCAGGACAAAGCAGCCCGCTTAATTGGCACCATATCCACAAACATTCACTCCCTACACCACTGACAGACACTAGCAGCACTGTGCACCATCTACAAGATGCACTGCAGGAATTCACCAAGGCTCTTTCGACAACACCTTCCAAACCCACGACCACTACCATTTAGAAGGACAAGGGCAGCAGATGGATAGGAACTCCACCACCTAGAAATTCCACCCCCCCACCAAGCCACTCACCATACTGACTTGTAAATATATCATTGTTCCTTCACTGTCGCTGGGTCACAATCCTGGAACTCTGCCCCTATCAGCACTGCGGGTGTACCTACATCACAGGGACTGCAGCAGTTCAATAAGGCAGCTCCCCACCATCTTCTCCACGGCAATTAGTGATGGGCAATAAATGCTGGCCCAGCCAGCGAAGCCAACAACCCATCAATGAATAAAAAAAATCCCAAGTCATTCGGAGTTTGGAGTGGTTTCATTTCCGTGTTTTGTTTTGCCAGAGAGGTAGGTTTTCTCTGAACGAGTTACAACCAAAGGAGCCGATTGTCTCAGTGACGGTTTGAAGGACTGTGATGATAATAACCTCACATTTCTGGGCTAAGTATTGTGGTGGGTATTTAATAAGGATGCTACAGCTGTCATGGGGAATCAAAGACACAGCAACAGTCTGATACAGTCATAAAACCGAGACCAATCCACATAAACGCCAGTGCAGTCTAACAGTGGTGTACCTTTAACAGGTTTGGACATGGCCTCCTTCATTTGACAGGTATGTGTGATTCTTTCATACTGCAACATCCCAGTCAATTGGTGATTGTGAGGTTACAGGATATTAAAACCTTTGCTTTGTAACTCCATAATTCTTCTGCTCTATCACACCGGGATACTCCCTTAACTTGGCCTCTTATTAATTATGCCACTGTGGCCTGTGGGATGTGTAGGGTTATTGAATTAAACTTTATGAAGTACCCTTCGTGCTTAACTAACTAGTGAACACTTAAACAAGAGCAACATCTTGTGGATGCCACAGAACAGAAATAAGAACAGGTTCTGGAAAAACCCAGCAGCTTATTCATTCATTCAAGGGAGGTGGGCATCGCTGGCCAGGCCAGCATTTATTGTCCATCCCTAGTTGCCCTTCAGAAGGTTGTGGTGAGCTGTTTTCTTGAACCGCTGCAGTCCATGTGATGTAGGTACACCCACAGTGCTGTTAGGAAAGGAATTTGACCCAGCGACAGTGAAGGAGCAGCAATATACTTCCAAATCAGGATGGTGGGTGGCTTGGAGGGGATATTCCAGGTTGTGGTGTACCCATGTGTCTAATACCCTTGTCCTTCTAGATGGTTGTGGTCGTGGGTTTGAAAGGAGGTGTCTAAGGAGCCTTGGTGAGTTTCTGCAGTGCACCTTATAGATGGTACACACTGCTGTCACTATGCGGTGGTGGAAGGAGTGAATGTTCGTGAAAGGGGTGCCAATCAAGCGGACTGCTTTGTCTTGGATGTTGTCAAGCTTCTTGGGTGTTTTTGAAGGATTCTCTGACAGCATCTGTGGAGAGAGAAACAGAGTTAATGTTTAGCGTCCAGTATGACTCTTCTTCAGGACTGAAGTGAGGTAGAAATAGGGTGGATCTGAAGAAGAGTCATATGAACTCGATAAGTCAACCCTGTGTCTCTCTCTACACATGCTGTCAGACCTGCTGAGTTTTTCCAACATTTTCTATTTTTTGTTTCAGATTTCCAGCATCCACAGTATTTTGCTTTTATCTATAGAAATAGGATGGGTTTTAAGCTGTTGAAGAAGAGGGCAGGGTCAGATAGAATAAAAGAGAAGGTCAGGGATAGGTCAGAGGGTGGTAGAGATTAAATAACAAAGGTGTAATGGAACGAAAAGCAAAGGGAATGGTAATGGTTGTAATAAAGAAACAAAACCCAGTCAGTTTTAATGGCAGAATAAAGGACAAAAGGCTGTCCAGTTCAGTTCTGAAGAAGAATCATATTGGACTCAAAACATTAATTCTGTTTCTCTCTCCACAGGTGCTGCCAGACCTGCTGAGTTTTCCCACACTTTCTGTTTTTATTTCAGTGAACCCTTAATGCCTGTCCAGTACACTGGTCAATCGATCTTTCCACAGGGGTGAGTGTGTCTGAGAAGCATCCAACTGGAAAGCCTTTTCCATTCACCTCCTGCGTTACTACAGGAGATATACATGGATGTGACAGTGCCAACAAGTCTGTGGAATTAATTGGCTAGATCTTCGAAACAACCAGCACAGGTATGTTGGACCGAATGGTTTCCATCTGTGCTGCATCATTCTATAAAACAGTGAACATTCAGTATCTGGGGATAGGCCGAGTAAGAGAGAGGAACCAGTGGGTTTGAACCCAGCCAGAATCAGCAGTTTCTGTGGAGGAGTGAAAGGGGAACCAGTGGGGAAAGCTTTAAAAGCTCAGCATTTTCCCACAGGAGAGCAGCCGTTTAAGACACTTTGGGTATGGAACAGGGCAGCGCGCAGATTTACAAGAATTTACTTTTTATTATTTTATCTCTATTGCGTAACAATATTATTTTCTGTTGTGCATTTCGATGTTCCAATGGCGCTGTTGTCACCCAACATTCCCTGCGGCTGTGAATGTGCCCTATTCACTCCTACAGGAGTCCAGTGCGCAGGTGCACTACTGGACTTCCAGGAGCATGCGCAGTGTCACTTTGCTCAGAGCCGTACGAGGGTGACCGACGCGATTGGAAATGGGTGAGAGCGGGCGGATCAGGTCGGGAAAGCGAGAGGATGAATGGAGCCGGCGAGTCGGGGTGGGAAGGGAAGGGCGGGGAGGAATGGAGCCAGGAGCTGAGGAGCGGGGAGGCTTCGTAAACACCCGGTGTAGGCCGCAGGGCCCGAGTAAGGCCCTGCAAGTCCCATTGTTTGCGGGTCTGGGTTTTTTTTTCCCGGGAACAGGCCCAGCCGCGAGCTTGGTTCAGCGGGGACTGGAGCGCACGCGCGGCCATCTCGGTGACGAAACAGAGAGTAGGCGGGGCCTCAGGGTCCCGGTGACCAGGAGAGAAAATTATTGACTCGTTTATTTTATTGTCATTCTGCACACAAGGGGTGGTGACTGGCCCAGGTTAACGGTCGCCATCTTTAGGGGGGTAATGCACGGCCGGCCTAACAACATAAGAATAAGAACATCAGAATTCGCAGTCGGCCATTTGGTCCATCTTGCATGCTCCACCATTCAATAAGATCATGGTCGATCAGACTGTGGCCTAACTCCACTTTCTTGTATGCCCTCCACCTCCCAACCCACCCAGCCCCATATAACCCTTGACTCACTTGTAGATCAAAAATCTGTTTAAATCAGGATTGAATATGTTCAATGAACAGCCTCCACTGTGGGGAAAATATTTCCAGAGACAGACAACCCTCAGAAGAAATTTCACCTCATCCTTGCATTAAACGGGAGAACCCTTACTTTTTAACCGTGCCCGTTGGTTCTAGATTCCCCCATGAGTGGAAGCAACCTTTTTGATCCATCCTGTCAAGCCCCCTCAGAATCTTACATATTTCAGTAAGATCACCTCTCATTCTCCTAAACTCCAATGACTATAGACCCAATTTGTTCAACATTTTCTCATAAGACAAACCCCCTCATCCCAGGAATCAGCCTCATGAACATTTTCTGAACGCCTCCAATGCAAGCATGTCCCTGCCTAAGTTACCTTGGGCCAGGAAGCAGGAGATGATGTTATAAATTTCTATCTTGGGCTGACAGGGATGGATTTTGGAAACTCCTTTTACAGGGAGTTAGCAGGAGAGGATTTACACACAGCAGACTCAAACCAAGAGAAATGTTTGTCTCTCCTGAATTTCTAACCACATCTGACACTTATGACTTTTGTAATTTCATTTTGCAGGGAGTTAGAAGATCCAAAGACTGCCAGATTTTTCTCTGACTCCAGTGCTCCTGATATCTTTTCAGCTGCAGGCTCCAGTAGATTCTAAATTTGAAATTGTTTCAGAGGTGAGTATTATTGAACATGCATCTACAGTTTAGAGCTTTTAGCGTTGTGCTCTGGTTCCATGACACTGGAGTTGGTGTGGTTCCTTTACTGTGGATCTGAATCCATTCTCATTTATTGCTCTGCTTCATATCTGCCCTCCCCAATCACCTGTCTGCCATTGTCTAGCTTCCTCTGCTTCTAATGATAGGGTATTTTAGTTATATTTGGTAATTTACTGTTATCTGCCAACTGTGTCTAAATCAGGTTTCCACATCTGCGTATCCCCTGGCTATTCACCACTGATTTACCAATTTTATCTTTCTGTGGTCAGGAATTGTTTTTCCTCCATTAGAGATTATTTCTCTTCCGCTTCTGAGCTTATATTGTCCATCAAATACTGCTCCGTTTTTATTTCCTGTAATTCATTAACATTAATTCCTTTTTTCTTTCCACAGCTACTGTCTGACCTGCTGAGTATTTCCAGCATTTGCTCTTTTTAATTCAGATTTCCAGTAACCACAGTATTTTGCTTTTGTTTGATTGCAGGTGTTGCTCAAAGAACTGAATCTAGAAACAGAGGTAAACCAATTAAGCACAGAATTGTATCAGGGTTGGTGTTGGTTGGGTAGGTTGGTCCCTGGCCTCAATGGTAGATTATCAGGGGGAGGTGGAATGTGGAATTGAGGCCACGATCAGATCAACCATGATCTTATTGAATGATGGAGTAGGCTTGAGGAGCCAACTGGCCTTCTGCTTCTAATTCGTATGTTAGACCATAAGATATAGGAGCAGAAATTAGGCCATTCGGCTCATCGAGTCTGCTCCGCCATTCAATCATGGCTGATAAGTTTCTCAACTCCATTCTCCCGCCTTCTCCCCATAACCTTTGATCCCCTTACCAATCAAGAACCTATCTATCTCGGTCTTAAATACACTCAATGACCTAGCCTCCACAGCCTTCTGTGGCAATGAATTCCATAGATTGACCACTCTCTGGCTAAAGAAGTTTCTCCTCATCTCTGTTCTAAAAGGTCTTCCCTTTACTCTGAGGCTGTGCCCTCGTGTCCTAGTCTCTCCTACTAATGGAAACATCTTCCCCACGTCCACTCTATCCAGGCCTTTCAGTATTCTGTAAGTTTCAATCAGATCCCCCCTCATCTAAACTCCATCGAGTATAGACCCAGAGTCCTCAAACGTTCCTCATATGTTAAGCCTTTCATTCCTGGGATCATTCTCGTGAACCTCCTCTGAACCCTCTCCAGGGCCAGCACATCCTTCCTGAGATATGGGGCCCAAAATTGCTCACAATATTCTAAATGTTGTCTGACCAGAGCCTTATAAAGCCTCAGCAGCACATCCCTGCTTTTATATTCTAATCCTCTTGCAATAAATGCCAACATTGCATTTGCCTTCCTAACTACCGACTCAACCTGCAAGTTAACCTTAAGAGAATCCTGGACTAGGACTCCCAAGTCCCTTTGCACTCCAGATTTCTGAATTCTCTCCCCATTTAGAAAATAGTGCATGCCTTTATTCTTCCTACCAAAGTGCATGACCTCACACTTGCCCACGTTGTATTCCATCTGCCACTTCTTTGCCCATTCTCCTAACCTGTCCAAATCCTTCTGCAGCCTCCCCGCCTCCTCAATACTACCTGTCCCTCCACCTATCTTTGTATCATCTGCAAACTTAGCCAGGATGCCCTCAGTTCCTTCATCTAGATCATTAATGTATAAAGTGAAAAGTTGTGGTCCCAACACTGACCCCTGCGGAACTCCACTAGTCACTGGCCACCATCCTGAGAAGGACCCCCTTATCCCCACTCTCTCCTCCTGCCAGACAGCCAATCTTCTATCCATGCTAATACCTTGCCTCTAACACCATGGGCTCTTATCTTACTGAGCAGCCTCCTGTGCGGCACCTTGTCAAAGGCCTTCTGGAAATCCAAGTAGATAACATCCATTGGCTCTCCTTTATCTAACCTACTCGTTACCTCCTCAAAGAATTCTAACAGATTTGTCAGGCATGACCTCCCCTTCATGAAACCATGCTGACTTTGCCCAATTTTACCATGCACTTCCAAGTATTCTGAAATCTCATCCTTAATAATGGACTCTAAAATCTTACCAACGACCGAGGTCAGGCTAATCGGCCTGTAATTTCCCGTCTTTTGCCTCACTCCCTTCTTAAACGGGGGGGTTACATTAGCGATTTTCCAGTCCTCTGGGACCCTCCCTGACTCCAGTGATTCCTGAAAGATCACCACTAACGCCTCCACTATCTCTTCAGCTATCTCCTTCAGAACTCTGGGGTGTAATCCATCTGGTCCAGGTGATTTATCCACCTTCAGACCTTTCAGTTTTCCTAGCACCTTCTCCTTGGTAATGGCCACCATACTCACCTCTGCCCCCTGACTCTCTTGAACTTTGGGGATGTCACTCGTGTCTTCCACTGTGAAGACTGATGCAAAGTACCTATTCAGTTCCTCCGCTATTTCTTTGTTCCCCACTACTACTTCTCCAGCATCATTTTCCAGTGGCCCAATGTCCACTTTTGCCTCTCTCTTACCCTTTATATATCTAAAAATACTCTTGCAATCTTCTTTTATATTACTGGCTAGTTTACCCTCATATTTAATCTTCTCCCTCCTTGCATCTTTTTTAGTTGTCCTCTGTTGGTCTTTGTAGGCTTCCCAATCCCCTGGTTTCCCACTGCTCTTCGCCGCATTGTATGCTTTCTCTTTAGCTTTTATGCTGTCCCTGACTTCCCTGGTCAGCCATGGTTGCCTCGTCCTCCCTTTAGTATGCTTCTTCTTCCTAGGGATGAATTTTTGCTGTGTCTCCCAAATTACTCCCAGAAACTCCTGCCATTGCTGTTCCACTGTCTTTCCTGCTAGGCTCATCTCCCAGTCAATTCTGGCCAGCTACTCCCTCATGCCTCTGTGGTTGCCTTTATTCAACTGTAATACCGTTACATCTGATTCCAGCTTTTTCCTCTCAAATTGCAGGGTAAATTCTGTCATATTATGGTCACTTCCTCCTAAGGTTTCCTTCACCTTAAGCTCCCTTATCAAATCTGCCTCATTACACATCACTAAATCTAGAATTGCCTGTTCCCTCGTGGGCTCCACCACAAGTTGCTCCAAAAAACCATCTCGTAGACATTCCACAAATTCCTTTTCTTGGGATCCACTACCAACCTGATTTTCCCAGTTGACCTGCATATTGAAATACCCCATGATCACTGTAACCTTGCCGTTCTTACACACCTTTTCTATCTCCTGGTGTATCTTGTGCCCCACATCCTGACTACTGTTCGGAGGCCTGTACATAACTCCCATTATGGTTTTTTTTACCTTTGCGGTTCCTTAACTCTACCCACACAGATTCTACATCATCTGACCCTACATCATTTCTTGCTATCGATTTAAATTAATTTCTTACTAACAAAGCATCCCCACCCCCTCTGCCAACCTGCCTATCTTTTCGATAGGATGTATATACTTGGATATTTAGCTCCCAGTCCAGATCGCCTTGCAGCCATGTCTCCGATATGCCCACCACATCATACTTGCCAATTTCAATCTGTGCTACAAGCTCATTTACCTTATTTCGTATACTGCGTGCATTCAGATACAACACCTTCAGTCCTGTATTTCCCCTCCCCTTTCTCATTGTCATCCCTTTATCTGATGTGCTTGAAGTTAGATTCCTAGCCCTTTCCAAACACTCTGTCCTGTTTTGTGTTCTGGAGACTTTAATAGCCTCTCCTGGGCTCTCCTTTCTTTTCAGTTTTTTTCATAATTTTCCATGAAGTTGAATCCACCCCCGCAACACGCTAACCTGCTGCTTTGTTTCCCATTAGTCATGCTTCATGGAGTTTTACCCTTAAAATATAGTTTCAAAAAAAATGTTCAAATATAGGTCCTTCTTCATGCATTCATAGTCTGATTACAATACAGAAGGAGGCCATTTAGCCCATTGTGGCTGTGCTGGTTCTTTGCAAGAGCAATCAGCTCATCCCATTCCCCTATCCTGTCCTTGTAGCCCAGCAATTCTATTCTCTTCAGGTATTTTATCCAATTCCCTTTTGAAAGCCTTTGTTGCATCAGCTTAGCTGGAGTGGAGATGGAGGAGAAACTGCTGGGTTTAACCCCGAGCATTTTGGAACCCAGTCGAGCCCAGCAATTTCCAGTATGAAATTGTCAAGGGAAGTACATCCTAGGAGAGATCAGCTTGCCAAACAGACACTGTCCCGACAATGTAAAAGGATATTGTTTTAGGAGCAGGTATTTCTATAGATGTTTTCAACCTATTTTACAAGTGCATATTTTAAAAATGTATTCTTGGGATTTGGGCGTCACTAACAAGACCAGCAGCAGATATTACCAATTCCCAGTTGCCTGTGAATAAGATGATGTTTGACCTTCTTGAACCTCAGCAGTCCGTGTGGTGAAGGTGCTCCCACAATGCTGTTAGATAAGGAGTTACAGGTTACTCACTAGTGACAATGAAGAAACAATGTTATATGTCCAGATCAACAACAATTTATATTTATATTGCGCTTGTAAGGAGTGTCTCAAAGGAGGAAAGCGAGGGAGAGAGCAGCAAAAAGTTAGGAAGGAAATTCCAGAGCTTGGGACCTGGGTAACTGAAAGAACGGCCAACACTGATGGAGCAATTCAAATTAGGAATGTTCAAGTGGCCGGAATTAGATGAGTTGTAAGATTTCGAAGGTTGGCTGGCTGGAGAAGATTACAGAGGGAGGGATCATCACAGCCATTCCGGTAAACAAGGATGAGAATTTTAAAATTTAGATGCTTCTTAACCCAGAGCTTTAGTAGGTCAGCGAGCACAGGGCTGATGGGTGAACAAGACTTGGTGCGAGTAAGCACACGGGCAGCAGTGTTTTGGATCACCTAAAGATTACAGGGAGGTTGAACGTGGGAGGCTGTCAGGAGTGCGTTAGGATAGTTAAGTCTAGAAATAATAAAGGAATGTATGAGTGTTCTATCAGCAGATGAGCTGAGACTAGGGCGGAGTCAGGCGACGTTACTGAGGCGGTCTTGGTGATGGTGCAGATATGTGGTTGGAAGCTCATCTCAGGATCAAATATTACACCAAAGTTGTGAACTTTAGCCTCAGACAAGTGCCAGGAGGAGGGATGAAGTTAGTGCCGAGGGAGTGGAGTTTGTTATGGGTACTGAAGACAATGGCTTTGGTCTTCCCAATATTTAAGTGGAGTAAATTTCTGCTCATCCAGTACTGGCCAGCACAGACAAGCCAGGATGATGTATGAGTTGGAGGGGAACTTGCAGGTGATGATGTTCACATACACCTGCTACCTTGGCCTTCTAGGTGGTGAAGGTTGAGTGTTTGGGAGATTCTGTCAAAGTTCCGGTTGAGTTTCAGGTACATGAAATGCTTCTCCTCAGCCTCCTGCCTCTTCCACCCCATCTCTCTTCTCTCTCGTCCCATAGAGGCCAGAGTTTTGTGTCAGCCCAGACCAGGTGGCAGGTTTCCTTCCCCAAAGGATGTGAATGAACCAGTTGGGTTCTTTTCACAATCCAGTAGTTTTCATGGTCACTTTTTCCTAGTGCTGGCCCCACAAAATTACCAGATTCCTTCAGCTCGATTTCACAACCTTGCCTTTGTGTTTTTGTGGGTTCTCTTTCACTCCCTTTTTACTGTTTTAAATCAATTTCACAGGGTATTAGAAGGGGAGGATTTGGAGTTGGAAAAATAAATCCAAACATCACATCATGATGGAGCCACCAATTTTATCATAACTCGAATATCTTCAGATTTTGAACATGGAAGGAAAAAGCACCGTTCACAGCGGAGAGAAACCGTACATGTGTTCTGTATGTGGACAAGGCTTCAGCCGATCCTCTGGCCTGTCAAAGCATAAATGCAGCCAGAATGGGGAGAAGCCGTGGAAATGTGGGGACTGTGGGAAGGGATTTGATTATCCAGTTAGGCTAGAAACTCATCGGCGTAGTCACACTGGAGAGAGGCCATTCACCTGCTCCAAATGTGGGAAGGGATTCACCCAGTCATCCGCTATGCTGGCACACCAGCGCAGTCACACTGGGGAGAGGGCATTCACCTGCTCTGAGTGTGGGAAGGGATTCACTCAGTCATCGCACTTCCTGACACACCAGAGAATTCACACTGGGGAGAGACCGTTTACCTGCTCCGACTGTGGGAAGGGATTCATTCAGTCATCCCACTTGCAGAAACACCAGCGCAGTCACACAGGGGAGAGGCCGTTCACCTGCGCTGATTGTGGAAAGGGATTCACTCAGTCATCCCACCTGCTGAAACACCAGCGACTTCACACTGGGGAGAGACCATTCACCTGCTCTGAGTGTGGGAAGGGATTTACTCAGTCATCCGACTTGCTGTTACACCAGCGAATTCACTCTGGGGAGAGACCTTTCACCTGCTCCAGGTGCGGGAAAGGATTCATTCAGTTGTCCCACCTGCACACACACCAGCGAGTTCACACTGATGAGAGACCTATTAAATGTCCAGACTGCGGGAAGTGCTATAAAAGTTCCGGGGAACTGATGTACCATCGACGTGTTCACACCGACGAGAGACCGTTCAGGTGCTCTCACTGCGGGACTGGGTTCAGACAATCATCTGTCCTCATTGTACATCAGCGAATTCACACTGGGGAGCGACCATTCACCTGTTCTGAGTGTGGAAAGGGATTCACTCAGTCATCCGACCTACTGACACATCAGCGAGTTCACACTGGGGAGAGGCCGTTCACTTGCCCCAAGTGTGGGAAGGGATTTATTAATTCAACCAACCTGCTGAGACACCAGAAGGTTCACACTAGGGAAAGGCAATTCACCTGCGCTGAGTGTGGGAAGGGCTTCATTCGGTCATCCAACCTGCTGAAACACCAGAATGTTCACACTAGGGAGAGGCCGTCCACCTACTCCGAGTGAGGGAAGAAATTCACTCAGCCATCCTCTTGGAACACCCACATGTTCACATTGATGGAAGACCTTTTAAATGCCCAGGGTGCAGGAATTGTTATACAGTTTCCCAGGAACTGATGTTCCACCAACTTGTTCTCACTGATGACAGACCACTCAGGTGTTTACACTGCGGGACTGTGTTCACTATTCACCTCAACTCACTACACCAGCAAATTCACTGTGGTGAGAGGTCACCTGTTGTGAATGTGGCAATGGATTTGCTTATTTATCCCATGTCCTGAGTCACCAGCGAATGTGATTGTCACATCCAAGACTGAACTCGGGCCTGTTTCTGCTAATGTTAATAAACTCAAGCCCAGTTAATGTTAATATTCTGAATAAAACTCAAATAAATCAGCTTTTGTTAAACACAGTCTGTTGAGTCTTTTTTAATATCGCTAACCCAAGTTAGTTTCTTTTGAAGGGCTCTCCTTCTCCCCTGTCTCCCGCATCCTCACCTCCAACAACATGTGTGAGGAGCTCATGGAGCTTCTTTATCGCAAAGATTGAGACAATCCAATTAGTTGCCTCTGCTGCTTCTGCCCCTTCCAGTAGCCCACCAGGCTAAGCTGCCTCTAAAGTTCCCCCTTGTATGAGCTCTGAAACCTGCATATTTCTAAACCACTGATCACTCAACTTTCCCATATTTGCTGACATTGTTATCAGTCTCTCTCTTCAGGTGCTGTCCCTCTCTCCTTCAAATCTGCCATCATCACCCCCTCAATAAAACAAACTTTTGACCCCAATGTCCTTACAAACTCCCGCCCCATCTTTGACAACCCTCTCCTCTGCAAAGTCCTTGTCACCTCTAAAACCCATGCCCATCTTTTCTGGAACTCCATGTTTGAATCTCTCCAATAAGATTTCTCCTCCTGCACAGTATCAGAATAGCTCTTATCAAAGTCAGAAATTACATCCTATGTGAGTGTGACAAAGGTTTACTCTCACTTATTGTTTCTTTTCAGCCTGTCTGCAATCTTTGACACTGTTAACCAAACCATCATCCTCCAATACCTCTCCACTGTTGGTAAGCTGTGTGGGACTGCACGCTCCTGATTCCTTTCTTATCTGTCGAACTGTAACCAGAGAATCATTTGCAGAAGTTGTGAGTATTTGAGTTATATTTTTACACACTCACTCAGTGAATGATCAGCTGTCACTGAACTTTGACACAAAAATGTTCCATTAAATGCTCACAGTGACTATCTTGCAGACCAAGTCCTTTTATTTACACCAGCCCTTCTGGATAAGATCAACAGAGAAGGATAACAATATTACAGTCCGCAATGCAAGCTCATGGTCGTAAAAAAAAATCTGCTAATTCCCATTAAAACACAAAGCATTGGGTCTTATACAGACCTAATGAAACAGGCTGATTGCCAAGATTGAAGGGTGCAGATGCTGGGAGAAAGAGATTCATTTTTAAAAAATGTTACAATCTCTATGTCAGCAGAATCTCACCCTCACTTGCCCAGATTGAGACAGAGATTAACTGAGACTCGACTGCTGATGGCGGCCTGATTACCCACAATCCTGTGTGTCTCAGAAACCGCTCTATCTGCCGCGGGTTGGCGGGTGGATCGCGCATGCTCGGAGGGTCTTCCTCTCTTTGTTTGAGGTTGTTCCCGGAGAGAAGCCGGAAGCGGCGGATAGTGAGAGTGGAGAATGTTCATTGTTTAATATTCGGCTCTGGGGCCACACTTGGGATTTGTAAACCCCGCCCGAGGCTTATGAACCCGCTCCCGACAGTGACCTCCCACCTGACAGCTCACAATGCCCGGTGATTGACGGCAGCTCCGGACCAATAGGAAGAGGTGTGGACTTGGAGGACTGAGCAGGAGTGGCTGGTCCTCCAACAAATCGGAATAAACGAGGGGCGGGGCTGGGCTGTGACTGAAGGATGCGTTGTTCGGCTGCTGGAGCTGGAAGGCCTCTAGAATTTCTATCCTGCATTTACAGTGAAGAGTTTTCTAAACTCCTTTTACCCCTTCCTTAGAAGGGGAGGATTTACAGGCGGGAAAATCATAACAAACATCACACCATGACCTGACAGAGTCACTCGATTTATCAGGACCTGAATATCGTCAACATTTAAATGTGGAAGGAGAAGTGTTTGTTCTGTCTGTGGGAGAACACTACCTGGCTTGGCTGGTGGTGAGAAAGGCCCTCCCCGTCAGATCCTTCCTACACGCCAGGAGTCTCACCCCCTCTGCACGTTGCCCTTGAGGTGGCTGTGGTGGGGAAGAGACCGTTGTTCACCTTGTGGATTGTGCCTTTGCAAAGAAAGTCTGGAGAGAGATGCAATGGTTTCTGTCGAGGTTCATCCCGAGCAGTTCTGTGACACAGGACTCTGTGCTCTATGGGCTGTTCCCAGGGACACACACCGAGACAAACATCAACTGCAACTGGAGGATCATCAACTCGGTGAAAGACGCTCTTTGGTCTGCCCGAAACTTCTTGGTCTTCCAGCGCAAAGAGTTGTCCCCGACCGAGTGTTGCAGACTGGCACATTCCAAAGTCCAAGATTACGTGCTGAGGGATGCACTAAAGCTTGGGGCAGCCGCCGCAAAGGCGCAATGGGGAAAGGTCGCTGCCTAAGACCTTTTTGCCATAGTGCACTGAGGGGCTGGGAACTGTTGAGAGCCCCTTGGGCTGTACAGCTCAAAATGAATGTATGCAGTGAATACTAAGTGTATTATAAATGTATTGAAGCACCTCAGAGTGCAACATGATGTATGTTGATAACTCCAATAACATTGTCTGATTGTCTGCATTGACCATATTGAAATGATTGTAATATTCATTGATTGTATTGATGCACCTTGTGATAAATGTGTAAAAGTTGAATCTGATTGGTACTTATGTGATGGTGATTTTGAAATGGTTTGGAATGTTCTTCCAGATATTTTATGAATAAAGTATATTTAAAAAAAAAAATTTCAAACATCAGTGTGACTGGAAAAGAACCAAGACACACACACCCCTGAGTGAGAGTGTCTCAGTGCACTGACTGGAAAGAGCTTTAACCAGTTATACAGCCTTGGAAAAAAACAATCACACCATTCAAATTGGGGAGAAACTGTACACGTGTTCTGTGTGTGAACGAGGCTACAACTGATTGTCCAATCTGAAGAAACACAAAGGCACTGACACCATGGAGAAAGAGTGGAAATGGGATTGTGGGAACAAATTCAGATCCCTTTCTGAGCTGGAAATTCATTGACGCAATCACACTGGGGAGAGACCATTCATCTGTTCCGAGTGTGGGAAGGGATTCAGTAATTAAACTAACCTAGTGAGACACCAGCGGGTTCACACTGGAGAGAGGCCGTTTACCAGCTCCAAGTGTGAGAAAGGATTCACTTGTTCATCCTACCTGCAGAAACGTCAACAAATTCACCCTGGATAGCGGCCATTTACCTGCTCTGAATGTGGGAAAGGATTCACTCATTCTTCAGACCTGCTGAGACACCAACGCTTTCACAATAGGGAGAGGCCATTTACCTGCTCCAGGTGTGGGAAGGGATTCACTCATTCATCAGACCTGCTGAGACACCAACGCTTTCACAATAGGGAGAGGCCATTCACCTGCTCCAGGTGTGGGAAGGGATTCACTCATTCATCTGACCTGCTGAGACACCAGCGAGTTCACATTAGGGAAAGGCTGTTTACCTGATCTGAGTGTGGGAAACAATTTACACGTTCATCCTACCTACAGAAACACCAACAAATTGACAATGGGGAGAGGCCGTTAACCTGTTCCATGTGCAGGAAGGGATTCACTCACTCCTCCACCCTGCTGAGACACCAGCAAGTTCACAAGCTACTACAGTAATTGGATTTTGCTGTGAAGCATATTCAGGACTGAAATATGTTCATTGGATTCTGTTTCTGCTGATGTTAATAAACTCCAGTTCTATTATTGTTGTAAAATCCCATCTGGTTCACTAATGTTATTTAGCAAAGGAAGTCTGCCAACCTTATCTGGTCTGGCCTACGTGTGACTCCAGACCCACAGCAGTGTGGTTGCTTCTTAAATTCCCTCTGAACAAGTGCAATTAAGGATGGGCAATAAAGGCTGGCCTAGCCAGTGACGCCCACATCCCATGAATGAATAAAAAAAACACATCTTCTCGTAATAAATACAAATTGGAAAACCGTTGTGGTTTCCCTTGTGGATTTGGTCCGTCTGGCACACATCATCTGCCATGTCTTAACATATCACACCATCCATCCTCCCTTTCACTCACTGCAAAACTGCACTTCACCTCCATCAAATTACCTACAGGCATGAAGATAATCTACAGAGCAAACAGGAAACCTACACCATTTTCAAAACAAAACCAGAGTTAGTCCAACCTCAGGCATTGAGCTCCAGTATGCAGTGCCTGATCTGTATGTTAAATCCATCCAACTGCCTTGATTCTCTTCAGAAACGTCGTGCAATCTTAGTTTGTAAATTTCAGCCCTTCTAATCTCAACAGCATTCCAGATTTCCAATATATTTTTTGTGAAGAAATGCTGTCTGACATTGCTCCTGAACAGCCAATTCTCAATTCCACAATTGCATATAATTGATTTGTACATTTAAATGGTAACAATTATTTTACCCTAACTCATTATGCAACAAAATTTTTTTAAAAATAACTATAATAAAAACAAAATAGTAGGGTTGCTGGAAATCTGAAATAAAAACAGAAAGTTCTGGAAATCCTCAGCAGGTTTGGCAGCTTCTATGAAGAGAGAGAAACAGATTTAACATTTCCAATCCAATATGATTCTTCTTCAGAACTGAGTATTTCCAGCATTCTGATTTCATTTTAAAAACATAATTGATGTAAACTTTATTGTCCTTACAGATATCTGGATGTAAATCTGATTTCAGACCTTCCTCAGAACAGCTTGAAAACTGAGCTCCAGCTCATTGTCCATTCCAAACACTCGGAAAATAAAATCCTGACTCCAGTGAGCCCACTCCCCATGGGGCCCGTGGCCTCTTTTTCAGGATCTTAGAAAGTTTCTGAAGCTTCTCAGCTCACTCAGACACGTCTCCCTCCCTGCTTTCCGTGTTCACCTGCAGTTTCAAGTACCCGCTGCTCTGAAGAAGAGTCATGTGGACTCGAAACATTGACTTTGTTTCTCTCTCCACAGATTCTGCCAGACCTGCTGAGTTTTTCCAGAATTTTCTGCTTTTATTTCAAGTTCTTCCCATTGTGTTCATCCGTGATTTCAAGTTCCCCCTGCTGATGCAATGTCTGTGAAATTTATTCCCGCCCACCTCCCACCATTTCAGATTGCAAAAAGGTCAAAAGTGATGATCTACAAGGATCAGTTCTGGTACCACCGTTATTCATAATTTACATTAATGATTTGGACCTGAGAACAAGTAATTCAATGTCAAAGTTTGCAGCTGTTACCAAACTAAGAGCATTTATCAAAAACTGAGGAAGAATGCAACATAATGCAAGAGGATATTGGAAAAGTTACAGACTGGACAGTGAAGTGGCAAATGAACTTCAACAGAGATAATATGCGATGATGCACTTTGGTAGGAAAAGTACAAATATCACCAAACCTTAGAGAATAAGAAAGTTAAAGGGGTAGAAGAGCAAACCAATCTCGAATACAGGTGAACAAATAGTTAAAAACATCACAAGTCAGTAAATCAAATAAAAATGTTCACACAGGACCAGGATGTATTTCTAGGGTGTAGAATTCCGAAATAGTGAAGTTATGTTTCATTTGTGTAGGATCCTGTGTACAGTTCTGATCTCTGTACTGTAATAAGGATAAAGAAGAACTGGAGAAAGTGCAAAAGTGATTTGCACGGATGATGTCAGAACGGAGAGGTTACAGTCATTGGGAAACATTGAACAGGTTGGAGCTTTTACCTTTAGAAAAGGGAAGTCTTAGAGGTGACTGGATAGAGGTCTTTAAATTATGAACGGGTTCAATAAGGTAGATGTGGAATCCATAGTTCCACTTGTGGGAGAATCAAAATCTAGGGCCATGAATTCAAGATATTTCCCTGTTGGATTTATTGGGAAATAAGGAAAAATGTCTTTACTCGGAATGTTTAGAATGAGAAATTCACAACCACAGGAAGAAGTTGGGCAAATAGCTTAGATTGTTTCAAAAGGAAACTAGATGATTACATGAGAGAAAGGAGATTAGAAAGATAAGCTGAAAGACTGAGATGAGGGAGATGGAATGGAAAGTGTCTTGTGTCCAATATAAACACCAGCGCACACTGGTTGAACTGAATGGCCTGTTTCTGGACTCGATATTGTCTGTAATTAAATGTGACCTCCTACTGTCTCCTGATCAGCATGTTGCACATCCACCACTTGTACTGCTCATGCTCAGAGTACAACTCGGTGCTGAGTAATCGTACTGGGCTCCTGTAGTCATTCTGACACATGGTTAATTATGGATTGTAGTACTGTCACTGAAAGCCCCAATTGATGAACAGAAATTTTCATCAACATGCCAAGATTGGACTGAATGACTCTTTTTCTGTAATGTAATCATATGTCGGAGACGGGGATTAATGTTCGAGTCTAAATGGCTGCGAGATGAGGTGGGTTAATATTTGAGCCCATGAAAACCCCCTCCCCACCATAAACTGTTATCCTCATCACTGACTCCATCCTCTCACCCCCCTGACCACAGCCTGAGGCTGAACCAGACCAATTGCAAACTTAGTTTCCTATTTGACTGACAGCTGAGCTACCACTACATATCCACTAAGATCACCTCCTTCCTTCTCTGTAATATTGGTTGTGTCCATCCAATCTCAGCCCATTTCCTGCTGAAATTCTCACCCCTGCCTTTGTTACTTCCGGATTTGATGATTCCAATCCTCTCCCGGCTGGTCTCCCATCTTCCACCCTCCAGAATGTTTTGCTTATCCAAACCTTTTTTAGGTGGTCAGCAGTTGAGTGGGAACAGGGTGGATAGAGCAGAATGTGGGTCTCATGGACAAGATAAGCTGTTTAGAGGATGAAGGGAGATTGGAGAGAAACTAAATAAAGATGAGCTTAGGGCTAGAGTTGGGCAGATCTTTAGAGGCAGCTTGGCCCGGTGGGCTAGTGGAAGGGAGGTCAGCAGCAGAAGCAACTGATCAGAGGGTCTCAATCTTAGTGACAAAGAAGCTCCATGAGCTCCTCACACTTGTTGTTGGGGGTGCGGATGGAGGAGACTGGGGAGAGGGAAAGCCCTTCAAAAGGAACTAACTTATGCTAGAGATATATTTTTAAAAACTCATCAGTGTGTTTAACACAAAGTTAATTTATTTGACTTTTTACCCTGAATATTAAGCCCTATAAGTAGACTGGAGTTTATTGACATCAGCAGAAACAGGCCCCATATACTCCAGTCATGGATGTGAATAACAGCAAAATCTAATCACTGTAGTTACTTGTGAATTCTCTGGTGTCTCAGCAGTGCCAGTGACTGAGTGAATCCCTTCCTGCACACAGAGCAGGTGAATGGTCTCTGCCTAGTGCGAGTGCGCTGGTGAACAGTGAGTTTGTCTGTTCGGCTGAACCCAGTCCCATAGCGAGAGTACCTGAATGGTCTCTCCTCAGTGTGAATAAGTTGATGGGACATCAGTTCCCCAGAACTTTTAAAGCACTTCCCACAGTCTGGGCATTTAAAAGGCCTCTCAGTGTGAATTTGCTGGTGTCTCAGCAGGGAGGATAGCTGAGAGAATTCCTTCCCACATTCAGAGCAGTTGAACTGTCTCTCCAGAGTGTGAACTCGCTGGTGTTCCAGCAGGTGGGATGATCGAGTGAATCCCTTCCCACACACGGAGCAAGTGAATGGCCTCTCTGCAGTGTGAACTCGCTGGTATGTGAGCAGATGGGGTGACCGAGTGAATCCATTCTCACACTCATAACAGGTGAATGGCCGCTCCCCAGTGTGAACTCGCTGATGTGTCAGCAAGTGGGATGGCTGAGTGAATCCCTTCCTACATACAGAGCAGGTGAATGGCCTCTTCCCAGTGCGAACATGCTGGTGTATCAGCAGGATCAATGACTGAGTGAATCTTTTCCCACACAGGGAGCACGTGCATAACTTCTCCCCAGTGTAAACATGCTGGTATATTAGCAGCTGCGATGACTGAGTAAATCTCTTTTCACACAGGGAGCAGCTGAATGGCCTCTCCCCAGTGTGAACCCATTGGTGTCTCAGCAGTTGGGATGATTGAATGAATCCCTTCCCACACTCAGAGCAGGTGAACTGTCTCCCCCGGGTGTGACGGTGCCGATGAATTTTCAGTTCAGATGGGTATCTGAATTCCTTCCCACAATCCCCACATTTCCATGGTTTCTCCCTGGAGTGACTGCACTTGTGTTTCAATAGGCCAGATGATTGGTGGAAGCCTCGTCCACACACACAACACGTGTACTGTTTCTCCCCACTATGAACGGCACTTTTTCCTTCCATGTTCAAAATCTGAGGATGATATTCAGTTTAGGATAAATTGGGCGACTCTCTCCAATCCTGATGTGATGCTTACTTTGAGTTTCTGGACTGCAAATACTTCTCCTTAATCCCCTCTGAAATTGAGTTAAACCAGGAAAAAGGGAGTGAGAGAACCCAAAAAAACACAAATCCAGGTTGTGAAATTCAGCTGAATGAACATGGTGGTTTTTGGGGCTGGCACTAGGAAAAAGTGACAATGAAAATTGTTAATAATTGTCATCAGAAACTGAACTGGGTTCAATAATATCCACCAGGGAAGGGAATAGCCACCTGATCTGGGCCTAAATGTGATTCCAGTCCCTGTGGGAGGAGTAATTGGAGAGGCAGGGGGCAAAGGAGGGGGATTTCATATATCTCAGAGGGTTGTGTGACTGGAGATTACAGAGACAGGAAAGGATGAGGTCATGAAAGGATTTGAAAACAAGGATGCAAATTTAAAAATCGAAGCCTTGTTTGATCAGGAGGCAATGTATGTCAACAAAGTGAATGTTTCGAGTCCAACATGACTCTCCTGAAGAGTAGGGTCCCGAAGATGAGTCATATTGGACTCGAATCATTAACCTGCTACTTTCTGGCAGTGTTTATTTATTTCCAGCACTTTCTGTTTTTATTTCAGCTCCTCACACTTGTTGTTGGAGATGAGGACGGAGGAGACAGGGGAGAGGGAGAGCACTTACAAAGGAAGTAACTTGTGTTAAAGATATTAAAAAGATTCGACAGGCTGTGTGTTTAACAGAAAGTGGATTTATTTGACTTTTATTCAGATTATTAACATCTATAACAGGGCTGGAATTTATTAACATCCGCTGAAAAAGACCCTAATGAACATGGTCACATCCTGGATGTGATTAACAGCAAAATCGAGCTCTGACAGTCACTTGCGAACTCGGTGGTGTGCCATGAGGTGCGATTCCTGAGTGAATCTCTTCCCACACTCGGAGCAGGTGAATGGTCTCTCCCCAGTGTGAATTCTCTGGTGTACAGTGAGATGAGATGATCGCCTGAACACAGTCCCACAGTGAGAACACCTGAAGGGCCTCATCAGTTTGAACACATTGATGGAGCATCCGTTGCCCAGAACTTTTACAGCAGTTCCCACATTCTGAGCATTTAAAAGGTCTCTCGTTAGTGTGAACTCACGGGTGTGACAGCATGGCGGATAACTGAGTGAATCTCTTCCCACACTCAGAGCAGGTGATCAATTTTTCCCCAGTGTGAACTCGCTGGTGTGCAATGAGGTGAGATGATTGCTTGAAACCAGTCCCAAAGTGACAACACTTGAATGGTCTCTCATCAGTGTGAACAAGTTGATAGAGCATCAGGTCCCAGAACTTTTATAGCACTTCCCACAGTCAGGGCATTTAAAAGGTCTTTTCTCAGTGTGAACTTGCCGGTGTGCCATGAGGTGAGATGATTGGGTGAATCCCCTCCCACGCTCAGAGCAGGTGAATGGCTTCTCCCAAGTATGAATTTGTTTGTGTACAGTGAATTGATATGATCGCCTGAACTCAGTTCCACAGTGAGAGCACCTGAAGGGTCTCTTGTCAGTGTGAACATGTTGATGAGACATCAGTTCGCTGGAACTTTTATAGCACTTCCCACAGTCTGGGCATTTAATAGGTTTCTCCCCAGTGTGAACTCATCAGCAGGGTGGATGTATGAGTGAATCCCTTACCACACGTGGAGCTGCTTAATGGCCCCTCCCCAGTGTCACTGCATTGGTGAATTTCCAGCTTCCAGGTAGCTAAATCCCTCCTCACATTCCCCACATTTCCACAGATTCTCCCCAGTGTAACTGCACTTGTATTTCAACAGGCGAGATGATCCTCTGAATCCTCGTCCACGCTCAGAACATGTGTACACGTTTCTCCCCGCTGTGAAAGGGGCTTTTCCCTTCCATATTTAAAGTCCAATGATATTCAGTTACGATAAATTGGGCGACTCCGTCAGATCCTGATGTGATGTTTGGTTTGAGTTTTTTGACTGCAAATCCTCCCCTTCTAATACTCTGTGAAACTGACTTAAAACGGAAAAAAGGGAGTGAGAGAGAACCCACAAAAACACAAAAAGCAGATTGTGAAATTGGGCTTAAAATCTGTGAATTTGTGGGACTAGCACTGGGGAAAAATGACATTGAAATCTGCTGGATTGTCATAACAATTCAACTGGTTCACTAATGTTCGTCAGGGAAGGGAACCTATCATCCAGTCTGGGCCTTAACAAGACCCTGGCCTCTATGGGAGGAGGGACAGAGCGAGATAGAGAGAGAGATAGAGAGAGAGAGAGAGGTGGGGGGTGAGAGAGATGCAGAGGGGTAAAAAGGGAGAGAGAGAGATGGGAGTGGCAGGGGTGAAGGAGAGGGATTTCATATCAACTCGACCAGAACATTGACAGAACCTCCCAAACCCTTAATTGACATCACCTAGAAGGAACAGGGTAGCAGGTGTATGTGAACACCATCACTTCCAAGTTCCCCTCCAAGTCACACACTGTCCTGACTTGTCTGACATCCAGTACTGGATGAACAGAAATGTCCTCCAATTAAATATTGAAAAAATTAAAGCCATTGTCTTCAGTCCCCGCTACTAACTCCACTCCCTAGCCACTGACTCCTTCCCTCTCCCCGGCAACTGTCTGAGGCTGAACCAGACTCTTCACAAACTTGGTGTCATGTTTCAAACTAAGCTTCCATTCACATATCTCCATTATCACCAAGACTGCCTATTTCCACCTCAGTAACATCACCCAACCCTGTCCTTGTCTCAGCTCATCTGCTTCTGAAACTCTCATCCATTTTTTTATTATCTCGAGGCTTAACTATCCTAACACACCCCAGGCCGGCCTCCCACATTCACCCACCAGTAATCTTGAGATGATTCAACACTCTGCTGCCCATGTGTTTACTTGCAGGAAGTCTTGTTCACCCATCACCCCTGTGCTCACTGACCAACAAAGGCTCCTGTTTAAGAAGCACCAACATTTTGAAATTCTCGTCCTTGTTTTCAAATCCATCTGTGGCTGTGATCATTCCTATCCCTGTGATGTCCTCCAGTCCCACAACCCTCCGAGATGTCTGCGCTGATCTCTTGGCCATTCCTGACCGTTCTTTAAGTTTCTGAAGCCCCAAGCTCTGGAATTTCCTCCCTAAACCTCTCCACATCTCTGCTCACTTTCCTCCTTTAAGATTCTCCTTAACCTACCTCTTTCACAAAGCTTTTGGTCACCTTCCCTAAATTCTCCTTACGTGGCTTGGTGTCAAATGTTGCTTTGTAATATTTCTGCAAAATGCCTTGGAACATTATATTACATTGAAGATGCTATATAAATATAAATTATTGTTGGTTTGGACATATATCACTGTTCCTTTATACTCACTGGCTGAAAATCCTGTACCTCCTTATCTAGCAGCATTGTGGGAGCACCATCACACACACTGCAGCGGTTCAAGAAGGTCAAACATCATCTTCCCCACAGGTAACTGGGCATGGGCAATATCTGCTGCTGGTCTTGTTAGTGACACCAAAATCCCAAGTATCACCTGTGTCAAATGGAGCGGCCCTTCCTTTAAACTCTATCTGAGAGGAGAGTGACTGTTCCCTAGAGCTTGATGAGAGAAGGCAGCTCAGAGTCAGATGCTGAACACACTGCACCCCATAGGGACATTACAAACTTCCCCCTTTCTTGGGTACTTCTTGCTGGAGTGATTGCAGCCAGCACATAGGAACAGAAGCAAGCCATTCAGCCCCTCAAGCCTGCTCCACTGTTCTATTAGATCATGGCTGATCTGCACCACACCTCCCTTTTCCCAACTTGGATCAAATTACTTTGATATATTTACTGAACAAAATTCGATCGGTTCATGCCTTGAGAAATTCAATTGACCCTCAGCATCCACAGGTTCTGGGGAGTTTGGTCCTGATTTCCACCACCTTTGTCTGAACATGTTGTTCCTGATTTCACTCCAGGTTCTATTGTTTTGATTATGCCTTCTTGTTCTGGATTACCCAGCAAAGCAAATAGTTTCCCTGTATCTATCCTCACAAGCACATTGATCATTTTAAAAACCAGCATCATATCATCCCTGAAACTTCAATATTTAATGAAATACAAACCAATTTTCTGCAGCCTGCTCACCTTGTTGTGCAGCAGCGTTGACCTGAATGACCTGGAGGAGCTTTCTCCCAATTGTTCAGAATGGAGACAATTTTTCCATCAAACTGCATCACACTTTGAGTCACATCATCTTCATGATGAGGCAGAGCAGCAGCAGAGAAGGAAATAAGTGGAAGCAAATGCTGCGCTCCAGATCCCAATACTTCATGGATGTCCAGCCCCATGAGGCCAAAGATCTGCAGGTCGAGAATCAGTCTGTTCAGTCACAAGGAGACCCATGGCAGAAACTCACCAGTCTGAGTAGGTGTCATCCTTGAATCGAGAGACTGCTGATGAAGTATTAAACAATGACCAAATGACTAACACAGGCACTTGGGCACTGAGAGAATACATGCAGCTGAACAGGTCGTTTAATTGAATTCTGGCCACAGGAAGCTCACTCCAGTGAAACCAGGCTGAACATGAAGATAAGGCAGAAGCAGAAGCAGATGTGATAGCCCAAGATTAAACATAACGCAAACTGAATTAGAATGAACATTGGAGCAGCTTGATTAGATTCACAATAACTAAGCAATAATACACAGAGAACTTTCATTGAAGGATAATGAAAATACTGGACAGAGCTAGAAATAGTTTGATTCTCAGAGGATGAGGAGAGACTTGGTAGAGGATAGAGAAGGATGTGTTTCTGTAGCGACTGTATTTCTGCATTCTCACAAGGAAGGAGGTGGTTCGATGATGTCGCTGCTGCCATTAAGCTGTGGAAGTAAAATCAAAACTTTATTTAAACAGTGAAGTGGATATAGAAAGGAAGAGATCATGTCAGCTCAATGAAACTTGTACCATTTAGGGTTATTACTAAAAAAATAACTATCGACGTTCCTGCCTCTGTGTCAGAAACCCCACTGTAGACAGTCCTGGGGAGTGGAGACGGCTCTCCAGCTCATTCTGGGTTGATATCAGACAGGATAGGTGTGTCCGGCGGGTCCAGCTGTCCACTCCCATTGCGTGAGTTGTGGGAACTCATGAAACTCTCCAGGTTGAAGCGGGAACTGCAGATCCGCTGGAACTAAACAGTTCCAGAATTGGAAGGAGCGTTAAACAGCCTGTGAATTCTTCCACTAATTCACACTGTTCTCCAAGGGTGAATTCAAAGAGTTCACTACACTGTGTAATTTCCTGAAATAATCCCTGCTGTTTGTCCTGAATTAATCCATTTCACTAACAAATGTTGAAATGTTTGCTCCCCACCCACAGGGTTTCATCTGTTTAAAGCCACAAACCGAAAGGTCCAGTTTTCGCCTGGAGTTTGAGACAGATCAGCTTTCAAGATGCAGACTTTGAGCCAATGAGGGACATCCAGGTTCAGCCCCGCCCCTCGTTCACTCCGATTGGTTGGAGGACCAGCCGTTCGCTTTTGGTCCTCCAGTCCTGCCCCCTCTTCCTATTGGTCCGGAGCTGTCGTCAATCACACCCCGAGCATTGTGATCTGAGCATGCGCGGGCCGTGGCGACAGACGGTAAGAGAGCTCGAGGCAGCGGGTTTAAAATGGAGGTTTTACAAACACCGAATGTGGATCCAGAACCCAAAATAAAACCGGCAACATTTTCTACTTAAGACGCGACTAGAAAACTGAATATTATCCCCGAGTCCCCGGTTTCTTCCGTTTCGCTCGGGTCCGACTCTGGGGAGAGGCCAGCATTTATTGCTCACCCCTAGTTGCCCTTGAGAAGGTGGTGCTGAGCTGTCTTCTTGAACCGCTGCAGCCCATGTGGTGTAGCTAGTCTGGATTCTTTTATGTAAGAAGAGAAGTTAGGTTTAAAAGATTAATTTGATAAACATAGTGAAGTTTAGAAACATAGGTGTCAAGGGAATATTTGCATTTTTGAATAAACCAGACTAGATTGTTTTCAAAAGACAGAGTGAAATGTGACACCTTAGCCAGGTGAAGTTTAGAAAGGGTGTGTTTATTTTTCCCAAAGACTACTGGTAAAACTTAGTGGTATGAGAGATTTTATCAGAAACATAAAGACCAACGACATAGTGAAGCAATAGGAATTTGCATTCAAAGGGGAAGAAATGTATAAAGGAACAAATCTTGCGTGTAAGGGAAAGCAGTCTAAGGTTCAACGAGTGTGAAAAACCTTTAGCATCTATGCCTCAAACTGCTTCCTTCAGGGGCTGAAGTTAAGAGAACTCATTTGGATTCTTCTTCATTTAAAAAAAAATTCATTCATGGGACACGGGCTTCACTGGCTGGGCCAGCATTTATTGCCCATCCCTAGTTGCCCTTGACAAGGTGGTGCTGAGCTGTCGTCTTGAACCGCTGCAGTCTATGTGGTGTAGGTGCACCCACTGTGCTGTTAGGGAGGGAGCTCCAGGATTTTGACCCAGCAACAGTGAAGGAACAGTGATTATATTTCCAGGTCAGGTTGGTGAGTGACTTGGAGGGGAACTTCTCGGTAGTGATGTTCCCATCTATGTAAAGAATCATTGAGTCATAGAATTGTTCAACAATTGTGGAGAAGATGATGTTTGACCTTGAACTGTTGCAGCCCGTGTGGTGAAGGTGCTCCCACAATGCTGTGAGATAAGCAGTCACAGGATTTTCACTCGGTGACGATGAAGGAACGGTGACATATGTCCAAATCAACAACAATGATGTGTATTTATATAGTGCCTTTCATGTAATAGAACATTCCAAGGTGTTTCACTGGAGTCTTATAAAGCAGCATTTGACAATGAGCCCACATACGGAGATGTTTGGGCAAAGGTTTGGTCACAGAGGTAGGTTTTAAGAATTATCTTAGAGGGTATGAGACTGGAGGAGATCACAGACACAGGGAGGGATTTGAAAGCAAGGATGAGAAATTAAAAATTTAGGTGTTTCTTGAACTGAAGCATTTGAAGATCAGCAAGCACAGGCATGATGGGTGAACAAGACTTAGTGTGAGTAAGCACATGGGCAACAGAGTTTTGGATGACCTCAAGATTACAGGGAGGTTTAATGTGGAAGGCCACCTGGGATTGTGTTAGGTTAGTTAAGTCTTGAGGTAACAAAGGAATGGATGAGGGTTTCAGCAGCAGATGAACTGAGACGAGGATGGAGTTGGACGATTTCAATGAGGTGGAAATGGGCGGTCTTGGTGATGATAAAGGGGAACCTGTAGAAATACTGTACTTGGATTTCCAAAAGGCATTTGATAAGGTGACACACCAAAGGTTATTGTGGAAAATAAATGCTCATGTTGTAGTGGGTAACATATTAGCATGGATAGAAGATTGGCTGGCTGGCAGAAAACAGAGAGTATACATAAATGGGTGTTTTTCTAATTGTCAGGATGTGATGAGTGGAGTCCAGCAGGGGTCTGCTGGATCCTGAACATTTAACAATTTATATCAATTACTTAGATGAGGGGAGCGAAGTCATGGGAGCTAAATTTGCTGATGACACCAAGATTGGTAGGAAAGTAAGTTGTGAAGATGACGTGAGAAGATTGCAGATGCATATAGATAGGTTGAGCAAGTGGGCTAAGATCTGGCAAATGGAGTATAATGTGTGAAAATGTGAAGTTGTTCACTTTGGCAGGAAGAATAAAAAGGCAGAGTGTTACTTAAATGGAGAATAACACAGAATTTTGAGGTGCAGAGGGATCTAGGTGTTCTAGTGCACGAGTCACAAAAAATTAGTATGCAGGTACAGTAAGTAATTTAGAAGGCTAATGGAAGCTTCTCTTTATTACGAGATGAATTGAACATAAAAGTCAGTATGTTATACACCAGTTATACAGGGCATTGGTGAGACCACATCTGAAAAACTGAGAGCAGTTTTTGGTCTCCTTATTTAAGGAGGAATGTAAATGTGTTTGAGGCGGTTCAGAGGAGGTTTACTCGATTGATACCTGCACTGAGCAGGTTGTCTTATGAGGAAAGGTTGGTCAGGCTGGCCTGTTTCTACTGGAGTTTAGAAGAGTGAGGGGTGATTTGATTGAAGTATATAAGATCCTGAATCGTTTAGACAAGATGGACTTGCAAAGGATGTTTCCTCTTTTGGGTGAGTCCAGAACTAGGGGCATTGTTTGAAAATTAGGAGTCGCCCTTTCAGGACAGAGATGAGGAGAATTTTTTTCTCTGAGGGTTCTGCGACTCTGGAACTCTCTGCCTCAGAAGTCAGTGGTGGCAGGGTCATTAAATATTTTTGAGGTAAATAGAATCTTGTTAGGCAAGGGATTCAAAGGTTCTCTAATCAAAGTCATAATTATATTGAATGGCGAAGCAGGCTTGAGGAGCCGAATTGCCTACTTATGCTCCTATTTTGCATGTTCACATGATGCATATATGTGGTTGGAAGGTCAGTTTGGGGTGAAACATGACACTGATGTTGTGAACAGTCTGGTTCATTCTCAGATAGTTGCTAGGGGGAGGGATGGGGTCAGTGGCTATTGAATGGAGAAGGGACTGAAGACAATGGTTTCAGTTATAGGGAAGGTGGTGGCATAGTGGCATTGTCACTGGACTAGTAATCCAGAGACCCAGGGTAATGCTCTGGGAACTGGATTGTAATCCCACCATGGCAGATGGTGGAATTAAAAGTCTAATGATGACCATGAAACCATTTTTGATTGTCATAAAAACCAAACTGGTTCACTAATGCCCTTTAGGGAAGGAAATCTGCCTTCCTTACCTGGTCTGGCCTACATGTGACTCTAGACCCACAGCAATGTGGTTGACTCTGTCAAACCATTACCAGCAATTGGATAAGGAATGAAACCAGACAGACCACCTGGCATCAACCTAGGCCGGAAGCGACAATGGCAAACTCAGCCCTGTCGACCCTGGAATATCATCCTTACTAACATCTGGTGCCAAAATTGGGAGAGCTGCTCACAAACAAGTTAAGCAACAGCCTGACACACTCATATTCGCAGAATATAGTCCTTGTGGAGAAAAAGTCCTGTCTTCACATTGAGGATACCCTCCATCGTGTTGTATGGAACTACCAGCTTGCGAAATGGGATAAGTTTTGAACAGATCGAACAACTCAAAACTGGGCAGCCATGAGGCGCTGTGGGCCATCAGCAGCAGCAGAATTGTACTCATCCACAATCTGTAACTTCATGCCCTGGTATATCACCCACTCTACCATTACTATTTTCTAAATGGGGAGAGAATTCGGAAATCTGGAGTGCAAAGGGACTTGGGAGTCCTAGTCCAGGATTCTCTTAAGGTTAACTTGCAGGTTGAGTCAGTAGTTAGGAAGGCAAATGCAATGTTGGCATTTATTTCGAGAGGACTAGAATATAAAAGCAGGGATGTGCTGCTGAGGCTTTATAAGGCTCTGGTCAGACCATATTTAGAATATTGTGAGCAATTTTGGGCCCCGTATCTCAGGAAGGATGTGCTGGCCCTGGAGAGGGTCCAGAGGAGATTCACGAGAACAATCCCAAGAATGAAAGGCTTAACATATGAGGAACATTTGAGGACTCTGGGTCTATACTCAATGGAGTTTAGAAGGATATGGGTGGGATCTGATTGAAACTTACAGAATACTGAAAGGCCTGGATAGAGTGGACGTGGGGAAGATGTTTCCATTAGTAGGAGAGACTAGGACTCGAGGGCACAGCCTCAGAGTAAAGGGAAGATCTTTTAGAACAGAGATGAGGAGAAACTTCTTTAGCCAGAGAGTGGTGAATCTATGGAATTCATTGCCACAGAAGGCTGTGGAGGCCAGGTCATTGAGTGTATTTAAGAGCGAGATAGATAGGTTCTTGATTGGAAAGGGGATCAAAGGTTACGGGGATAAGGCGGGAGAATGGGGTTGAGAAACTTATCAGCCATGGTTGAATGGCGAAGCAGACTCGATGGGCCGAATGGCCTAATTTCTGCTCCGATGTCTTATGGTCTTATTACCATCAAGGGGATCAACCCTGCTTCAATCAAGTGTGCAGGTGGCATACCAGGAACAACACGAGGCATATGTAGAAATGAGGTGTCAACCTGCTGAAGCTACAACACAGGATTACTTGAGTTCCAAACAGCATAAGCAGCAAGTGATAGACAGAGCTAAGCGATTCCACAACCAATGGTTCAGATATGTTATGGCACAGCCGATGGTAAATGCTGAGTTGTTCAAATCAGAAAGGGGAACTTGAAGCAACTGCCACAACTTCTTTTGCAATTTGTTTATGTTTTGAGATGCGTGCCTTGAATTCAGTAGTAATAAGACCACCAAGTCTTATTGGTTTTTACAAAACTAGATTAAACATTTATTAATAAAAGAAATGACTTTAAATACATACATAGATCTACAAATTACTACTTTGATAACTTCTAAATCCCCTGCTTAATCTGACTCCCAGTTGCACTTTCGTTAAGGCAACAGTAAGACACATACTTTCCTAAGTCCCAGGCAAAATAAACCATACCCTGAACAGCATCCAGGCTTGGGCTGACAAGTGGCAAGTAACATTCGTGCCACATTAGTGTCAGGCAATGACCATCTCAAACAAGAGAGAATCTAACCATCGCCCCTTGACATTCAATGGCATTACCATCACTGAATTCCCCACTATCCTGGGGGTTAGCATTGACCAGAAACTGAAAAGGACTAGCCATATAAATACTATGGCTACAAGAGCAGGTTATGCGACAAGTAACTCACCTCCTGACTCCCCAAAGCCTGTCCATCATCTACAAGGCACAAGTAAGGAGTGTGATGGAATACTCTCCGCTTGCCTGGATGAGTGCAGCTCCTACAACACTGAAGAAGCTGGACACCATCCAGGATAAATTGATTGGCACCACATCCACAAACATTCACTCCCTCCACCACTGACGCACAATAACAGCAGTGTGTACCATCTAATAGATGCACTGCAGGAATTCACCAAGGCTACTTCAACAGCACCTTCCAAACCGATGACTTCTACCATCTAGAAGGACAAGGGCGGCAGGTAGATGGGAACACCACCATCTAGAAGTTCCCCTCCAAGTCACTGACCAACCTGACCTGGAAATATATCACTGTTCCTTCACTGTCGCTGGGTCAAAATCCTGGAACTCCCTAACAGCACTGTGGGTGTACCTACACCACATGAACCACAGTGGTTCAAGAAGGCAGCTCACCACCACCTTCTCAAGGGCAACTAGGGATGGGCAATAAATGCTGGCCCAGCCAGTGAAGCCCGCATCCTGTGAATGAATTTTTTAAAAAAAATTAAGAATCCAAATGAGTTCTTTTAACTTCAGCCCCTGAAGGCAGCAGTTTGAGGCATAGATGCTAAAGGTTTTTCACACTCGTTGAATCTTAGACTGCTTTCCCTTACACGCAACCTTCGTTCCTTTATACATTTCTTCCCCTTTGAATGCAAATTCCCATTGCTTCACTATGTCATTGGACTTTATGTTTCTGATAAAATCTCTCATACCACTAAGTTTTACCAGTAGTCTTTGGGAAAAATAAACACACTCTTTCTAAACTTCACCTGGCTAGGTGTCACATTTCACTCCATCTTTTGAAAACAATCTAGTCTGGTTTATTCAAAAATGCAAATATTCCCTTGACACCTATGTTTCTAAACTTCACTATGTTTATCAAATTAATTTTTCAAACCTAACTTCTCTTCTTACATAAAAGCATCCAGACTAGCTGCCTCTAATTCAATTAAGTCTCTCACACACGCAGACACATATAGACACATAAACACATCCCACTGTTACTCTATTTTACAATAACATTATAATAATAATTATATCTTCCTGACAGATCTAAGCTCTGCAGTCCTGCCATATCCAGTCGTAAATGGTGGTGGGCAATTAAACAAGTCACTGGAGGAGGAGGCTCCACAAATATCCCCACCTTCAATGATGGGGAACCCAGCACATCAGAGCTAAAGATAAGGCTGAAGAATTTGCAACAATTTTCAGCCAGAAGTGCTGAGTGGGTGATCCAGCTCAGCCTCTTCCTGAGGTCCCCAGTATCACAGATGCCAGTCTTCAACCAATTCAATTCACTCCAGGTGATATCAAGAAATGGCTGAAGGCAGTGAATACTGCAAAGGCTGTGGGCCCTGACAACATTCCGGCAATAGCACTGAAGACTTGTGCTCCAGAACTTGCCATGCCCCTAGCCAAGCTGTTCCAGTACAGCTACAACACTGGCATCTACCTGGCTATGTGGAAAATTGCCCAGGTTTGTCCTGCACACAAAAAAGAAAAGTCCAACCCAGCCAATTGCAGACTCATCAGTCTAATCTTGATAATCAGGAAAGCGGTGGAAGGGGTCATCAACAGTGCTATCAAGCAGCACTTGCTTAGCAATAACCTGCTCAATGTCACACAGTTTGCGTTTTGCCAGGGCCACTCAGCTCCTGACCCCATTACAGCCTTTGTTCAAACATGAACAAAAGAGCTGAACTCCAGAGGTCAGGTGAGAGTGACTGCTCTTAACATTAAGGCAGCATTTGACTGACTGTGGCATCAAAGAGCCCTATCAAAACTGGAGTCAAAGGGAATCGGGGGAAAACTCCACTGGTTGGAGTTATACCTAGCACAAAGGAAGATGGTTGTGGTTGTCGGAGGTCAATCATCTCAGCTCCAGGATATCACTGCAGGAGTTCCTCAGGGTAGTGTCTTGGGCTCAAATATCTTTAGCTGCTTCATCACTGACCTTCCTTCCACCATAAAGTCAGAAGTGGGGATGTTCACTGATAATTGCACAATGTCAGCAGCATTCACGATTCCTCAGATACCGAAGCAGTCCATGAACAAATGTAGTAAGACCTGAACAATATCCAGGCTTGGGCTGACGAGTGGTAAGTAACATTCGCGCCACACAAGTGCCAGGCATCTCCCTTTTACATTCAATGGCATTACCATCGCTGAATCCCCCACTATCAACATTCTAGGGGTCACCAGTGACCAGAAACTGAACTGGACTAGCCATATAAATACTGTGGCTACAAAAGCAGGTCAGAGGCTAGGAATGCTGCAGCAAATAACTCACCTCCTGACTCCCCAAAGCCTGTCCACCATCTACAAGGCACAAGTCAGATGCTTGAGGGAATACTTTCCCATTGTCTGGATGAGTGTCGCTCTAACAACATTCAAGAAGCTCGAAACCATCCAGGACAAAGCAGCCGCTTGATTGGCACCCCATCCACAAACATTCCACCACCGACGCATGGTACACACCATCTATAAGATGCACTGCTGGAACTCACCAAGGGTTCTTCGGCAGCATCTTTCAAATCTAGAAGGACAAGGGCAGCAGACACATGGGAACACCACTACCTGGAAGTTCCCCTCCAAGCCACTTACCATCGTGACTTGGAAAAATATTGCTGTTCTTTCAATATTGCTGGGTCAAAATCCTAGAACTCCCTCCCTAATAGCATTGTGGGTGTACCTGCACCACATGGACTGCAATGGTTCAAGAAGATAGCTCACCACCAACTTCTCCAGGGCAATTGGGGATGGGCAATAAATGTTTGCCTAGCCAAAGATGGCCACATCCCATGCACGAATTAAAAAAGTTTTCTCCGTATTTATATGAAAGACATTTCTGTTCATCCAGTACTGGATGTCAGACGGGTCAGGATGGTGTGTGACTTGGAGGTGATAGTATTCACAAGCACCTACCACCTGGTACTTCTAGATGGTTGAAGTTGAGGGTTTAGGAGATTCTGTCACAGTTTTTGTCAAGCTGTAAACATTTAAAATCCCACTCCTTCACCCCCTCTCCCACGTCTCTCTCTTTCTCTCCTCACCAAGTGTTCAGACTCTTGTGTACACCCAGACTCAGACTGGGTGGTAGGTTCCCTTCCCTAAAGGACACTAGTGAACCAGTTGGATGTTTGTGACAATCCGGTAGTTTTCAATGTCACTTTTTCCTCATGCCAATTCCACACATTACCAGATTCATTCAGCTCAATTTTACAACCTGCCTTTGTGTGTTTGTGGGTTCTCTCATCCCTTTTTATCTGTTTTAAATCAATTTCACAGGATATTAGAAGTGGAGGATTTGCAGTCAGGAAACTCAAACCAAATCTCACATCAGGATCTGACAGAGTTGCTCAATTTATTGAAACTTGAGTATCATCAGAATTTGAACATGGAAGGAAAAAGCACCGTTCACAGTGGAGAGAAACCATACACGTGTTCTGTCTGTGGGCAAGGCTTCAGGCAATCATCTGGCCTGTCGAGACACAAGCACAGTCACAATTGGAAGAAGCTATGGAAATGTGGGGACTGTGGAAAGGGATTCACTCAGTCATCCTACCTGCTGATACACCAGCGAGTTCACACTGGGGAGAGACCATTCACCTGCTCTGAGTGTGGGAAGGGATTCACTCGGTCATCCACCTTGCTGACACACCGGAAGGTTCACACAGGGGAGAGGCCATTCACCTGCTCTGACTGTGGGAAGGGATTTCCTGAGTCATCTCACCTGCTGACGCACCAGCGAATTCACACTGGGGAGAAACCATTCACCTGCTCCAAATGTGGGAAGGGATTCACTCAGTCATCCCACCTGCAGAGACACCAGCGAGTTCACACTGGGGAGAGGCCATTCACCTGCTCTGACTGTGGGAAGGGATTTCCTGAGTCATCTCACCTGCTGACGCACCAGCAAATTCACACTGGGAGAGGCCATTCACCTGCTCTGACTGTGGGAAGGAATTCACTCTATCATTCAATCTGCTGAGATACCAGCGAGTTCACACTGGAAAGAGGCCTTACATCTGATCCGAGTTTGGGAAGGGATTCACCCAGTCATCCAACCTGCTCACCAGTGAGCTCATGAGTAAGTACTGTGATTTTATTTTGCTGTTAACCACATCCAGTTCTGAACCATGTTCATTGGGATCGTTTTTCTTCTTCTTCAAAGGAAGATGGTTGTGGATGTTGGAGGTCAATCATCTCAGTCCCAGGACATCACTGCAGGAGTTCCTCAGGGTAATGTCCTTGGCCTAATCATCTTCAGCTGCTTCATTAATGACCTTCCCTCCATCATAAAGTCAGAAATGGGGATGTTCAATGGTCATTATACAATGTTCAGCCATCACTCATGGCTCCTTGGATATTAAAGCAGTCCGTGTCCATATGCAGCAAGACCTGGACAACATTCAGGCTTGGACTGACAAGTGGTAAGTTACTTTTGCTTCACACCAGTGCCAGGCAATGACTATCTCCCCATGATATTCAATGGCATTACCATCACTGAAACCCCCACTATAGCGTGGCAACAAGAACAGGTTGAGACGAGGATTTCTGTGGAGTGTTTCTCACCTCCTGTCTCCTGTCATGAAACTATAATAATTTTCATAATATTATAGTGGTTTATTGTAAAGTAGGTTTGTGGATGTGAATGTACATTTTTCTGTCTGTGGTATTTAATGAGAGTCACATCGACTACAAGGTTGAAATTATCAAAAGAAGTGAGGTGTACAAACGGTATTATAAATGCTAATGAGTAAGCATGGACAAGGCTTTGCATATAAGTTGCAAAGGAAATTTGAATTTTTAGATAAGTGAAGGAGTTGTTGGGTTTCAAAGGGATGATAGGATGTTTACAACTAGCAAGATAAGCAAGGCCAACCAGTGTGTTTATTTTTCCCAAAGGTACTGACCATATTGGCAATATGAAAGATTTTTATATTATGAAGAAGGTAAATTTCCAAAGACATACAGAACAAAGGAATTTACAGATTAAAGAGAGAGAAACATATATATAGAAGAATGAAAGGCTTTGTTGTGGAGCCATGTAAGATCTAAGAGGAGTGTGTGAAACAGCCTTAGAGAAGCCCCAGCCATTTTTGCAGAAGTCCGGTAACTAAAGTTGGAGAAAAGCCTTTGGAATTCCACTGTCAAGTGGATGCTGTGGTAAACTTGCTGGCTTGCTATTTTAACTTAAAATCTGTTTTGGGCTGTTGCCTTAAAGGAGGTGTGTAGTTGGGAATCAGGTTAATTAGTAATTTTGGGATTTGTTATTGTATTAAGTAACTGTAATCTTATGTACATGCTTGAAATATTTTTTTTTCATTAATAAATGTTTCAATTGAGTTTATAAAGTCTCTAAAGGTGTTAGTGCACACATTACTTCTGATCAGTGCACAAATCTTGAAATAAATACAAATTGCAAAACCCTTGTGATAGCGTGGATAAGTTTCCCTTGTGGATTTGGTCCGCCTGGCACACATCACCTGTCACGTCATAACACTTCCCAAAGCCTCCCCATCATCTACAAGGCACAAATCAGGAGTGTGATGAAATACTCGCCACTTGCTTGGATGGGTGCAGCTTCATAACATGCAAGAAGCTCAACAACATCCAGCACAGAGCAGCGAGTTTGATTGGTGCTCCGACCACTACCTTAAACATTCATCCCTCTACAACCGATCCACAGTGACATCATCTACAACATACACTGCAGCAACTCACCAAGGCCTTTGACAGCTCCTTCCAAACCTGCAACATCTACCACTTAGAAGGACAAGGGCAGCAGGCACATGGGAACACCACCACCTTAATTTTCCCCTCCAAGCTACTCACCATCCTGACTTGGAAATATAGCACCATTCCTTCACTGTCGCTGGGTCAAAATGCTGAACTTCCTCCCTAACAGCACTGTCCGTATACCCACACTACATGGGCTGCTGTGGTTCAAGAAGGCAGCTCACCATTGCCTTCTCAAGGGCAATTAGGGATGGGCAGTAAATGCTGGTCTAGCCACATCCAATGAAAGAAGAAAAAAATGTCCTCATTGTCTGCCACCGCTGCCGTCACGATGATAATGGCCACACTGATTCCTGATCTTATCCTTTGTCACTCTACACGTCCACTTCAGCATCTGTATCTCATGAGTATTCAGTTGCTGTTCCTCTTTTCTTGATGTTGTCCAAGTTTCTGCTCTATTTAACAAGGCCGGTCCTGTAGATTCTTCCTTTTCAACTTCAGTGACACTTTTCCATCACAGCACACTGAGCCGCACTTCTTCCAATTACTCCAACCTAAGTTAATCCGTTTCTTAATTTCTATACTTCCACTCTCTGCCATCACTGACCTCCCTCAGGTACTTGAAGCTACTCACATTCTCCAAGACTTCGCCCATAACCTTTACACCTTCACTCTGATTCTCTTCCCTAGACTCAAACTGACAGTCCATAAATTGGGTCTTTGGTTCACTAATGTCCTTTAGGGAAGGTAAATCTGCCATCCTTACCCAGTCTGGCCTACATGTGACTCCAGTCCCACAGCAATGTGGTTGACTCTTAACCGCCCCCTGCAATGGACGAGGAAACCATCAATGGCAATTAGGAATAGATATCAATTGCTGGTCTTGTCAGTGACTCCCACATCCCATTAAATAATAAATTTTTAAAAACCTAATCTTCATACCCGTGTCTTCCCAGTGCTTTTCTCCAGATACTCAGTCATGTTCTCATTAAACCTACCACACAGCTCAGTGTCATCTGCAAATATCATTGACCATGGCAGTTCCTGTCACATTTGCTCAGTTCAAACATCTGTGACCATCAGGAAGAGGAAAGGGTTCAGTGTTGATCCTTGGTACAATGCAACTTTGATTTTGAAGCTCTCAGTCTCTCCCACACAGCTTCTTACTCTTGTCTGGAACTCCTTGGACATGTCCTGTAATAGTCGTACATACTTCCCAGGGACTCCACGAATTCTAACACATCTCCAGTCTCCCTCCCTGGGCACCTGGTCATAAGCCTTCTCTAGATCAATAACTACAATCTTCATGATTCATTGACCTCCCCAATATTTCTTCATCACTTGTCTCAAAATAAAAATAGCACTGGGAACTGTTTCTGCCGATGTTAACAAAGCTAAAAGTTTGACCTAGTTATATGTGTTAATATTCTGGATAAAAGTCAAACCAATAAGCTTTATGTAAAACAGACAATGTGACAAGTCATTTAATATTTCTACCACAAGTTAATTTCTTTTGAAGGGCTCTCTCTCTCTCCCCATCTCCTCCATCCTCACCCCAAACAACAAGTATGAGGAGCTCATGAAGCTTCTTTGTCGCTGAGATTGAGACAATCCGATCAACTCTCTCTGCTCCTCCCCTCCTTTCCACTAGACCATCTGGCCAAACTTCCTCTAAAGATCTGACCAACTCTAGCCCTGAACTCACATCTTTCTTTAGTTTCTCTCTGATCTCCCATCATCCTCTCAAGACCTCATCTTGTCCATGAGACCCACCTTCTGCTCTATTGACCCTATTCTGCTAAACTGCTGACCACTCAGAAGAGTTTTAAATGAGCATAAGTTTATGGAGGGTGGAAGATGGAACACCAGTCAGGAGAGCATTGGAATAGTCGAATCTGGAGGCATCAAAGACATAATTGAAGATTTCAACAGGAAATGAGCTGAGGAGGGATGAAGAAACTGATATTAGAGGTGGGAGGAGCTGATTTTAGTGATGGAAAGGATAAGTTGTCAGTAGCTCAGCCCTCAGCTGAGGTTCAAATAGGAAACTAAGGTTGCAATCGGTCAGCTTCAGCCTCAGACTTTGGTAAGGGAGGGGGATGGAGTCGGTGATGAGGGTGACAGTGTTAATGGCGGTGGGTGGGGGCTATGGGCCCATGTATTAAACCACCTCCTGGGCCACAGCTGTAGAGAGTTGAGCATTAATTTGTCTCTGTCCCATAGGACAACATCACAGAAACAGGTCCAATCTCAATGTGGTGATAAAAATTTCTGTTCCCCAATTGGTCTTTCAATTACATTGTTACAATCCATAATTTCCCATATGCCAGAATGTGACCCATCAATGACTGCAGGAGCCCAGTGCGATTACTCAGCACTGGGTTGTACTCTGAGCATGTACAGTACAAGTGGTGGATGTGGAACATGCTGATCAGGAGCAGGTAGGAGATGACGCTGAATTACAGAGAATACCGAGTCCAGAAACAGACCTTTCTGTTCGACTGATTTGTGCTGGTGTTTATATTTCACACAAGACAATTCCATTCCAATTACATCAACAAAGCTTTTTCGCTTATATTTCTTTATAGAAGTACCAGCACTGAAATAAAAGTAAAATACTGTGAATGCTGGAAATCTGAAATAAAAACAGAAAGTTCTGGAAATCCTCAGCAGGTTTGGCAGCTTCTGTTAAGAGAAACAGATTTAACATTTCCAATCCAATATGATTCTTCTTCAGAACTGAGTATTTCCAGCATTCTGATTTCATTTTGAACACATAATTGATGTAGACTTTATTGTCCTTACAGGTAACTGGATGTAAATCTGATTTCAGACCTTCCTCTGAACAGTTTTCAAACTGACTCCAGCTCATTGTCCATTCCTTCACTAAAGACCCGGATGGAAAACCCTCAGCACAAGATGGCGGCGGCCGGTTGCCCGGGTAACCTGGGCCTGTAACCGGGGAGGAAGCCCCGTCCTCACGCCTCTCTTCCCTCACCAAGTTGGCCGCCCATGTGCCCGGCTCCCTGAACAAGACTCACCTTCCTCTGCCAAGATGGCGGCGGATGGTGAAGCCCTCCCCCCCTTCCCAGTGCGCAGGTGCAGTGTGGGTGTGCGCTCTGAGCATGCTCAGTGTCAGTCATGGTGACAGAGTGAGGAGGAGCGGACGCTTCGGGAGGCGATTGTGAGCACAGGGTAGGAATGGAAACCGCGGCTGGACTGGGAACTGGATCAACTTCTGGGGTAGGCCCCAGGCCCCGTGTTTACCCCGCGGTGACAGGCCCGGGAGGGAGGGAGCGATGGAGCCGGCGGCTGGACGGGGAGGATTTGGAAACACTTTGTGGATCCGCAAACCCTGAGGAATAATTGTCAGCTCCTGGTTTGCAGCTGCGGGGCTTCTCCCTCCCGGGAACAGGTCCAGGTTAACGGCCGCCATCCTGGGTCAGCGAGTGGAGGATGGTTCACATCAGAGGATGGGGGAGGGGGGACAATAAATAAGAGGTTACACTTTGGGCTCAAATCAATGAGGAATCTGATCTGTGTTTGGGAAACTGTTAACAAATGGCCCCTTGTAAAACATGATCTCCAGTTGTAGAATTTATTAAAAAGATACAGAGAATTATCCAACACTTTATTTAGATTTCAGCCCAGGGAGGAGGGAGAGTGTGTGGGACGGGGATTTACAGCTTTGGGGGAAGAGAGGAAAAAATGTTCCATAGAAACTAAAATTAACTGTTCTGAATTTCTGTGCTGTGCTTACAATGAGGTCTTTTGAAACCTCTGCTTACAGGGGCATCAGAAGGGAGAATTTATAGACTGGTAACTCAAACAACATATCACATCAAGATCTAACAGAGTCACTTGATTCATCAGGAGCTGAATATCACCGGCCTTTGAACGTGGGAGGAGAAATATTTGCCTATTCTGACTGTAGAAAAAAAAAATCACTCATCTATATGACTGGAAAAGCACCGAGACACAATCACACCGGTGAGAGTGTTCCAGTGCACTGACTGTGTAAAGAGCTTTAGCTAGTTACGCAACCTGAAAAAATTACAGCATTTACAGTGGGGAGAAACCGTACATGTGTCTGTGTGTTTGGACAAGGATCCAACCTGGAGAGACACAAGGACACCCGCACCACGGAGAAACCGTGGAAATGTGGGGACTGTGGAGCTGGATTCATTTCCCCATCCCAGCTGGAAATTCATCGGCGTATTCACACTGGGGAGAGGCCGTTCACCTGCATCGATTGTGGGAAGGGTTTCACGCAGTTATCAAATCTTCTGACACACCAGCGTGTTCACAGTGGCGTGAGGCCGTTCAACTGTTCCGTGTGCGGGAAGGGATTCATGAGCTCATCTAACCTGGGGACCCACCAGCGGGTTCACACTGGGGAGAGGCCGTTCACTTGCTCTGTGTGTGGGAAAGGCTTCACTCAGTCATCTGCTCTGCTGACACATCAACTTGTTCACAGTGATCAGAGATTGTTTAAATGCTCTGACTGTGAGAAGAGTTTCAAAGGACCAATAAATTTGCTCAAACACCAGCGAGTTCACACTGGGGAGAGGCCGTTCACCTGCTGTGTGTGTGGGAAGAGATTCACTCGGTCGCATAACCTGCACAGACACCAACGAGTTCACACTGGGGAGAGGCCTTTCAACTGCCCCGTCTGTGGGAAGAGATTCACTTTTTCATCTAACCTGAAGAGACACCAGAAGTTTCACATTTGACAACAGAGGTTGGATTCTGCTGTTATTGCTGCTGTGAATCACATCCAGGTTTGAACTATGTTCATTCTGAGAGCTGGGGTTGGATTTTCACTTCCTGACGAGGGTGGGAACTGGGACTTGTGCGACTTGAAAATTACTTTCCTGGTCAGAGGCACTGGATCCGCTGCCTCTGAGACAGTTTGTGATTTTCAAAGTGCCAATTAACTCACCACCAATTAACCATCTGATTAACCACCAATGAACCAATTTAATCTCATTAAAGAACTTGTTAAGGAGTCTGTCTCGAACAGAATGGGATTTTCAATCTTTTCTTCTGGATTCTAAATTGATTTATGGGGTACAGATTGTTTGCAATAAATCCCCAATTGTGAATGAAATCATCAGGTTCTACAGGACTTAACCATCTGGCAGGAATGAACACTTTAAATGGTCATTTCAAAAGATTTATTAACCATTAAAAGGTGGGAAGGTAACAAGTTAGAAAGATTAAAAATCAAAGTTTCAATTAACAGTAAGAGGAGAATGTTTAACTTTAACAATTAAACAGACTTCTCAATGTTGCTCGGTTGATCAGGCCGAAGATGTGAAGTGAGGATAACCCTCCATTATTCGATACACAGATAACATGCTAACAAAATGGCTTCTCGCAACCTTAATTTTTACACTTAAATGATGTTGTAAGCCCACCTTAGCCAAGTTGTTGGAAATGGCTAATTGGTCTACAATTTGTCAAGAATGTGACAAGAGCTAACTCCATTGGTTTTAGCTAAATTACCACATTGTCTTAAACTTAGGACAGTTCCTTCCTTTAAGCTGTGTCTCTTATCTTGGTGTCTTTACAGGAGCCCATTCATTAAAATAGACTCAACAATCAAGAACAGTGTGTGTTCCTGATAGGGAGCGAGTCCAGGGCTTATCCCATTTCTTACCCAGCTGTTACAGCACTTTAATTCTCTCATAAGAAATGCTAATGGAGAAATACAGAAACAACATAAAGCGACTTCTACTTAACTACCAATCATCTGTTGCTCATCAGTCACTGCTTCGTGATACTGTTTTGGGTTAGTTTGTTGTAAAAGGTTAACATCAAAATGGCTTCTCATCTCAGCGTTAGCAGAAAATTGTGTTTTGACCTTGTTAGCTTATTACAATGAATATGAAATGAAATGAACCTGAACGTGGTTGGGCTGCACTAAAACCTATTACCCAGGCTTACTTACAGGATGATGCCAGACATGTTAGTGCACAGCTGTTAGAGTTACTATGCGTCAAAAGGAAGTTAATTTTCTTTTTTTTTGTGTGTAAAATTTGTGGGGTAGACTTGTTCTGGTTTGAGCACTGTACCTCAACTTGACGTCAGTGCGCACTTGTGTTGTTTTTATTGTCCTGGTCATTTCATGAACTGCCAGCGCCCCTCTGCAAAGCAGCAGCAAACCCCAAAATGGCTGCTGTCTGCATTTGCTGCTGGCGTCAGACAAGAAGCTCCCTCTCCCTGGAGGCACTTGGTGCCTCGGATTGGATGCTGAGCTCATCTCCTGCCAAAACAGCTCATTTACATTTAAAAATAGTGTCGCAAGAGCAATGCAGTTCAGGTGCAGTGTCTGAACTTGGAATTAATCCAGGGTCAGGTTTCCAAACCTCTTTGAAAATCCAGCTCTTGGGAGTTTATTCCTCCTGATGTTAATAATCCTTGCAACAGGGCTGGAGTTTAATATTCTGGTTAAATGTCAAATAAATCAACTTGGTGTCCAACACAGTGTGTGGAGTATTTGTTCTCTCCAGGTTAAGAGGAGACAAATTGAAATCCTGTTCTTGACTGTTCCATTTCTGGGCCTTTTCTCCACTGTTAAAGAGAGATTTGTATTTGTGTAGAGCCTTTAGTGACATCAGGGATGTCCCAAAGCATTTTACAGCCAATGAAATTCCTTTGAAGTGCAGTCAATATTGTAATGTAGGAAATACAGCATCTAATTTATGCACAGCAAGATCCCATAGACAAAAAATTGATAATACCCAGATGATCTGTTTCAGTGATGTTGATAGAGGGATAAATATTGACCAAGACTCTTGTAGAAACCCCCAGCTCTTTGAAATAGTGTCAATGGATCTCTTACACCCATCCATTCTGTCTCAGTGCCGTCTCTGACAGTGCAGTGCTCCATCAGTACTGCAGTGGAATGTCAGCCTGGATTTTATGCTCATCTTTCTGGATGTGGATTTGGACCCACAACCTCCTGACTCAGACATAAAAATGCAACACTGAGCCACGACTAACACCTCATCATCACTCTGGATTATTTCAGTTCCCAGACCTTTGGTTACTCTCATGGACAAGTCCCAGCTGTCCATACCTTCCAGAGTGTCTGTCCTAGCCTTGGTAGCAAACATCATCTCACTTTTCTGAAAAGGAGGAAGAGAGAAAATGGGGAAGTAGAAACCAGTTAGTCTAACATCAATAATTGGCAAAATGTAGGAATCTATCATGAGGGATGTGTTAACAGGGCATTTAGAAAATCATTAACTGATTAAGTAGAGCCAACATGGATTTATGAAAGGATTTATGGATTCATATTTGACAAATCTGTTCAGAACTTTTTGAAAATGTAATAAGTGAGGAGGATAATGAGGGTATCAGTAGATGTTGTGTATTTGTATTTTCAAAAAGCATTTGATAAGGGGCCACACAAGAGGTCATTACACAATTCGGTCTGGTGTTTGGGGGTATCTTAGCATGAACTGAGGATTGGTTAATGGTCAGAAAACAGAGAGTAGGAATAAATGGGACATTTTCAGGGTGGTAGGCTGTGACAGCAGGTCCCACAAGGATTAGTAGTTGTGCCTCAGCTATTTACAATCGATATCAATGACTTAGATGAGGGGACTGAGTGTAATGTATCCAGATTTTCTGACGATACAATGTTGGGTGGGAAAGTAAGTGCTGAGGAGGACACAAAGAGGCTGCAGAGGGATATAGACAGGTTGGGTAAGAACATGGCAAATGGAAGACAACATGTGAAATGTGAAGTTATCCACTTTGGTAGGAATAATAAAAAAAATAATATTTTTCGAATGGTGAGAGGGAAATATTTGCATTCAGAAGGACCTGGCTGTTCTTGTACATGAATCACAGAAAGTTAACACGCAGGTACAGCAAGCAAATGGTAAATGGTCTGTTAGCTTTTATTACAAAGGGATTGGAGTATAAGAGTAAAGATGTCTTACTACAATTACACAGAGCATTGGTGAGGCCTCACCTGGAGTACTGTGTGTGGGTTTAGTCTCCTTACCTAAAGAAAGACATACTTGACCTAGAGGGAGTGAAACAAATGTTCACCAGACTAGTTCCTGGGATGAAGTAATTGTCGCATGAGGAGAGATTGAGCAGATTAAGCCTACATTGAATGGAGTTTAGAAGAATGAGAGGAGATCTAACTGAAACATTCTTAAGGGGCCTGACAAAGTAGATGCTGAGAAAAAGTTTCCCATCTGGAGAATCTAGACACGGGGATTAGTCTCAGAATAAGGGGTCAACCATTCATGACTGAGATGAGGAGGAATTTCTTCATTCAGAGTTGTGATCCTTTGGAATTTTCTACCCCAGGGAGCCGTGGTTCTCAGTTATATTTAAGACAGAGGTCGATAGGGTTTTGGAATTTTCTAACCCAGGGAGCTGTGGTTCTCAGTTATATTTAAAACAGAGGTCGATAGGGTTTTGGAATTTTCTACCCCAGGGAGCTGTGGTTCTCAATTATATTTGAAACAGAGGTCGATAGAGGTTTGGGTACAAGGGGAATTAAGTTTGTGGGGAGTGTGGAGCTAAGGTAGAAGATCAGACATGATCGTATCGACTAGCAGAGCAGGCTTAATGGGCTGAATGGCCTTTCCTGCTCCTATTTCTTATGTTCATTAAACCTCAGTCTGGTTCCCCTCAAGCTGCTGAGTGAGTGAATTAAATCTTTCTTCACAAATCACCCAGATACCAGATTACAAGTCAGGCCATGAACATTGTTTATTGTTTTCAAATCACAGTGAAATGTGGGCACACAGACCCTTTCTAGACGTGTCTAAATGTAATCAGAGTTATCCAGCAGTTCAGCACTAATGGGGAGAGCTATTTCACAAAACAAGGAACAAAGACTCCACAGGATATTCAGTGATTCACTGCAAATCAGCACGAATGGATGCTGAGTATTAATTACAGCAGGGAGCAAAGTCTGGGGTTATAAATTGGTGAGTTTATTTTCAGAGTAATTCCTTCAATATCTGACAAATTAACAGCTTTGATCAGCCCGTCTCACAAACAGCTCGAGCCTACTTATGATTACAAACATTCAGAGCTTACCGAGCCTCATCCTCGAGTTACAGAACAGACTTTCTCCCATCAATATAGAGCTGCAGGATTGCACTGTGATCTGTTTGTTGTTCATCTTTAGTTCAAGACAGTTTCTGAGTGATTTACATTGAAAACGAGGTTTGCAGACATGATTGAGAGACGGTGCAGGTACACACTAAGTCTAAACTGGGCAACTGACATTAGAGATCAACCCCAACTGTCAGAATGGACATGGTTTAGTCCAGGATGTGATTAACAGCATCAACAACAACAGAATCCAACCCCTGTAATCACCTGTGAATTCGCTGATGTTTCAGCAGGTTGGATGAACGAGTGAATCTCTTCTCACACACAGAGCAGGTGAACGGCCTCTCCCCAGTGTGAATTTGCTGATGTTTCACCAGATTATTTCTGCTTTTAAAGTGCTTCTCACAGTCAGAACATTGAAAAGGTCTCGTATCTGTGTGAACAAGGTGATGTGTAGTGAGATGAGATAAACGAGTGAATCCCTTCCCACACTCCGAGCAGGTGAACGGTCTCTCCCCAGTGTGAACTCGCTGGTGTGCAATGAGATTACCTGCTCGCCTGAACCCAGTCCCACAGTGAGAACATGTGAACGGTCTCTCGTCAGTGTGAACACGTTGATGGGACGTCAGTTTCTCAGACCTTTTAAAGCACTTCCCACAGTCTGGACATTTAAAAGGTCTCTCGTCTGAGTGAACATGCCAATGCCTCAACAGATTGGATGACCGAGTGAATCCCTTCCCACACTCGGAGCAGCTGAACGGCCTCTCCCTGGTGTGAGTGCATTGGTGTTTCAGCAGGGTGGAGGATCCCCTGAACCTCTTCCCACACTCAGAGCAGCTGAACGGCATGGAACCGGTGTGAATGCGCTGGTGTTCCATCAGTGAACGTGGGCTTTTAAAGCTCTTTTCACAGTTACAGCATTTAAACTCTCCCTCGTCGGTGTGAACTCGTTGGTGTGTCCACAGGACAGAAAAATGATTGAATCCCTGCCCACACACGGAGCAGGTGAACAACCTCTCCCTGGTGTGAACTCGCTGGTGTGTGATGAGGTCACCCGATCGCCTGAAGCCAGTCCCGCAGTGAGAGCACCTGAACGGCTTCTCCCCAGTGTGAACTCGTTGGTGTTGCAGCAGGTTGGAAGACTGAGTGAATCCCTTCCCACACTCAGAGCAGGTAAACGGCCGCTCCCCAGTGTGACTGCGCCGATGAATTTCCAACTGAGACGAGTAATTGAACCCCTTCCCACAGTCCCCACATTTATAGGGTTTCTCACCAGTGTGAACGGTGCTTTTTCCTTCCATGTTCCAAGGCTGATGACATTCCCGTCCTGATAAATTGAGAGACTCCATCAGATTCTGATGTGATGTTTGGTTTCAGTTTCCCGACTGCAAATCCTCCCCTTCTAATACCCTGTGAAATTGATTTAAAACAGATAAAAGGGAGTGAGAGAAAACCCACAAAAACACAAAGGCTGGTTGTGAAATTGAGCTGAATGAATCTGGTCATTTGTGGGGCCGGCACCAGAGGAAAGTGACCATGAAAACTGCTGGATTATCATAAAAACCCAACTGACTCACTAATGTCCTTCAGGGAATGGAACCTGCCAGCCGGGCTGGGATACACAAGAGCCTGGCCTCTATGGGAGGAGAAAGAGAGAGAGGTGGAGGAGGGGGCAACGGAGATGGACTTGATACATGAGAATTTTGACATCATGTCCCAAACCCAGCACCCCATCTTCTAGATGAGCAAGAGCAGCTGGTGCATGGGAAAACCATCACGTCCAAGACACACCAGCGAGTTCACACTGGGAAGAGGCTGTGTTTTGTAACCTTTATTCTTAAAATAAAGTATCTTTCTTTGGGCTATTCTCAAGGTTTTCCAAGATGAAACCAAACAGAAATTTGCTTGTACTTCTTGCAATTTAGTTATTGTCTTCACTGCTCACGAAGTGATCTGCTCGACAATGAGGGTGATCACTTTTTGGAACAACCTCCATTTTGTCTGTGACCTTGACCCTGAGCTTCCGGTCATTTGTCATTTTAATTCTCCGCCCCACTCCCACTCTGACCTCTCTGTCCTTGGCCTCCTGAACTGTTCCAATGAAGCTCAGTGAGAGCTCGAGGAACAGCAGCTCATCTTTCAATTCGGCACTTTACAACCTTCCAGACTCAATATCGAGTTCAGCAGTTTCTGCACCAACAGGATCAGGATTGTCAGGATCGGGAACTCTCTACCTGAAAAGGTGCTGGAACCTGATTCTACGTTTAGACTCCGCTCACTCGTCCTAGATTCCCCAACCAGTGGAAATAGTTCCTCTCTATCCACCCTGACAGTTACAATTAATATACTGAAAACTTTGATCAAATCACCTCTTAATCTTCTAAATTCAGGGATCACAATCCTCACAGTGAGTAGTGTGTTCTGGCAGAATGGGTAGAGAGAGTCAATATATAATGAAAGGCACAGTTCTAAAGAGTGAGCAGGGACAGAGGGACCTGCGGGTTCATGTGCAGAGATCTTTGAAGGTGACAGGACATATTAAGCGAGTAGCTGGTCAAAATAAATTGGATCTCGAGGTACATGAATAGTGGCGTTGAGTACACAAACAGCGAAGTTATGCTGAATCTTTATAAAGCTCTGGTTAGGCCACAATTCGAGAATTGCATCCAGTTCTGGTCACCTCACTTTAGGAAGGATGTGAAGGTCATTGAGAAAAGTGCAGAGGAGATTTACCAGAATGGTTCCTGTAAAGGAGGTTGAGGGGAGATTGATAGAGATGCACAAGATTATGACAGGTTTAGATAAGGTAGAAAAAGAAAGGCTATTCCCATCAGCTGATCGCTCAAGGACTCATGGACACAGATTTAAGGATTTGGGTAAGAGATTGAGGGGATTCTGAGGGAAAACATTTTTACACAGTGAGTGTAATGAGCTGGAACTTGCTGCCTATGAGGGTGGTAGAAATGGACATGATGAATGATCTCAAAAGGAAATTAGATAGGCACTTGAGGGAAATAAACCTGCAAGGATACAGGGATAGAGCAGGGGAACAGGACTGACTGGATTGCAATAGAGAGTTGGCATGGACTCAATGGGCCTAATGGCCTCCTCTGTGCCATAATAACTCGATGACTCTTTTGTGTAATCTCACCTTGTAATTTAAACCATGGAGTTCAGATATCACTCAGGTAAATGTGTTACACTCCCTCCAAGGCCATTCTATCCTTCCTGTTGTTTGTTGCCCAGAAATGAACATAATTCTCCAGGTGTGCTCTAACCAGGGTTTATGTGTCTCAGTGCTTTTCCAGTCACATTGATACCTGACATCTTCTCCCACAGAGAGAACAGAGAAACCTTTTACCTTCCACATTCAGATGCTGCTGATATTCAGGTTCTGATGGAGTGCCTCTGTCAGATCTTGATGTGATGTTTGATTTGAGTTTCCTGTTTGTCAATCCTCCACTTCCAGTGCCCTGTAAGTTTACAGAAATCATCACTGTCAGTCCAGGATAGAAATTCACAGCATTCTCTCCTCTAGGGTTACAACTCTGATTAAATGTATCCCTGGAGGTTTAATCACATGACCTGCCCCCACACATCCATCCTTTACACACTGCCTTCCGACACTAATTGGAAATCAAAAAGTCTCATTATCCAATTGGATGATGATTGATTGTCAGCCAAACAGCCTTTATCCCATTTTCAATATTTTTATATCTGGTAAAGAGAAATGTTCAAAGAAAATTACAAAAAAAAATATTTTTTAATGTCCTGATGATTTTTATCCGGGGTTGCACACGGCAGTGTCCTGGGGATTCATCTTCAATTGCTGGAGACTCCAAGGAGGTTATGCTGAACTTATATAAGACACTAGTTAGACCTCAGCTGGAGTATTGTGTACAGTTCTGGGCATCACACGATCGGAACGATATGAATGCATTGGAGAGTGTGCGGAAGAGGTTTACAAGAATGGTTTCAGGGATGAGAAACTTCAGTTATGAAGACAGATTGGAGAGGTTGGGACTGTTCTCCTTGGAGAGGAGAAGGCTAAGGGGAGTTTTGATAGAGATGCTCAAAATCATGAGGGGTTTGGATAGAGTAGAAAGGGAGAAACTGTTCCTGCTCGGAAAACAATGTAGAACAAGACGGCAAAGATTTAAAGTGATTTGCAAAAAAAGGCAAATGTGATATGAGAAAAAAACTTTTTCTCACAGTGAGTGGTTCGAGTCTGGAATGCACTGCCTGGAAGTGTGGTGGAGACAGCTTCAATCGAGGCATTCAAGAGGACATTGGATGATTATTTAAATAGAAACAATATGCAAGGGTACGGGGAAAAGGAGAATGGCACTGTTATAATGCTCATTTTGAGAGCCGGTACAGACATGATGGGCTGAATGGCCTCCTTTGTGCTGTAACAATTCTGTGAATGTGATGGGTGGCAACCCTTCCTCTGCTCCTGGTCCAGGATCACCCCCAATAAATATGGCGGTCGCGCACACGCAGTGCTGCACATTGCCCCCCACAAAGATGGCGACCGGCAAACCAGGCCTACGAGCGAGAGGAGTCCCATTGCTTATACTCCGTTCGGTGCCAAGGCGGGAACGATAAGTTTTTATTTCGGGTTTCAGGTCTACACTGAGTACTTATGAAGCATCCCCGCCCACTTCGATGGTTCTAATCCTCGTCACCCAGCCACTGGCTCCATTACTCAACTGCACTCGATCACTTCCGATCCGTTCCTTGCAGCTCCAGTGACAGCCCACACTATGCATGCTCGGGTCGCAACGGAGCAATGCGCTTGCGCAATGAGCCCCTGTAATGAGGATAGAGCACATTCATACTCGCAGTGCATGCTGGGTAAGACCCTCGCCATTGAAAGTCGATAGTTGTTGTTGGAACATAAAGTTGTGCGATTCGATTACGATTGGAGACATTGGGCCACGATACCAATTTATTAAATTAATTGATGCAGCACCTAAAGACCACGGGCTCGCTAACATAGTTTTGTACTGGGTGTGATTAAAAGCAGAATGAACACCTACAGTCAGGTGTGAACTCACCAGGGTCTCAGCAGGTGGGGTATAAAAGTGCTTTTCCCCATAGACAGAATAGTTAAACTGCCCCTCACCAACATGAAAGCACTGACAGTGGATCAAGTGCTTTTAGCTTTTAAAGCTGGAATGTTAACCAGTGGCTTAACTGAGCAAATCCCTTCACACATGGTAAGTGTCTGAGTGGTCTCCCTCTGGTGTGACTGTGCTGTTGTGTGAGTAAATGGGATGACTGAGCGAATCCATTTCCACATTCAGCTGGCAAAGTATTTTTTCTCCACGGGGAGATTTTACCCAAGAGTTTCCAGCTCAGACAGGAATCCCAAATGCTCATGGTAATGAGTTCCACGTTCTCAGCATTCTCCAATTAAAGAAAAGCAAAATACTGTGGGTGCATCAGATTTGAATTAACATTAGAAAATTCTGGAAATACTCTGTAGATCTGATAACATCTGTGGAGAGAGAAACAGAGTTTACATTTCAGGCAGATGAGCTTTCATCGGAACTGCACAGACCTGAAATATTAACTCCCTTTCTCCTTTCACTGATATGCTGAGTATTTCCAGCATTTTCTGTTTTTATCTCTGGCTGCTCTAGAACTGTACTTAGATTTATCAGTGACAAACTGATATTTATTCTCATTTGTCCGCAACTGGAAACATCTCTCACTTATCTACCCTGTCAAACCCTTTCATAATTTTAAATGTTCAGGTCATCCTTTACTCTCTTTTCCAGAGAAAACATTTACAGTCTGTCCAATTTTTCTTGTTGGGTGTAACCTGCCAGTTCTGGCATCATTCTAGTAATTTTTTCTTGCATCTTCTCCAGTTCTTCCAGATCCATTTTATATATGAAGCTAATCTGAGCAGTAAACTCACTATTGTCCCAAATGCCTGTATGTTGCAGCATTTTAATCATTAGCTGAATATAAGATGGGATAGAATGAGCAGATCCAACGAGCCAGTCTGTAACATTATGGAGCATCTACAAAGTTGCCTCTTCCCCTTACACTGGGATGGTGGGCTGTTTAACTCTTAATCCATCAGTTATGATATGAAGAATAACATGTCAGAGAAATACAGGATTTCAGTGGGGTGACACAAGCTAGATAAAAGTTCAGTTAATATGATTGCCAAGCAGTGATAGGGAGCACTTGCGATTCATGTGCACCTTCTCTATGCATTTTCCAGATTAAAAATGAATTGAATCTATCACTCTCCACTTTGAGTATATTCAAAATGCAAATCCATTAAGATTTGGATACTCGGGGAATCAATAGATTTGGGGATAGGGTGGGAAAGTGGGGCTAAGGTTAATCATTTAATGGTTCAGAAGCTCAAGGACCGTATGGTCTACACCTGCTCCTATTTCTTGTGTTCTTATGAACATCATTGTGAATCATTTCTATGCAAGCACAGCAGATGCAGCACCCACACTTTCACCTCCCACTTCTTACATTCCAGGACCCCAAACACACTTTCCAAATGGCACAGTGATTTATTGTGTCTTCTTGCAATTTAGTATTGCGTTACCTGCTCATAATGCGGTCTCCTCTACACTGAAGAGACTAAATCTGATTGGGTGATTGCTTTGTGGAACATCACCAGTCTGTGAGTCAGTGAGCTTCCGGTCATTTACTATTTTAATTCTCCACCTCACTTCAGGTCTGACCTCTGCCCTCAGCCTCCTGCACTCTTCTAATAAACCTCAAAGGAAACTCGAGGAACAGCACCTCGTTATTGATTGGCCACTTCACAACCTTCTGGACTCAACATTCATTTCAACAATTTCAGATCATAACCACTGCTCCCTTTTTTCCTCACAGTAGCTGATGCTAATTGTTCTGCTGTTACGATTTTTACTTCCTCTGGACTTGTCTTTTATTTGTTCACTTGTTCCATTGGTTTGTTTGCTTGTATCGTTATCGCCCAATTTTGCCTTGCACCATCATCCCCTTTGTCATTTAATCTCCAGCTTTCCATCCTATCACAGGATCGTTTTTCTTTCCTGCTCTCTGCCTCTCTTATCTCCGACTATGTACTTGTTGGTAAACATAGTTCTCCCAGTTTGGATAAAAGTTCAGTGACCTGAAAAATTCGCTCTGTTTCCCTCTCCATTGTTTGCTGAGTGTTTCCAACATTTTCTGTTTTGAGGTCGGATTTCCAGCGTCTTGTTTTCTCTCACTTTCCGTTACCTGTTTAAAGGTGAAGAAGGAACGTTTAAAGAATGAGACAACAGTAACTATCACCCTGTTCGACATGAAACTAAATTCATTGTTAATTCCTCGCCAGTAACAATGTTAAACACAAAGCTTCCAGCCGGGATTGATAAAAGCAAAATACTGCGGATGCTGGAAATCTGAAACAGAAAACGAAGGAAAAACTCAGCAGGTCTAACAGTATCTGTGGGGAGAGAATGAGAGTTTACGTTTCGAGACCGTATGACTTCTTCAGAGCCGGGATTGAACCGGGGACTTTCTCATGTAAAGTAAACGTGATAATCACTGCACTGGGGAAATGAGTGTGAATCCCCCCCGGACAGAGGGGAACTGACCATCCATCTCTAGCTCTAATTCCCAAATAGAAAACGCTGCCAAGAATCAGCAAGTCAGGCTGAGTCTGTGGCCGCTCTCAGCGTTTGAAACCGTCACAATGCCCGGGTGATTGACGGCTGCTCCGGACCAATAGAAACTAGGGGCGGGGCAGTAGGACCGAGCTGGAGCGACTGGTCATCCAACGAATCGGAGTGAATGAGGGGCGGGGCTTGTCTTGTGACAGAAGCATGCGCAGTGATGGTAATGGCGAGAGAGAAAGAGAGAGGCGTTTCTTTCTCGGATCCGCAATAGGTAAAGAGGGGGGGATGGCGGGGCGGAGGGAGCGATAGATCCGGTGGGTGGGTGGGCGGGGAGGCTTCTTAAACATGTTGTGTAAGCCGCGAACCCCGAAAAAGAACTTATTGTTCCACTGTTTTCACCAAGCGGGGCCAGTGATCGGGCAAATTAACGGCCGCCATCTTTATTGGGGTAACGTGCAGCAGGGCGCATGCACGGCCGCCATCTTTGTAGGGGGCAATGTTTTTAATGGCTGGGAGGAGCTTGTTACCCATTGTTCAGAATGGGGACAGTTTGTCCATCAAGCTGTATTGCCCTTTGAGTCCCAATGTCTTATTGAGGAGGCAGAGAAGGAAAGAAAAGGAAGCAAATCCTGCTGTCCTAATCCCAATATCTCATGGAACCCAATGTGTCCAAAGCTCTGTGCATCTGTTTAATCACATGAAGACCCACGGCAGAAACTCACGACCCTGATTAAATGTCATCCTTGAATCGAGGAACTGCTGATGACGACGAAGGGTAATGTGCAGCAGGGCGCATGCGCAGGGCCAGGTGGCAGGAGGGGAGAATATTGTGAATTTCTCTCCTAGCTGAGAGGGATGGATTTTTGAAACTCCTTTTACAGGGGATTAGAAGGGGAGGATTTACACACAGCAAACTCAAATCAAGAAAAATGCTTTTCTGATTTTCTATCCTGGACTGACAGTGATGGTTTTTGTGAACTTTTTTCACAGGGTATTAGAAGAAGATTTTCAGACAAGAAACTCAAACCAAACATCACATCAACATCTGACAGAATCAGAAATTCATCAGGACCTGGATATTATCAGCCTTTGAGTGTAAGTATTGAGTTCCAGGTCATTACCGTTCGCTGTGTAAAATTTCTTCCTCTCATCTTCCCAAAACCTTAAATCTATGGCGAGTAACCTTTTCACAATCAGATAATGGGAACAGTTTTTCTTTATCTACCTTACCTAAACCTATTATAAACTTGTACACCTCTATCAAATCTCCCCTCAATCCCCTTTGCTCCAAGGAGAACAGCCCCAGTTTCTCCAACCTAACATTGCAAATAAAATTCACACCCCTGGAACCATTCTGGTAAATCTCCTCTTCACCCTCTCAAGGACCCTCACATCCTTCATAATGTGTGGTGATCACTGGTTTGCTCAGACCCAGATGTTCTGTGTTCGTGTCTGTGATGTCATCACACATCGACAATTGCGCGGTGACATCACCCCGCTCCCCGGGTATTTCCTCAACTGGGAGATTTTTCTTTGACTCCAGTGCTTCTGATATCTTTCCAGCTGCAGGTTCCAACAGGAGATTTTAACATTGAAAACAGTGAAATTGTTTCAGAGGTGACTATTTTTGACCTTTTCAACTACCATTTAGAACTCTTAGTGCTGTACTTTGTTATCTGTGAGAGTTTCATGGCTCTCAGGCTGTGCAGCTCCTGTTCTGTGGATCTGAATCCATCTATTGCTCTGTTTCACCTCTGCCTTCCAGATCACCTCTCTTCCATTCTCTAACATCCTCTGCCTCCAGTATTGGGTGTCTTTTAGCTCTATTTGGTATTTTATATTTTGCTTACCAGCTTTATCCTCCTACCATATTTTTCAGTCAGGAGTTCTCTTTTCCTGCGCTTTGGCCCATTTCTCTTTCGTTTCTAAACTTATATTGACCACCAAATTCTACATCATTTTTATTCCCCGTTATTCATTCTGCATAACCTGAAACATTAACTATTTTGCTTTGATCACAGATACTGCCTGATCTACTGAGTATTTCCAGCATTTGCTCTTTTTATTTCAGCTTTCCAGCAGCTTCAGTGTTTTGTGTTCCTTTTATTGCAAGCATTGCTCACAGAACCGAGTCTAGAAACACACATTATGAGCCAGTTTGTTGCCAGGTAGGCATTGGTTCAGAAGTTGGTCCTCAGCCTCCAGTGTTGGTCCTTTTTAATAGAATCAGAGAATCATTGAATGATTACAATACAGACGGAGGCCATTTGATCCTTTGTGCCTGTTCTGGTTCTCTGCAAGGACAGATCAGCTAGTCCCACTCCCCTGTCCTTTCTTCGGCAATTTTTTTCTCCTTAGATTTTTATCCAATTCCCTTTTTAAAGTCTTATTTGCATCAGTTTGAGCTGGAGGGGAGATGGAGGAGAAGCTGCTGGATTTAACCCTGAGGACTTTGGAACTCAGTTGGACACAGCAATTTCAATCTGAAATTATCAAGGGAGGCAGATACTAGGGGAGATCTGGTTATTAAACAAACGTTGTCCGTACAATGTAAAAGAGTATTGTTTTTGGAATGTATACATATTTTTAAAAATTTATTCTTGCGATTTGGACATCACTAAAAGGCCAGCAGCATATATTGCCAATGCCCAGTTGCTCATGGAGAAGATGATGTTTGACCTTCTTACCTCTGCAGTCCGTGTGGTGAAGGTGATCTCATGAAGCTTTTAGGTGAGGAGTTACATGATTTTGACCCAGAAATGATGAAGAAGCAGAGATATACATCCAAGTCAGTGGGGTGTGATCTTACTGAAACATAAAAAATTCTGAGGGGGCTTATCAGGGTAGATGTTGAGAAGATGTTTCCATTAGTGGGAGAATCTTGAACTAGGGGACATAGTTACAGAATAAGGGGACACTCATTTAAAACTGAGATCCGAAGGAATTTCATCTCTCAGAGGATAGTGAATGTCTGGAATTCTCTACTCCAGAGAGTTGCGGAGGCTAGATCACTTAAAGGATTTAAAGAGGAGGTAGATAGATTTTTGAAATATTGAGGAGTTGAGGGCTATGAAAAACTGGCACGAATAAGGAGTTGAGGCCTGGGGCAGAGCAGCCATGATCTTATTGAATGGCTGGACAGGCTGAGGGGCCGAATGGCCTACTCCTGCTCTTATTTCTTATGTTCTAATAATTTGTATTTATATTGTGCCTTTAACGTAATAAAACCTTCCAAGACATTTTACAAAAATGTTATAAAGAAACATTTGAACTAAGCTACATAAGTTGTTGTGAGGGAGCAGGGCAGCAGGTGTATGGCCAAAGAGGTAGGTTTTGAGGATTATCTTAAAGGGTGAGAGTGAGGTAGCAACGGGGAGAGGTTTAAGGATGAAATTCCAAAGTTTGGGGCCTAGGCAACTGAAAGGACGGCCACCAATCATAAACGCCTGAATTAGATGAGTGCAACCTCCCTGCAGATGCTGTCAGACCTGCTGAGTTTTTCCAGGTATTTTTGTTTTTGATCTTGGAGGATTGACTGTCTGGAGGAGATTACAGAGATAGGGGAGAATACAACCATGGAGGAAAATAAGGGTGAGAATGTTTAAATTTTGGTGCTTCTTAAACAGGAGCCTTTGTAGGTCAGTGAGCATAGGGAGGACGGGTGAATAAGGCTTGGTGTGAGTAAACACATGGGCAGCAGAGTTTTGCGTGACCTCACGGTCACAGGGAGGTTGAATGTGGGAGGCCAGCGGGGAATGTGTCAGGATAGTTAAGTCTAGGGTTAACAAAGGAATGGATGACGGTTTCAACGGCAGATGAACTGAAACGAGGACAGAGTCGGACGATGTTACTGAGGTGGAAATGGGCGGTCTTGGTGATAATGTGGATTCGTGGCTGAAAGTTTATCTTGCTTGGGGTGAAATATTCTGCCATGGTTGTGAACAATCTGGTTCAGCCTCAGACAGTTGGCAGGGAGAGGGATGGAGTCGGTGGCTAAGGAGTGAAGTTTGTAGTGGGGACCGAAGACAAAGGCTTTGGTCTTCCCGGTACTTAAGTGGAGGAAATTTCTGTTAATCCAGTACTGGATGTCAGACCAGTCAGGACGATGAGTGACTTGGAGGGGAACTTGGAGGTGATGGTGTTCACATACACCTGATACCCTGGTCCTTTTAGTAGGTTCTGGGTTTGTTCCCTCTCTTTGACCCCCTGCCTGTCCCACCTCTCTCTCTATCTCTCTCTCTCTCTCTCTCTCTCTCCTCCCATTGAGGCCAGTGTCTTGTGTAGGTCCACTCTGGGTGACAGGTTCCCTTCCCTGAAGCAGTTGGGTTTTTATGACAATCCAGCAGTTTTCATGGTCACTTCTTCCTGGTGCCGGCCCCACAAATTACCAGATTGATTCAGCTCAATTTCACAACCTGCCCTTCTGTTTTTGTGGGTTCTCTCTCACCCCCTTTTTTCTGTTTTAAATCACTTTCAGTCATGAACCTCAAGCCAAGCATCACATCAGGAGCTGACAGTCGCCCAATTTAACATAACTGGAAAGCATCAGCCTTTGAACATGAAAGGAAAAAGCACCGTTCACATCGCGGAGAAACAGTACACGTGTTCTGTGTGTGGACGAGGCTTCAGACAATCATCTGGCCTGTCAAGACACAAGCGCATTCACACTGGGGAGAAACCGTGGAAATGTGGGGATTGTGGAAAGAGATTCAATTACCCATCTGACCTGGAAACTCATCGACGCAGTCACACTGGGGAGAGGCCATTCACCTGCTCTATGTGTGGGAAGGGATTCAGTCAGTCATCCAGCCTGCTGAAACATCAGCGAGATCACACTGGGGCGAGGCCATTTACCTGCTTCGAGTGTGGAAAGGGATTCACTCAGTTATCCAACCTGTTGGAACACGAGCGAATTCACTCTGGGGAGAGGCCATTCACCTGCTCCGAGTGTGGGAAGGGATTCACTCAGTCATCCCACCTGCTGACACACCAGCGAGTTCACACTGAGGAGAGACCTTTCAAATGCCTGGACTGCAAGAAGTGCTTTAAAAGTTCTGGGGAACTGATGTCCCATCAACGTGTTCATACTGAGGAGAGACCATTCAGGTGCTCTCATTGTGGTACTGGATTCAGGCGATCAGAACAGCTCACTGTGCACCAGCGAATTCACACTGGGGAGAGGCCATTCACCTGCATGGAATGTGGGAAGGGATTCACTCAGTTATCCACCCTGCTGAATCACCAGCGAATTCACACCGGGGAGAGGCCATTCACCTGCTCTGAGTGTGGGAAAGGATTCACAACTTCATCCACGCTGCTAAAGCACCAGCGAGTTCACAAGTTTCTACAGTGATGGATTTTGCTGTTAATCACATTCAGGACTGAACCATGTTCATTGGGGTCTGTTTCTGCTGATGTTAATAAACTCCAGCCCAGTTAGCAGGAATATTATTCTGGCAATAATTAAATAAATCAGCTTTGTGTTGAACACACAGCCTGTTGAATCTTTTTAGTATCTCGAATACAAGTTAGTTCCTTCTGAAGGGCTCTACCCAGCCTCCTCCATCCTCACTCCCAACAACAAGTGCGAGGAGCTCATGGAGCTTCTTTGTCACTAAGATTGAGACAATCCGATCAGCTGCCTCTGCTGCTTCCCTCTTTCCCACCAGCCCACCGGGCCAAACGGTCTCTACAGTTCCTCCTTGACCAAGCCCTGAAATTGCATATTTCTCCAGTTTCTCTTCTACCTCCTGTCAATCCCTGTCAGAGCTCATCTTGTCCATGAGACCCGCATCCAAGTCCCTCGATCCTATTCTCATTAAACTGCTGACCATCCAACTTGCCCATGTTAGCTGATATTATTAACAGTTCTCTCTCTCTCCTGGTACTGTCACCCTCGCCTTGCAATGCACCATCGTCACCATCCTGAGGGAAACCAACCCTTGACTCCACAGTCCTAGCAAACTACCACCCCATCTCCAACCTCCATTTCCTCTGCAAAGTCCTTGAACTTGGTGTCCCCCAAGGATCTATCCTTGGACCCTCCTATTTCTCATCTACAGGCTGCTACTAGGCAACATCATCCTAAAGCACTGTGTTAGTTTTCACATGTACACTGACAACGCCCAGCTCTACCTCACCACCATCTCTCTCCATTCCTCCACTGTTACTAAATTATCAAACTGCTTATCTGACCAAAGTCATTGTCTTCAGTCACCGCTACAAATTCTGTTCCCTAACTACTGAGTCCATCTCTCTCCCTGGGAACTGTCTGAGGCTGAACCACACTCTTCACAATCTTGGTGTCAGATTTGACCCCAAGATGAGTTTCTGACCACATATCCACACCATCACTAATACCAGATATTTCAATCTCCCTATCGTCACCTGTCTCCACCCCACCCCAGCTCATCTGCTGCTGAAACCCTCATCCATGCCTGTGTTACCTTTAGACTTGACGATTGCAATACATTCCTGACCAGCCTCTCATATTCACCCCACATCCACCTGGAAACGTGAGCTTGTCCAAAACTCTGCTGCCCATGTGCTTTCTCACGCCAATTCCCATTCACCCATCACTCCTGTGTTCTCTGCTCTACATTGGCCACTGGTTAAAGCTTGGTTTTGACAAAATCCTGGTTTTAAAATTGTAGCCTTGTTTTCAAATTCCTCTATGGCCCCATCCCTCCCAATCTTTGTAATCTCCAGCCTCACACCCTTTGAGATATCTGCTCTCCTCTTATTCTGGCCCGTTCAACATCCCTGATTTTAATTATTCCACCATTAGTAGCTGTACCCAGGCATAAAGTTCCCTCCCTAACCCACTCCGCTCCTCCAGCTCTCTCTCTCCTGATTAAAGATGCTTGTTAAAATCTACCTCTCTAATCAAGGTTTTGGCTATCTACATTAATAATGTCCTATGTAACTCAGTGCCAATTTTTTTCTTTATGAAATTTCTCAGAAGCACTTGGGATGTTTTATTACATTAATCGTGTTATATAGCTACCAGTTACTGTTTCACGACAGCCAGTTTGTGCACAGTAAGATTCCACAAACAGGAATCAAACCAGTGACTAATTAATCCAGTTTTTTTTGGTGGTGATAGTTAAAGCACGAATATTGGTCCCACTGCACCAGGAGAACTCCCCTGTGGACAGTTTGTGGAGTTGTTGAGGTCTCCTGAGCTGAGAGTGGAGCTGATTGAGCTGCCGGGCCTGAAGTGTACCTTGAAGAACCGCTGTCTGGGATCATTCCTCTTAATTCACTGACTCCCAGTTGGAGTTTTTCTACAGTAAAGTGGTTAACTTTGAATATCAATCCCAATTTAATCTATGGATCAAAATCTACAACTCTTAATCAGCTGTAAAAGAAAGTTCTCATGTTCATTTAGCACCTTTCACATCCTCAGAACATCTCAAAGTGATTCACAGTCAATGATGCATTTGGAAAGACGAATGAGGAGAGGCAGTATAAACTAAATGGTACAATTTTAAACACAGTGCAGGAACAGAGTGACCTGGGAGTGCATGGACACAAACCTTTGAATCCGTTAGGACATGTTGATCAATTGTTTATAAAAATATAATGGGAACCTCGGTTTACTAATGGGGACATGGAGTGGAAAAGCAGGGCAGTTATCCTAAATCTTTATAAATCACTGATCAGCTGTAATCTTGTGGTCAATTCTGAGCACCACACTTTGGGAAAGATGTCTAGGCCTTGGAGTACAGAGAAAACTTACCAGAATAGTATCAGGGATGAGAGGTTTCAGTTACATGGAGAGACTGGAGAAGCTGGAATTGTTCTCTTTAGAGTAGAGAAGGTTAAGGACTGATTTAATAGAGGTGTGGAAATGATTATTTTTTAGGAGTTTTCATTTACATTGGGAGAAATTGTTTCCATTGGCAGGATGGTTGGTGTGTCCGCAGGTTGAGTGAGTAGTGAATCTCTTCCCACACTCAGTGCGGGTGAATGGTTTCTCTTCAGTGTGAGTGAGTTGGTATTTCATCAGATCTTTCGAGCTTTTAAAACTCTTCACGCAGTGGGAACAATTAAAAGGTCTCTTATCAGAGTGAACAACTGATGGGCAGTGAGGCTGGACACACAAGTGAATCCTTTCCTACAAATGGAGCAGATGGACAGAATCTCCTTGAGATAAAAACAAAAAGCTAAAAGCTACTGCGGATGCTGGAAATCCAAAACGAAAACAGAATTACCTGGAAAAACCCAGCAGGTCTGGCAGCATCGGTGGAGAAGAAATCAGTTAACGTTTTGGGTCTTCATGACCCTTCGGCAGAACTGACTCAGTTCTGCCGAAGGGTCATGAAGACCCAAAACGTTAACTGATTTCTTCTCCACCGATGCTGCCAGACCTGCTGGGTTTTTCCAGGTAATTCTGTTTTTGTTTTAGAATCTCCTTGATGTGAACTTGTGGGTTGTAGGGATTGAACTCCTTACTTACAACAGGATCGGATGTGACAATAAAGTTCAGTTATGGAGCAGCTTTATTAAGAGAAAGACAGGACAAACTTCTGGACTAAAGGTAAAGTTCAAGCAGTGATTTACAGAATAATGTGAGCTCTATACTTCCCGTGTCATATCTGGACAGCAGAGCGCACTTCTTTCCCCATAGCTTCTGGTTTTCGTGTGGAGTTTCCAGCTTTCTTGCTTCTTTCTTATTTCTTTGTCTTCTTCCCTTTGTTCTTTTCTCCACTGCATCAAACCCCGTGAGAGGACAAAACAAAAACATAATTACCTGGAAAAACTTTTAGCTTTTTGTTTTTGCCCGTGAGAGGACTGTTCTTATGCTGGAACCCCTCCCCCCCACCCCCAACTGGCTCCCCTGAGGCCACCAATCAGAACTGTCCATGGACATTTCACCACACAATCATGTGGCTCTTGCCCAATCACAGGTGTGTTCATCTGAACAGCGTTCGCCTGTTGTTGAGAGCACACACATTCCTCTGTGATTACATAGAACTTCTGCACTTCCACCATCTCACAGTTCCAAACTAGGACAAGCTGGTTCAAAGCATGGCATCACCTCCACAGATTCTGCCCTACAGATCAACATACAGGCAAAGAAAGAACACAACTCCTACAGACTATATAAATACACAGACAAAGAAAGAACAGAATTCTTACAGACTGTATCCGGAGAATGGGTGACTGAGTGAATCTTTTCCCACACACAGTGTAAGTTTCACAGTTTCTCCTCACTGTGAGTGTGCTGGCGTTTCTGGAAGCTGGATGATTCGGTGAATCCCTTCCTCCACACGGTGCAGGGGAACAGTCTCTCCCCAGTGTGACTGAGCCAATGAGTTTCCAGCTGGGATGGAGAGCTGAATCCCTTCCCACAGTCCCCGCATTTCCATGGTTTCTCCCTGTTGTGGGTGTCCTTGTGTCTCTCCAGGTTGGACAATCAGTTGAAGCCTTAGATAGGATTACATAGACATACAGCACAGAAACAGACCATTCGGCCCATCCAGTCCATTTCAGTGTTTATGTTCCACTCGAGCCTCCTCCCATCTTTCCACTTCCAAATCTATCACCATAACCCAATATCCCCTTCTCCCTCATATGTTTGTCCAGCCTCCCCATAAGTACATTGATACTATTCACTTCACTCACTCCATCTGTGGGTGAAGAAGTTTCTTCTGAATTCCCTATTGGATTTCTTGGTGACAATCCTATATTGATGGTGTCTAGTTATGCTTTTCTCCACAAGAGTAAACATTCTCCCTGTATCCTCTCTATCAAAACCTTTATCATTTTAAATGATTAGCTCAGCCCTCAGACGTCTTTTTTCAAAAGAAAAGAGACCCAGTTTGTTTGTGTGTGTGCGTTCTCATGACATATAAACCCTTGCATTTATTGCCAATCCCTAATTGCCCTTGTTTAGAGAGCATTTTTAGGAGTTGCTGTGGGTCTGGAGTCATATGTAGGCCAGACCAGGTGAAGATGACAGATTTCCTTTCCTAAAGGGCATCAATGAACCAGATGGGTTTTTATGACAATGGTTTCATGGTCATCATTGGACTTCTAATTCCAGATATTTGAATTCAAATTCCACCATTTGCCATGGTGGGATTCAAACCCGCATCCCCATTACCCTGGGTCTCTGGAACACAAGTCCAGTGACAATACCACTCCACCACTTCCCCTTAAATTCATATGGTGACCAGAACTGCACACAGTATTTGGCTGTTGGCTTTATGTTGTACATCAGGTGGGCTTTGCTTTTTGCTTCAATGACAAATGTCATCTCTGCTGAGTGGGTCTCAAACCAGTCTTTGTTGTGGGTTCCACCTTTACCAAATGTTACTGCTGCTGTGTCAGAAATGATTGAACTCAGCGACTTCCAAACTTCATCAATATCAATGTTGATTGATGAAGCTTTTATTGATGTGCCTGTAAAATATTTCACCATTTTAATTGCTGTTCCTTCATAATTTAACTTCATAATGGAGGTGTCACTGTGAAGAATGTGGAAGTCAGTAAGAATTGTCAGCAAGGGTTAATCAGCACTTTCTAATTGGAGATGTTAATCAGTGGAACCTTTCAGATACTGAACTGTAGAGTTTGCATCAAAGATCAATTTAAGGTTGAAGTAAAAGTTCAGAATTTTCTTGTAAATTAGCTCCTATTGAGAGTTCTCGTATTAAGGGGAAAGATCACAGATGAAGCTTTTAAAAAGGGACAATGCAGCCCTGAAAATCAGTGACATTTCCAGAATATTAAACATTAGCCAGTTACAGTTTTGTTAACATCAGCAGAAACAAACCAATTATTGTCAGACTATTGATCCTGTGTGATTAACAGCAGCAAAAACAGCAGAATCCAACCCCTGTAATCACTTGTGAACCCGCTCGTGTCTCAGCAGGTGTTGTGACTGAGTGAATCCTGTCCCTCACAAGGAGCAGGTGAACGGTCTGTCCCTGATGTGAACTCGCTGATGTGTCAGCAGTTGGGATAACCAAGGGAATCCCTTCCCACACAAGGAGCAGGTGAACGGTCTGTCCCCGATGTGAACTCGCTGATGTGTCAGCAGTTGGGATGACCAAGGAATTCCCTTCCACACATGGAGCAGGTGAATGGCTTCTCCGCAGTGTGAGTACGTTGGTGTCCACTGAGGTCGGTTGACTGCCTGAAACTCTTTCCGCAGCTGACGCAGCAGTGCAGCTGAATGGATTCTTCTTAATGTGCATTCGGTGGTGTTACTGGAGGGCGAATACCTTAGTGAATCCCTTTCCACACAGAATCACACAGTACAGAAGAGGCCCTTCGGCCCATCGAGTCTGCACCGACACGTGAGAAACACCTGACCTACCTACCTAATCCCATTCACCAGCACTTGGCCCATCGCCTTGAATGTTATGATGTGCCAAGTGCTCATCCAGGTACTTTTTAAAGGATGTGAGGCAACCCGCCTCCACCACCCTCCCAGGCAGTACATTCCAGACCGTCACCACCCTCTGGGTAAAAATGTTTTTCCTCTCATTCCCCGCTAAACCTCCTGCCCCTCACCTTGAACTTATGTGCCCTCATGACTGACCCTTCAACTAAATGGAATAGCTGCTTCCTATCCACCCTGTCCATGCCCCTCATAATCTTGTACACCTCGATCAGGTCGCCCCTCAGTCTTCTCTGCTCCAACGAAAACAACCCAAGTCTATCCAACCTCTCTTCATAACTTAAATGTTTCATCCCAGGCAACATCCTGGCGAATCTCCTCTGCACCCTCTCCAGTGCAATCACATCCTTCCTATAATGTGGTGACCAGAACTGCACACAGTACTCCAACAGTGGCCTCACCAAGGTTCTATACAACTCCAACATGATCTCCCTACTTTTGTAATCTATGCCTCGGTTGATAAAGGCAAGTGTCCCATATGCCTTTTTCACCACCCCACTAACATGCCCCTCCACCTTCAGACATCTATGGACACACACGCCAAGGTCCCTTTGTTCCTCAGAACTTCCTAGTGTCATGCCGTTCTTTGAATACTTCCTTGTCAAATTACTCCTTCCAAAGTGTATCACCTCACACTTTTCAGGGTTAAGTTCCATCTGCCACTTATCTGCCCATTTGACCATCCCGTCTATATCTTCCTGTAGCCCAAGACATTCAACCTCACTGTTAACTGCCCGGCCAATCTTTGTGTCATCCACAAACTTACTAATCCTACCCCCCACATAGTCATCTATGTCGTTTATATAAATGACAAATAATAAGGGTCGCAGCACAGATCCCTGTGGTACGTCACTGGACACTGGCTTCCAGTCACTGAAGCAAAAGCATATCCTTGCAACAACTCCCACACACGAAGCAAATGAATGATCTCCCACCCATGTCAATCCGCTGGTGTTCAGTGAGGATGGATGAAGATTTGAACCTCTCTCCACAGGTTGTGCAGCTGAATGGCTTCTTCTCAGTGTGAACTCGCTGGTGTGACTGAAGGCCAGATGACCGAGTGAATCCCATCCCACACACGGAACAACTGAATGGCTTTTCCCCATTGTGAATGCACTGATGAATTTCCAGCCTGGATGAAGAATTGAATCCTTTACCACATTCCTCCCAGTTCCATGGTTTCTCCACGGTGCACCGTGTCCTTGTGTCTCTTCAGATTGGACAATGAGTTGAAGCCTCGTCCACACACAGAACATGTGTATGGTTTCTCCCCACTGTGAATGGTGTGATCTTTATTCAGGCTGTGTAACTAAAGCTCTTTCCACAGTCAGTACACTGGAACACTCTCACTCAGGTGTGCACGTCTTGGTGATTTTCCAGTCATACTGATGTTTGAAACATTTCCCCACAGGCAGAACAGACAAACATTTCTCCATCCACATTGAAAGGCTGATGATCTTCAGGTCCTGATGAATCGAGTGACTCTGTCAGATTATGCTGTGGTGTTCGGTTTGAGCCTCCTGCCTGTAAAACCCGTTCTAATATCCTGGAAAAGGAGTTTACAAAACTCATCACTGTAAAGACAGGATAGAAATTCTAAACAGACAATTTTGGTTTCTATGGAACATGGTTTCCTCTCTTGTTCCTGCAAGGTGGTAAACCCTCATCCCACACACTCTTCCTCCTCCCTGTGCTGGAATCCAAAACGCAGGGTGACCAAATGTACAGGATTTTACAGAATTGTCCTGTATTCAGCTGTCCTGGGCTTCCTGGTGCAGAACACTGTTTGTCCCTTAAATTGGACCTTTGTGGTCATGCCTCATGCAGAACACTGTCCCTTACTGTTTCTGTGCTCCAACAGCTCTGTCAGCCAATTCACCCCATTTCTCCGCGCCTCACCAGCTCTGGCAGCATCCCAACCAAGACCCTCCCACCCACTCATATGGACTCCCATGGCAGGTTGTCCCTTAATTTTCTCCATGAGATATGGTCATCCTGCCAAACCCATCATACCATCTCCACCATTCCTCTCCTCACTCCCAGTTTATCCCTCTCTCTAATCTAGCTGGGTTCTGTTCTCAAGTCCCTGTGTGGAGAGTGAGAATGTAACCAATGAATTCATCATTTTCTCTCCAGGTCACTGGGACCATGAAGCCCCGCCCACTCTCTGTTGCATCACCAAGATGGCCAGACACAGATAAATTAAACCAAAGAACTTTCCTAACCCCCACAGCCTATCTACATGACGTGATATACCAAGGATGGTCCAAACAGAAATGTAAATTAACTGTCTTTTACTTTAAAAACAACCCCTTTGATTTTTTGACCCACATGGCTAATTTATATCTCTAGTGGTGAGTTCCAAAGACTCACAGCCCTCTGAGGGAAAAAAATTTCTCCTCATCTCTGTCTTAAATGAGCAACCCCTTATTTTTAAACAGTGACCCCTAGTTCTAGATTCTCCGACAGGAGGAAACATCCTCTCCACATCCACCATGTCAAGACCCCTCAGGATCTTAAACATTTCAAGTAAGTCACCTCTTATTCTTCTAAATTCTAGCGGATAGAAGCCTAACCTGTCCAAGCCAAACCTTGGTGGGAGGGGAGGTGGTGGCACAGTGGTATTGTCACTGACTAGTATTCCAGAGACCCAGGGTAATGCTCTGGGGACTCGGGTTTGAATCCTACCACGGCAGATGCTGGAATTTAAATCCAATAAAACATCGGGAGTTCAAAGTCTGTTGATGACCATGAAACCATTGCCGATTGTTGTAAAAACCCATCTGGTTCACTAATGTCCTTTACTGTGCAATCCTTACCTAGTCTGGCCTGCATGTGACTCCAGACCCACAACAATGTGGTTGACTCTGAAATGCCTCTGAATAAGGGCAATTAGGGATGGGCAACGAATGCTGGCCTAGCCAGCGACACCCACATCCCATGAACAAATGAAAAAAAAGCCTATCTTCATAAGACAACCCACCCATTCCTGGTATTAGTCTAGTAAACCATCTCTGAACTGCTTCTAACACATTGACATCTTTCCTAAATAAGGAGAACAGTACTGTACACAATACTCTAGTTGTTTTTTGTTCATTCATTCATGGGATGTGGACTTCGCTGGCTGGGCCAGCATTTATTGCCTCTCCCTAGTTGCCCTTGAGAAGGTGGCGGTGAGCTGCCTTCTTGAACCGCTGCAGTCCATCTGGTGTAGGTACACCCACAGTGCTGTTAGGAAGGGAGTTCCAGGATTTTGACCCAGCAACAGTGAAGAACGGCGATATATTTCTAAGTCAGGATAGTGAGTGACTTGGAGGGGAACTTCCAGGTGGTGGTATTCCCATCTATCTGCTGCCCTTGTCCTTCTAGATGGTAGCGGTTGTGGGTTTGAAAGGTGCTGTTGAAGGAGCCTTGGTGAATTCTTGCAGTGCACCTTGTAGATGGTACACACTGCTGCTACTGTGCATCGGTGGTGGAGGGAGTGAATGTTTGAGGATGTGGTGCCAATCAAGCAGGCTACTTTGTCCTGGATGGTGTAAAGTTTCTTGAGTGTTGTGGGAGCTGCACTCATCCAGGCAAGTGGGGAGTATTCCAACACACTCCTGACTTGTGCCTTGTAGATGGTAGACAGGCTTTGGGGAGTCAGGAGGTGAGTTACTCGATGCATGATTCCTAGCCTCTGACCTGCTCTTGTAGCCACAGTATTTATATGGCTGGTCCAGTTCAGTTTCTGGTCAATGGTAACCCCCAGGATGTTGATCGTGGGGGATTCAGTGATGGTAATGCCTTTGAACATCAAGGGCCAATGGTTGGATTTCTCTTGTTGGCGATGGTCATTGCCTGACACTTCTGTGGCGTGAATGTTACTTGTCACTTGTCAGCCCAAGCCTGGATATTGTCCAGGTCTTGCTGCATTTGGACATGGACTGTGAAGGATCCCATGGCCACTATTTGGAAGGAGAGGAGGGGAGTTCTCCCCTGTGAGGCCAATATTTCACCCTCAACCAATCTCACTAAAAACAGATCATCTCTGGTCATTATCACATTGTTGTTTGTAGAGGCTTACTGCACACAGAGATGTCCTGAGATTGTGAAAGGCACTTCACAATTGTCAACTCCAGCCCGGATACTGTGGTTAGCAACAACAGCATCAACACTTCCCCAATATCATAATTAACAAGGTTCACTCCTGAATCTGATAACAGCAGCAGAATCAGAGCAGTGCAGTCACATGTGAACTCGCTGGTGTTTCCCCAGGTTGGATGATCGATTAAATCCCTTCCCACACATGGAGCAGGTGAAGGGTCTCTCCCAGTGTGAACTCGCTGGTGTGTCAGCAGCGCTGATGATTGTGTGAATCCCTTCCCGCACTTGGAGCAGGTAAACGGCCTCTCCCCAGTGTGAATGCGCTGGTGGCTCAGCAGGTGGGATGATCGTGTGAATCCCTTTCCACATTCAGAGCAGGTGAATGGCCTCTCCTCAGTGTGAACTTGTTGGTGTGTCAACAGGTTGGATGACTGACTGAATCCCTTCCCACACTTGGAGCAGGTGAATGGCCTCTCCCCAGTGTGAGTGCGTTGGTGTGTAGTGAGGTGAGACGATTGCCTGAAGCCAGTCCCGCAGCGAGAGCACCTGAACGGTCTCTCATCAGTGTGAATACGTTGATGATATTGCAGATCCCCAGGAGTTTTGAAGCACTTCCCACAGTCTGAACATTTAAAAGGTCTCTCGTCAGTGTGAACTCGTTGGTGTGTCAGAAGGTGGGGTGATGTCCTGAACCTCTTCCCACACTGTGAGCAGCTGAATGGTGCGTACCTGGTGTGAATATGCTGGTGCACCCTCAGTCCGTGTAGGTTTTTGAAGCTCTTTTCACAGTTGGGACATTTAAACTCTCTCTTGTCAGTGTGAACTTGCTGGTGTTTCAGCAGGTGGGATGAGAGAGTGAATCCTTTTCCACACACAGAACAGGTGAACGGCCTCTCCCCAGTGTGAAGTCGCTGGTGCCTCTGAAGACAGACTAACTGAATGAATCCCTTCCCACACACGGAGCAGATGAACGGCCTTTCCCCGGTGTGATTGCATCGATGAGTTTCCAGCTCAGATGGGGATCTGAATCCCTTCCCACAGTCCCCACATTTCCAGGGTTTCTCCCTGGTGTGAACGGTACTTTTTGCTTCCATGTTCAAAGGCTGATAATATTCAGGTCCTGATGAATCGAACGACTCTGGCAGATTTTGATGTGATGTTTGGTTTGACTTTCCCGACTGAAAATCTTTCTAATACCCTGTAAAATTAATTTAAAACAAACAAGGAAATATGAAACAGAACCCACAAAAACACAAAGGCAGGCTGTGAAATTGAGCTGAATGAATCTGATAATTTGTGGGGGCGGCACTAGGATAAAATGACCATGAAAACTGCTGGATTGTCATAAAAACCCAACTGGTTCACCAATGTCCTTCAGGGAAGGGAACCTGCCTCCCGGTCTGGGCCTACACAAGACTCTGGCCTCTATGGGAGAAGAGAGAGAGGTGGAGGAGGGGGAAAGGAGATGGATTTCATAGATCTGCAATTCAACCAGAATTTTTGATAGAATCTCCCAAACCCATGACCCCCACCACCTGGAAAGACAAGAGCAGCTGGTGCATGGGGAAAACCATCAGCTCCAAGACACACTACAGTGAGTTCACACTGGGGAGAGGCCGGACACCTGCTCCACGTGTGAGAAGGGATTTAATCCATCATCCAACCGGCTGACACACCAGCGAGTTCAGCAGTGACTCCAGGGGTTGGACTCTGCTGTTAATCACATTCAGGACTGAACCATGTTCATTCTGATAGTTTGGGTTTGTTTCTGCTGATAATAATCTCTATAACTGGACTGGTGATTTAATATTCTGGAAATCGGCTTGTTTTACTTTGTAACCCTTACTCTTCAAATGAAGCATCTTTCTTCAGCCGACAACAAACAGTGATTTACTTGTAATTTTTTCTATTTAGTTTCTTTATTCAGTGCTCATCATGTGGTCTGCATTTACATAGGGAAGTTCAAACACAGATTGGGCGATCACTTTGTTGAACAACCTCTGTTCAGTCTGTGAGCTTGACCCTGAGCTTCCAGTCACTTGTCATTTTAATTCTCCGCCCCACTCCCACTCTGACCTTTCTGTCCTTGGCCCCCTGAACTGTTACAATGAAGCTCAGTGGGAGCTCGAGGAACAGCAGCTCATCTTTTGATTCGACACTTTACAACCTTCCAGAACTCAACATCGAGTTCAGCAGTTTCTGCACCAGCAGGGAGTTGTCAGGATTGGGAACTCTTGAGCTGAAAAGGTGCTGGAACCTGATTCTATAAGGAATTTTAAAAGGATTTGAGAATGAGGAACTTACTGATTACAAACAGAGTGTGGGTATGTGGGTCTAAACATGACTGCTCTTTCAAAGAGACAGCAGAAGCACAAAGGGTTGAATGGCCTCTTTCTGTGGTGTAAGTTTCTATGATTCTAGGAGGTGGCTGTTTAGCCCCTCGTGTCTGTTCCACCGTGAAATGAGATCATGGGTTATCTGTGATCTAACCCTATATGCCTGCCTTTGCCCCATATCCATTAACACCTTTGGTTAACAAAGATCGTTCAATGTTAGATTTAACATTAACATTGATCTCACATCAACTGCTGTTTGTGGAACAGAGTTCCTCACTTCTACCTCCCTTTGTGTGTAGAAGTGTTTGTTAACTTCACTCCTGAAAGGTCTGGCTCTCTCATGTTTACACTGTGCTCCCAGTCCCAGATTCCCCAACTGGTGGAAATTGTTTCTCTCCATCTATCCAATCAGTTCCAATTAATATTTTGAAAACTTTGATCAAATCACCCCTTAATCTTCTAAATTCCAGGGAATACAACCCAACTTTGTATCATCTCTCCTCACAATTTAACTCTTGGAGTCCAGGTATCATGCATTCAAATCTGTGCTGCACTCCCTCCAAGGACAATATATCATTCCTGAGGTGTGCTGCCCAGCAGTGAACACCGTTCTCCAGGTGTGGTCTGACCAGGGCTTTGTGTATCCAGGTACTTTTCCAGTCACAGAAATACCTGAAATTAAATTATCAGGAGAGAAGACTGGAACTCGGATTGTTATTTCTGTTAACTGGGGAGTTGTGGACTAGGGACATAGTCTAAAAATTGTGGCCAGGTCTTTCAGAGTGAAAGGAGATAACAATTGTTGACACAAAGGCTGGGAAAAGTTTGGAATTCTCTCCCACAAATGACAATTGCCTCACCAATATGGCCAACCATTCACCCCACCCCCCTTCCCCTCCCGAGATGGTGACAGGCAATTGCCTGCATAAGCCAGGCCTCTTACCAGGGTTTCCAGTCCCACAGCCACCATGTTTTTTAATTCTGTTATGGGATGCGGGCGTTGCCCATCCCCAATAGCCCTGGAACTAAGTGGCTTGCCGGACGGTTTCAGAGTGAACCACATCACTGTGGGTCTGCAGTCACATGTAGGTTGGCAGATTTCCTTCCCTGAAGGGGCGCAGGTGAACCAGATGAGGTTTTAAAACAACCCATGATAGTTTTATGGTCACTATTTCCGAGACGAGGTTTATATTCCAGATTTATTCACTGAATTGAACCCATATCCTCAGATCAGGGTCTCTGGGTTTCGAGCCCAGTGACATTACCACGAGGCCACCGTCTCCCCGTCCTCCGAGCTCGCGCGCGGTTTCCAGGCTCCCCCCAATTCACAATCTCCAACCGCCCTCTGAGCTCGCGCGCGGTTTCCAGGCTCCCCCCCTCCCGGTTCCCAATCGCCAGCCGTCGGCTTCATTTCTCACCCTTTGAGATCTTAACCCGACCGCCTTCTTCCGGCTCCCATTCCCGTACTGCGCATGCTTCAGTCGCAGCCTAGCCCCGCCCCTCCATCACTCCGATTGGCTCGAGAACCAGCCGCTGCCGCGGACTCGCCCCCTCCTGCTATTGGTCCGGAGCTGCTGTCAATCAGCCGGGCATTGTGAGCTGTCAGGTGAGAGGTCACTGTCGGGAGCGGGTTAATAAACCTCGGGCGGGGCGGGGCGGGGTTTACAAATCCCGAGTGCGGCCCCAGAGCCGAACATTAAACAATGAACATTCTCCACTCTCACTATCCGCCGCTTCCAGCTTCTCTCTGAATCCTCCCAATACACTGAACACCAATGTGTTCACTCTGTTTCAATATTCTGAATGTGAGAATACCTTTACAAGAAGCAATGACCTGCTGAGACAACAGCGTATTCACACTGCACTCTCTCTAAGACTCACGGTGATGGAAAACTGTCTCACCCCTGTACAAAAACTGCCTTTGGACTGTGGCTGGGAGCTCCTGGCTGTTGGGTGTCAGATAGAAACTCGGCTTAAACTGTCACCCAACTGTCTCCAGGAGCAGCTGAGAAAACAAACTGTAGAATCCAATCGGACAGACAGACCCATCAGAGAACCAATGTACAGGTTAAACCTTCCTTCCTGCCTCTGATCAAATACTTCTCCCTTTAAAACCAGGGTTCAAAGTTCAGATACGCACCGAGACAGAGATTGCTGACACTCAAGGACACTTCCCAGTGTCAAATAATCAGTCTGTTGTGAGTCCTTCACACAAGGGGCTGCTTCCTGGCTCCGTCTCCATGTGTGTCAGCTCACAGGGGCGTGACTCAGCACCGTGTCAACATCTGACCGCCCTTATATCACGCTTCAGCAGCTGGGGCCCAGGCATCCAGGAGTTCTGTATGAGAGTTTCACTGTTTTCTGTCACTGTGAGCCTCGGGGAGCAGTGGTACTCTGCAGCGTCGGTCAGCTGCAGCCCCCATATTAACGTGGTTAATTTGGTCCCGATTTCGAGCTCTGCAATTTGGCAAATTGGGTCCAAAATTGGCTTAGTGGCAGGAGGCAGAGGGTGATGGTCCAAAGTTGTTTTTGTGATTGGAAGCCTGTGATGAGTGGATCGGTGCTGGGACTCTTGCTGTTTGTATTAATGATTTCGATGTGAATATAGGAGGTATAATCAGTAAGTTCGCAGGTGACACAAAAATTGGTGGAGTCATAAATAGTGAAGAGGAAAGCCTTAGATTACAGGGTAATATAGATGGGCTGGTAAAATGGACAGAACAGTGGCAAATTGAATTTAATCCTGAGAAGTGTGAGGTGATGTATTTTGGGAGGATTAACATGGCAAGAGAATACAAATGAATGTCATGAGCCGAGGAAGTACAGGGGATCAGAGGGACCTTGGTGTACAAGTCCATAGATCCCTGAAGGCAGCAGCACAGGTAGACAATGTGGTTAAGAAGGCATATGGGATACTTGCCTTTATTAGTCGAGGCATAGAATATAAGAGCAGGGGGGTTATGTTGGAGCTGTATAAAACACTAGTTGGGCCGCATCTGGAGTAATCTGTGCAATTCTGGGTGCCACACTATAGGAAGGATGTGATTGCACTGGAGAGGGTGCAGAGGAGATTCACCAGGATGTTGTCTGGGCTGGAGTGTTTCAGCTATAAAGAGAGACTGGATAGGCTAGGGTTGTTTTCCTTAGAGCAGAGAAGGCCAAGGGGGGACCTGATAGAGGTGTACAAAATTATGAGGGGCATAGATAGGGTAGATAAGAAGAAACTTTTCCCCTCAGCGGAGGTGTCAATAACCAGGGGGCAGAGATTTAAGGTAAGGGGCAGGAGCTTTAGAGGGGATTTGAGGAAAAATATTTTCACACAGGGGATGGTTGGAATCTGGGACACACTGCCTGAGGGGGTGGTAGAGGCAGGAACCCTGACAACATTTAAGAAGTATTTAGGTGAGCACTTGAAATGCCATTACATACAGGGCTGTGGGCCAAGTGCTGGGAAATGGGATTAGAATAGATAGGTGCTTGATGGCCAGCATGGACGCGATGGGCCGAAGGGCCTTTTTCTGTGCTGTATAACTCTATGACTCTCTGACCCCGAGCTAGGTCAGCCTGCTCACAGGGGGGATGGTTCCACTGTTACAGACCGAGTGGGAATGACATTCTATTGTGACATTGTGGAGGTTTACTGATATTCTGACGATGCTGGCGCACATGAGGTCTACGATTTTAAGGTGCAAGATGGTGTGGCATTACTTTCCTCATCATCTGTCATAAGAGGGTCCCCTCCACTATCCACTTTGTCTTGGTTATATAAACATGAAATAATAGTAATGATCGCCATCATCATCATCATTAAAACCTCTGATGAGTCTCTGGAAAGGCAGCTAGCTCTCTGCAACAGAGAAGATTCCCCACATGTCAAACTTGAAGATGGATGTTTGAATCTTGAAGCAAAACATGATAAACAACATTAAGTTCACAACCATCATGTTACCGGATATCTGTAATCACAGACAAGTGAAGGTACATTATAAACAGTGTGCGTCCATCATGTATTATTCTGTCTTTCTATCTGTCTTCATACACTCCACTCATTTCAGTTTCCCTCCCTTCTATCTTCTTGTCTTTGTAATATTGATACATATGTAGATACACAGATTCTCTTCACAGTCTCTTCCCCACATCGTAAATATGTCAGTAGCACATGTATCACCGAGCCCTCAGTGAACCACTGTGTGCATGGGCTGAAACCAAGTTCAAATAATCCCAAAGCATCTCTCTTACCGTGTTCAGTTAATGCTGAGCAGATAGACACATTCTCAGTTATAATACCGAGAGGAACTTGTCAGACATTTCAAATTGGAGACTGATGAAAATAGAATGAAGGAAAAAGAAACTCACCATGACCATTGGAATGTGTGCTGTCTCATTCACTGAAAGGCCCAATGAGTGGTCAGCAAAAGGTTCCAATGCAGCAGGTTGGTCGAGTGATTATGGTGTTGGACTTTGGTTCAATCAATGAATGCTCAAGTGGAATTGAGCCCCCCACACCCAACCTCCTCCTGGGAGTTTGTTTGCCAGGGTTGTTCCTGCTTTTGTTGAGCGAGGAAGATGGAAGTAAGGGAACGATGCTGATAGGCAGATCAGCAATTCTCTTAGTGAATTCAGAGTAGCGTCAAGGGGGCTGAATGACATCCTCCTGTTTCTATTGAAGGACAATATATTTTCCAAAGACTGTAAAGAGTGGGATTGATGGAGAATGATGCAGAGTGAGAAAGACAGATACATAGAAAGGGAGAAAGTTAGGCTGACAGAGAGAAGTAATGATCAATTTATTTCCTAAAAAAGGCAGGTTGGGCACAGAGAGTGACCATCACAGATGAGTTGAAGAGTTTAAAATAAGCTCTTGGAAAGTCGAGTATTGAAGACAAATAGGATTAAAAAGACTAAATCTTGGAACGTTTAACAAAATAATGATGTAAAATGGGAGGGGGGGGGGGGGAGTTGTATGAACTCCTCTTATTTCTGTGTTACACTTCCCTATTTTCTTACAATTAAATAAAAACAACCAATCAGACATGGAATGCCTGAGACTGCTTGCTATCAACAATAACACATTTTCCCCTCTCTAATCTCAGTGTTTGAGAGAAGTGAACCTGTTAACCATTTTCTGCTCAGTTTCTCATTTCCACACAGAACAGTTAAACGAATGGTATCTGCAGTGCAGTCACTGAGAGCTCAATGTCCATTGATCAGTAAAGCCATATTCAGTTACAGTGAAATCACTCAATGAGACAAGATTAAAACACAAACAGCTTGGCATCAGAAATCGAATCAGTTTTACAAGTTAAAAGCATTTTCTGGACGTAAGTGCATAGTAAAAAGCAGCAGAATAGACCATAGGGCCCCTCGAGCCTGCTCCATCATTGAATATGATCGTAGCTGATCTTCAGCTTCAACTCCACTTTCCCACCTGTTCCCCATATCCGTCGATTCGCTGAGAGACCAAAGATTTGTCTATCTCAGCCTTAAATGAATCCAACAATAGACCATCCCCAACCCTCTGGAGTAGAGAATTCCAAATATTCACAACAACATGAGTGAATAATTTTTTCCCCATCTCAGTCCTAAATGATCGGCTCCTTATCCTGAGACTGTACCCCATCTTTTTGATTCTTCAGCTGGGAAGACAACTTCTCCATGTCTGCCCTATCAAGCTCCTTAGAATCTGAAATGTTTCAATGAGATCACCTCTCACCTTTTAAACTCCTGAGATTATAGACCCAATTTACTCAGCCACTGATCATAGGACAACCATTTCACCACAGGGACCAATGTAGTGAACCTTCACTGTACTACCTCCAATGCAAGTATATCCTTCTTTAAATGTGGAAACCAAAACTGCATGCAGGGTTGCAGTTGTGGTCTCAGAAAATCCCTGTATAATTGTAGCAAGACAACTTCATTCTTCTACTCCAATCTGCTTACATTAAAGGCCAATTACGGATGATAAAAAGCAATAAAGGCCAGTGAAACAACAAAGGACAATGGACACATTCTTCCTGGAGAGAGAATGAATAAGAGTATAATACTGCAGAGAGTAAGAGGCTGTCAGATCTGCTGAGTTTTTGTTTCAGATTTCTAGCATCTGCAGTATTTTGCTTTTATAAGAATATTTTGCATGTCTTTTTACCAAGGAAGAAGATGCTATATGGCCACAGTGAAAGAGGAGGTAATTAAAACACTAGAAGTATTTAAAATTGATAAGAAGGAGATATTAGATAGACAGTCTATACTTAAAGTTAATAAAGCGCCAGGACTGGATGAGTTGCATCCAAGGATAATGAAGGAAGTGAGAGTGGAAATTGCAGAGTCACTGGCCATAATTTTCCAATTTCACTTAGGCTCAGAGGTGGTTCCAGAGGACTGTACGATTGCAAACGTTACAACTTTGTTGAAACAAAGTAAAGATAAGCCCAGTAACTACAGGCCAGTCAGTTTAACTTCTGTGGTGGGGAAAATTCTAGAAGCAATGATTCGAGATAAAATTAATAATCACATCGATAAATGTTGGTTAATTAAGGAAAACCAGCACGAATTTAATCTTATTTATTGGCCATCCGACCCCAATGTGAAAGCGAAAAAAAACCTGTTCATAATTGGGGTTCTCTATGGCAGCATTTCTACCCAGCATCCCCCGCGGTGGAGAATGTCCCCTATCCATAACCACAGGGGAGCAGTGCGCAGGCGCAGTGCTGCCCAGTGTTGAGAGCATGCGCAGTGTCAGATGACCAGGGACAGACGCTTCTATCCCGGATTCACAATGGGTAAAGGGCGGGATGGCGGGGTGGAGGGCGCGAGGGATCCGGCGGGTGGACGGGGAGGCTCCGGAAACGTGTTGTGAAAACTGCAAACCCCAAATGAGAAGCTACCGGTTCTCCGTTTGTACTGAGTGGAGCCGAGAGGAAATGTCCCGGTGACAAACCCGGAGCAGGAGGAGAGAATGTTGTGAATTTCTATCCGGGACTGACAGGGCTGGATTTTGGAAACTCCTTTCACAGGGGGTTAGAAGAAGAGGGTTTACACACAGCAAACTCAAACCGAGAGAAACGTTTGTCTCCTCCCAATTTCTATCCTGGGCCAACTGATGAATTTTGTAAACCAAAAAAAAAAATTACATGTGCTGGGAAAGTTTGGGTTGGGGCATTTTTTCTTTAGATAGAGGTCCTTACAATGATCAATGGGTTGGACGGGGTAGATATGGAGACAATGTTTCCACTTGAAATTTCTTCACTCAGAGAGTGGTTACAATGTGGAACTCACAAGAAATCATTGAGGGGGAAACATTGTGATAGTTTCAACAGGAGACTAGATGAGTACATGGGAGAAAAGGGATTAGAAAGGTAAACTGAAAGGCTGAGATGATTTGCATGGAATGGGAGGAGAAGCATAATACTAGCAGAATGGTTGGACAGAATGGTCTGTTTGTCGATTGCATATTTTGAGTATTTCAATTTAAACTTCATTTACAGGGTATTCGGAGGGTTGGATTTGCAGATGGGAAATTCAAACCAAACACCACATCAAGATCTGACAGTCACTTGATTCATCAGGATCCGAATATCATTGGCCTTTGAATGTGGAAGGAGAAATGTTTGGCTATTCTATCTGTGGGAAAATGTTTCAAACATCAGTGTGACTGGAGAAGCACAAAGACAGACACACACACCCCGAGTGAGAGTTTTCCAGTGAACTGACTGTGGAAAGAGCTTTAACCAGTTACACAGCCTGAAAAAAACATCAACTGTTCACAGTGGAGAGGGACTGTACACGTGTTTTGTGTGTGTGTGTGACTGGGCTTCAATTGACCGCGCAACCTGGAGAGGCACAAGGACACCCGCTCCACGGGGAAACCGTGGAAATGTGGGGACTGTGGGAAGGGATTTAATTACCCATCTGAGGTGGAAACTCATCGACGCAGCCACACTGGGGAGAGACCGTTCACCTGCTCCGTGTGTGGGAAGCGATTCACTCAGTCATCCAGCCTCTACACACACCAGCATGTTCATACTGGCGAATGGCCATTCACCTGTCTTGAATGTGGGAAGGGATTTAATGCTTTGTCAAACCTCCGGACTCACCATCGAGCTCACTCTGATGAGAGACCATTTAAATGTTCTGACTGTGAGAAGAGCTTTAAAAGCACAAAGGATCTACTGACACACCAACGCACTCACACTGGGGAGAGGCCATTCACCTGCAATGTGTGTGGGAAGGGATTCAGTCAGTCATCCCACCTCCTGACACACCAACTTGTTCACACTGATAAGAGACCTTTTAAATGTTCTGACTGTGAGAAGAGCTTTAAAAGTAAAAAGGATTTACTGAACCATGAACGCACTCACACTGGGGAGAGGCCATTCACCTGCTCCGTGTGTGGGAAGAGATTCACTTCTTCATCCCACCTTCTGACACACAAATTTGTTCACACTGAGCAGAGACCTTATAATTGTCCTGGCTGTGAGAAAAAATTTAAAAGCAAAAAGGATCTTCTGAAACACCAACACACTCACACTGGGGAGAGGCCATTCACCTGCTCTATCTGTGGGAAGGGATTCACTCGGTTAGCCCATCTGGTGAGACACAATCGAGTTCACACTGGGGAGAGGCCATTCACCTGCAGTCAATGTAGGCAGGAATTCATTGATTCATCTGACCTTCTGATACACCAGCGAGTTCACACTGGGGAGAGACCATATGCTTGTCTTCTGTGTGGCAAAAGATTCACTCAGTCGTCTCATCTCACTACACATCAACTTGTTCACACTGATCAGAGACCTTTTAAATGTTCTGACTGTGAGAAGAGATTTAAAAGTAAACAGAATCTACTGACACATCAGCGAGTTCATACTGGGGAGAGGCCGTTCACCTGCTCCGTGTGTGGGAAGAGATTTGCTCAGTCAAACAACCTGCTGCGACACCAGCAAGTTCATATGCGACAGCGGGGGTTGGATTCTGCTGGTATTGCTACTGTTAATCACATGTGGGACTGAATCATGTCTGGACGTCTATTTTCAGTGGGGTTCCACAATTTGTAGTTTTTATCAATGATTTAGTCTTAAATGTAGGGGCAATGAGCAAGAAGTTTGCAGATGATGTCAACATTGCTGGTGTGGTTGACAATGAGGAAGAAAGCTGTGGACTGCAGGAAAACATCAATGGACTGGTCAGATGAGCAGAAAATTGGTAAATGTAAATGAATCTGGAGCAGTGTGTGATGATGAAATTGGGGAGGGCAAACAAGAGAAGGGAATGAAAATAAAAGGCATGATGCTGAGAAGTACAGAGGAACAGGGAGACCTTGGAGTGCACATTCACAGATCCCTGAATGTGGCTGGACAGGTAGATCAGGTGGTCAAGAAGGCATTTGGGGCACTTTCTTGTCTGAGGCCTAGAATATAAGAGCAGGGAGATTATGTTAGAATTGTGTAAAACACTAGTTAGAGCACAGCTAGAGTACTGAGTATGGCCCTGGTCACTGCATTAATCAACTATAAAGTAATCAATTAGCCTAAAACTAAAGACGAATTGATAATTTATCATATAATTGCAGTCAGTATTCAATTAATCAAATCTAGGGAATAATGATAAAGCTAACTAACAATGGGTTGAAACAGTGAAGAAATCTGATTTTTTCAGTAAATTAAACCCTGAGGTGTTTAGATAATAAGAGTTAAGAAAAACATTTTTGTTAATTCCCTCTAAAAATAAGGTGACTTCAGCACAATAGAAGAAGCTGATTGGTGGGTAGCTGATGAATCTTTATTTATTTTAATGGTTAGCTTATTTTGTTTAAATGAGTTAATAATCAGATAAATAAAGGCATGGCAGGGCATCTGATTCCTGTAGGGTGCGCATCCAGTTCCATGTGGGAAAACCAGGATGCTTCTCTGTGCTGTACAATCACAAGTGCAGGAAATGTCATCACCTGGTGCAGCAGGAAGCAAAGGGGAATGGCCAAGAGATGTTTTTGGGACTACAAGGCTGTTTCCGGTGGAGTTCTGGATGGCTCAGCACAGGATCCCATACTTCTGTGGTATATATCACTGATTTAGACTTTAACATGGGGACATGATTAAGACATTTTCAATCTTGTCATTAACAGTGAGGAAGAAAGCTGTAAACTGTAGGAAGGTGTCAATAGAATGGTCAGGTGGGCAGAAAAGTAGCAAATGGAGATCAGTCTGGAGAAGTGTGAGGTAATAATTACATTTGGGGAGGGCAAACACGGCTTAGAGAAAGGATATTACTGGTATGATAGTGAGAAGTGTAGGTGAACAGAGGGACATTGGAATGCATGTCCACAGGTCCCTGAAGGGCCAGGCGAGGTAGATAAGGTGATTAAAAAGGCAGACAGGATACTTTCTGTTATTAACTGAGACATAGAATACAAGAACAGGGAATATTTCTAGCATTTTTCGCTGATGAAAGATCACAGACCTGAAACTCCTCTCTCTCCATAGATGCTGCCAGAGCTGCTGAGCATTTCCAGCATTTTCTGTTTTTATTACACGATCAGGGAGGTTATACTAGAGCTGAATAAACTACTAGTTAGACCACAGCTGGACTACTGAGTACAGTTCTGGTCAGTGCATTACAAGAAGGATGTGTTCACACCAGAGAGGGTACAGAGGAGATTTACGAGGATATTGATAGGAATGGCGAATTTTAACTATAAGGAAAAATTGGACAGGCTGGGGTTGTTTTCTTTGGAACAGAGGAGGCTGAGGGGAGATTTAACTGAGGTGTATAAAATTATGAGGGGCCCAGATAGAGTGGATAGAAAGGACTTATTTCCGTTAACAGAGATGTCAATGACCAGAGGGCTTAGATTTAAACTAATTAGCAGATGGTAACCCCCAGGATGTTGATAGTGGGGGATACAGCGATGGGCAATGGTTGGATTCTCTATTTTTGGAGATGGTCATTGCCTGACACTTGTGTGGCGTGAATGTTACTTTCCACTTGTCAGCCAAAACCTGGATATTGTCCAGGTCTTGCTGCATTTGGACATGGACTGTTTCAGTATCTGAGGAGTCACGAATGGTGCTGAACATTGTGAATTGTCCTGATGAGTGCAAGACAAAAAGCTTAGTCATGTCTCTTTTTTCAGCAATCTCCTGTAATGTGGCTGGTGTTGACTATTTTAATACATCAAATAAATCAGCTTTGTTTCAAATATACAGCATGTCGTGTGTTTGGTCTCTCTGAGATATCACGAGCGTGTTCCCCTAAATCCACTCAGGTAATGTCTTCAACAGGAAACCAACAATTAAACACATCACATCAAATAATTGGCAAAAATCCATTAGGAAGATGAGGAACCATTTTTTACTCAATAAGTTATGACCTGAGACATTCTGCCTGAAAGGGGATAGGAGGCAGATTCAATAACAACTTTCCAAAGTGAGTTGGATCTCCAGTTAAAAGGTAAAGTTTGCAGGGCTCTGGGGAAAGGGCAGGGGAGTGTGGGCTAATTGGCAGCTCTTTCAAAGGTGATCACAACCCTATAAGGCAGCTCTATGTCGACAGGAGAAAGGCTGGTGTTCAACTCCCCGAGAATCACAAGGAAGTTATGAGAAATCAGAATAAAACACTGGTTCAACCTCAACTGGAGTATTGTGTCCAATTCTGGATTCCACACTTTAGGAAGGATGTGAAGGTATTGAAGAGGATGCAGAACAAATTATTGAGAATGGTTCCAGGGATTAGAAACTGCAGTTATGAGGATAGATTGGTAAAGATGGGGCTGATCTGTTTAGAGAAAAGAAGATTAAGAGGAGATTTGATAGCAATGCTCAAAATCATGAGGGATCTGGACAGAGTAGACAGGGAGAAAATATTCCTAGTGGCAGAAGGGCTGAGGACCAGAGGACATGGGTTAAAGGTGAATTGAAAAAGAAGCAATGGTGACATGAGGAAAACCCTGTTTTGCAGTGAGTGGTTAGAATCTGGAGTGCACTGACTGAGAGTGTGGTGGAGGAAGGTTCAATCATGCCTTTCAAAACAGAATTGGATAATTATCTGAACAGAAAAAATGTGCAGGGCTACGATGAAATGGCCGGGGAGTGGAACTGGCTGAGTAGCTCTTTCGGAAAGCTGGCGTGGGCATGGACATGATGGGCCGAATGACCTTCTTCTATGCTGTAACCATTCTATGATTCTAATGAAGGCTTTGGGGAAAGGGCAGGACTCATTGGCAGCTCCTTCAAAGGTGGTCCCAGCCCTACAATGGAGCTCCATATTGAAAGGAGACAGTCTGATGTCCAACTGTCCAAGAATAAAGAAAAATCTTAAGAACATAAGAACTAGGAGCAGGAGTAGGCAATTCAGCCCCTCGAGCCTGCCCCACCATTCAATACGATCATGGATGATCTCATTTCGGCCTCAACTCCAATTTCCCGCCCTCCCCCCAAAACCTTTCAACCCGTTACTAATTAAAAATCTGTCTATCTCCTCCTTAAATTTATTCATCGTCCTGGCATCCACTGCATTCTGAGGTAGTGAATTCCACAGATTCACGACCCTTTGAGAAAAGTAATTCCTCCTCATCTCTGATTTAGACCTACCACCCCTTAGCCTAAAACTATGGCCTCTCATTCTAGAATGCCCCACAAGGGGAAACATCTGCTCATGTCTACTTTATCTACCCCCTTTAGCATCTTATATACCCCAATTAGATCTCCTCTCATCTTTCTACACTGTAGCGAGTATAGGCCTAAACTGCTCAATCTCTCCTCATAAGACAAGCCCCGCATCTCTGGAATCAATCTAGTGAACCTCCTCTGACCTGCCTCCAATGCAACAACATCCTTCCTCAAGTAAGGACACCAAAACTGTGCATAGTACTCCAGGTGCGGTCTCACCAATGCCTTGTACAGTTGCAACAACACTTCCCTATTTTTATACTCTATTCCTTTAGCAATAAATGCCAAAATTCCATTTGCCTTCCTAATTATCTGCTGTACCTGCATACTAGCTTTCAGCGATTCATGCACTCGGACACCCAGATCCCTCTGCACTGAAGTTTCTCTCCATTTAAATAATAAGTCGCCTTTTTATTCTTCTGACCAAAGTGGATAACCTCACACTTATCCACATTAAACTCCATCTGCCAAATTTTGGCCCATTCACCTAACCCTTCCATATCCATTTGTAAATTTCTTATTTCTTCATTGCAGCTTACTTTCCCACCTATTTTGGTGTCATCTGCAAAGTTAGCTATCGTACCTTCTATCCCTGAATCCAAGTCATTAATATAGATTGTAAATAGTTGGGGCCCAAGGACTGAACCTCGTGGCACCCTACTAGTTACAGCTTGCCATTCAAGGAGCCCTTCAATTCTCTGTGAATGTCTTTCAAATGCTGACAGATTCCTTCCTTCTTTTGAAATTCCATTTCTTTGTACCAGGGATGCAGACAGTGCTGGACACAGAGGGAGCAGCAAACCTGGTTCAGAGTGGACACGCTGGGTATATCCCTCCTTAAGTAAGGAGACCAAAACTGTACACAGTACTCTAGGTGTGGTTTCACCAATGCCCTCTACAGCTGTTGCAAAACTTTCCTACTTTTATACTCCAACCCTCTTGCAATGAAGGCCAACATTCCAGTTACCTTCCTAATTTCTTGCTGTACCTGCATGCTAACTTTTTGAGATTTATGTGCCAGGACTCCCTCTGTACTACAGCATTCTGCAGTGTCTCTCTACTTAAATGATTTCTGCTTTTCTATTCTTCTTGTCAAAGTGGAAACCCTCACATTTTCCCAAATCATGCACCATCTGCAAGTGTTTTCCCATTCACTTAACCGAGCTCTTTGTCTCTTCACAACTTGATTTCCTACTCATCTTTGTATTGTCAGCAAATTTGGCTGCAATACACTTGGCCCATTCAACCACGTCATTAATATAGATTGTAAATGGTTGAGGTCCCAGCACTGATCCCATAAGACCATAAGACATCGGGGCAGAAATTAGGCCATTCGGCCCATCGAGTCTGCTCCTCCATTCAATCATGGCTGATAAGTTTCTCAACCCCATTCTCCCGCCTTCTCCCCATAACCTTTGATCCCCTTACCTATCTCGGTCTTAAATACACTCAATGACCTGGCCTCCACACCCTTCTGTGGCAATGAATTCCATAGATTCACCATTCTCTGGCTAAAGAAGTTTCTCCTCATCTCTGTTCTAAAAGGTTTTCCCTTCACTCTGAGGCTGTGCCCTCGAGTCCTAGTCTCTCCTACTAATGGAAACATCTTCCCCACGTCCACTCTATCCAGGCCTTTCAGTATTCTGTAAGTTTCAATCAGATCCCCCCTCATCCTTCTAAACTCCATTGAGTATAGACCCAGAGTCCTCAAACCTTCCTCATATGTTAAGCCTTTCATTCCTGGGATCATCCTCTGGACCCTCTCCAAGGCCAGCACATTCTTCCTGAGATATGGGGCCCAAAATTGCTCACAATATTCTAAATGTGGTCTGACCAGAGCCTTATAAAGCCTCAGCAGTACATCCCTACTTTTATATTCTATTCCTCTCGAAATAAATGCCAACATTGCACTTGTCTTCCTAACTACTGCCTCAACTTGCAAGTTAACCTTAAGAGAATCCTGGACTAGGACTCCCAAGTCCCTTTGCACTCCAGATTTCTGAATTCTCTCCCCATTTAGAAAATAGTCCATGCCTCTATTCTTCTTACCAAAGTGCATGACCTCACACTTCCCACGTTGTATTCCATCTGCCAATTCTTTTCCCATTCTCCTAACCTGTCTAAATCCTTCTGCAGCCGCCCCGCCTCCTCAATACTACCTGTCCCTCCACCTATCTTTGTATCATCTGCAAACTTAGCCAGAATGACCTCAGTTCCTTCATATAGATCATTAATGTATAAAGTGAAAAGTTGTCCCAACACTGACCCCTGCGGAACTCCACTAGTCACCGGCCACCATCCTGAGAAGGACCCCCTTATCCCCACTCTCTGCCTCCTGCCAGACAGCCAATCTTCTATCCATGCTAGTACCTCGCCTCTAACACCATGGGCTCTTATCTTACTGAGCAGCCTCCTGTGCGGCACCTTGTCAAAGGCCTTCTGGAAGTCCGAGTAGATAACATTCATTGGCTCTCCTTTGTCTAACCTGCTTGTTACCTCCTCAAAGAATTCTAACAGATTTGTCAGGCATGACCTCCCCTTGATGAAACCATGCTGACTTTGCCCTATTTTACCATGCACTTCCAAATATTCTGAAATCTCATCCTTAATAATGGACTCTAAAATCTTACCAACGACCGAGGTCAGGCTAATCGGCCTGTAATTTCCCATCTTTTGCCTCACTCCCTTGTTAAACAGGTGGGTTACATTTGCGATTTTCCAGTCCTCTGGGACCCTCCCTGACTCCAGTGATTCATGAAAGAACACCACTCACACTTCCACTATCTCTTCAGCTATCTCATTCAGAACTCTGGGGTGTAATCCATCTGGTCCAGGTGATTTATCCACCTTCAGACCTTTCAGTTTTCCTAGCACCTTCTCCTTGGTAATGGCCACCATACTCACCTCTGCCCCCCCCGACTCTCTTGAATTTTGGGGATGTTACTCGTGTCTTCCTCCATGAAGACTGAAGCAAAGTACCTATTCAGTTCCTCTGCCATTTCTTTGTTCCCCATTATTACTTTTCCAGTGTCATTTTCCAGTGGCCCAATGTCCACTTTTTCCTCTCTCTTACCCTTTATATATCTAAAAAAAACTCTTGCAATCTTCTTTTATATTACTGGCTAGTTTACCCTCATATTTAATCTCATCCATCCTTATTTCTTTTTTAGTTTTCCTCTGTTGCTCTTTGTAGGCTTCCCAACTCCCTGGCTTCCCACTGCTCTTCGCCGCATTGTATGCTTTCTCTTTAGCTTTTATGCTGTCCCTGATTTCCCTTGTCAGTTATGGTTGCCTTGTCCTCCCTTTAGTATGCTTCTTCTTCCTAGGGATTAATTTTTGCAGTGTCTCCCAAATTACTCCCAGAAACTCCTGCCATTGCTGTTCCACTGTCTTTCCTGCTAGGCTCATCTCCCAGTCAATTCTGGCCAGCTCCTCCCTCATGCCTCTGTAATTGCCTTTATTCAACTGTAATACCGTTACATCTGATTCCAGCTTTTTCCTCTCAAATTGCAGGGTAAATTCTATCATATTATGGTCACTTCCTCCTAAGGTTTCCTTCACCTTAAGCTCCCCTATCAAATCTGCTTCATTACACATCACTAAATCTAGAATTGCCTGTTACCTAGTGGGCTCCACCACAAGCTGCTCCAAAAAGCCATCTCGTAGACATTCCACAAATTCCTTTTCTTGGGATCCACTACCAACTTGATTTTCCCAGTCTACCTGCATATTGAAATCCCGCATGATCACTGTAACCATGCCTTTCTTACACATCTTTTCTATCTCATGGTGTATCTTGTGCCCCACATCCTGACTACTGTTCGGAGGCCTGTACATAACTCCCATTAGGGTTTTTTTTACCTTTGCGGTTCCTCAACTGTACCCACACAGATTCTACATCATCTGACCCTACGTCGTTTCTTGCTATCGATTCAATTTCATTTCTTACTAACAAAGCAACCCTACCCGCTCTGCCAACCTGCCTATCTTTTTGATAGGATATATATCCTTGGATATTTAGCTCCCAGTCCTGATCCCCCTGCAGCCATGTTTCCGCGATGCCCACCACATCATACCTGCCAATTTCAATCTGTGCCACAAGCTCATTTACCTTATTTCATATACTGCATGCAATCATATACAACACCTTCAGTCCTGTATTTCCTGTCCCTCTTCTCATTGTCATCCCTTTATCTGATGTGCTTGAAGTTAGATTCCTAGCCCTTTCCAAACACTCTGTCCCATTTTGTGTTCTGGAGAATTTAATAGCCTCTCCTGGGCTCTCCTTCCTTTTCAGTTTTTTCATAGTTTTCCATGAAGTTGAATCCACCCCCCCACATGCTAACCTGCTGCTTTGTTTCCCATTAGTCATACTGCTTGGAGTTTTACCCTTCCATTCCCCCCGACTTTCTAGTTTAAAGTTCTGTTGACCACCCTATTTACCCTTTTCGCTAGAACATTGGTCCCAGATTGGTTCAGGTGGAGACTGTCCCAACAGTACAGATCCCTCCTGTTCAAATACTGATGCCCATACCCATGAAATGGAACCCCTTTTTCCCACACCACTCCTTTAGCCACGTGTTTACTTCCCTTATTCTCGCGTCCCTATGCCAATTCTCACGTGGCTCGGGTTGTAATCCGGAGATGAGAACCCTTGAGGACCTGTTCTTTAATTTAGTTCCTAGTTCCTGATAATCCCCAAACAGGTCCTCTTTCCTAGTCTTACCTATGTTATTTGTCCCGATGTGGACCACAACAACTGGATCCTCCCCTCCCTCTCCAAAATCCTTTCAAGCTGGTCAGAGATGTCCCTCACCCTGGCACCGGGCAGGCAACATACCATGCTGGACTCTCGATCCTGCTTAAAAAGGATACTATCAATTCCCCTAATTATAGAATCCCCTACAACTACCACTTGTCTTTTTGCTCCTCTCTCTTGAATGGCCTCCTGTGCCACGGTCAGCTGGCTCATCCTCCCTACAGCCCTGTTCCTTATCCACACAAGGAGCAAGTATCTCGTACCTGTTGGACAAGGTCAAGAGCTGAAGCTCCTCTGTTCCTGAACACAGGATACCCCTACCTGCCTCACTTGCAGTCACACCCTGCTGACCCTGACAACTGCCCGAATTTGAGGTACTTAATCTACCAGGTGTGACTGCCTCCTGAAACAAAGCGTCCAGGTAACTCTCCCCCTCCTGGATGTGCCGCAGCATCCGGAGCTCGGACTCCAGCTCATCAATTTTGAGGAATTCCTCCAGCAACCAACACTTGCTGCAGATATGGTCACTGCGGCTCGCAATGGGATCTGCCAGCTCCCACATCATACAGCTACAACACATCACCTGCCCAGCCATCTCTACTTAGTTAATTAATTTATTAATTAGCTTTGCAGTGTTTTTTTCAAATTTGGTGCATATTTCCTACTAACCAATCAGGTCACAGCTTTCCTGTGATATCACTTTTTCAGTTTTATCCTGTGTCTCCGCCGCTCTTCTCGCGCTCTTTTATCCCCGTGGCATTCCAGCAGTTAGTCTACCAACCTGAAAATGACCCATTTATCCAGACCCTCTGTTTCCTGTTAGTTATCCAATCATCTATCCATACTAATATATCACCACAACATCTTATCACTTAGCCTGTGCAGTTAAATTTTATGTGACAGCTAATTGAATACCTTTTCGAAACCCAAATGCACTACATCTACTGGTTTCCATTATCCACCCAGCTAGTTACATCCTCAAAGAACTTTAATGAAATTGTCAAACACGATTTCCCTTTCAGAAAACAACGTTGTCTCTGATTGTATTATGACAGTGGTTGTTTCTGGAATGTTTTTCGGAGGAAGAGGACTTACACACAGTTAATTCAAACCAAAAGAAAAGTTAGGTCTGAATTTCTAGCCTGAACTTCCAGTGATGGTTTTTGGAAACTCTTTTTACAGGGGGATTTGCTAACGGAAAACACAAACCAAGCATCACATCAAGATCTGACATAGATCAGGACCTGAACATCATCAGCTTTTGAACATGGAAGCAAACAGCCCTGTTCAAAGTGGAGTGGTCAGGTTCATGTGTTCTGAATGTCCGGTAAGTCTGCCTGTCCACTCCCATTGTGTGAGTTTGTGGGAGCTCATCAAACTCTCCCGGTTGAAGCTGGACCAACAAATCGGCTGGAATTAAATGGTTCCAGACATGGAAGGAGCGTTAAACATCCTGTGAATTCTTCCACTAATTCACACTGTTCGCCAAGGGATGGGTTCAAAGAGAAACAATCACTACACTGTGTAATTTCCTGAAATAATCCCTGCTGTCTGTCCTGAATGAATCCATTTCAGTAACAAATGTTGAAATGTTTGCTCCACATCCACAGAGTTTCATCTGTTTAAAGCCACAAACAGAAAGGTCCGGTTTTCTCCTGGAGTTTGACACAAATTTGCTTTCAAAATGATGCAGAGTTTCAGCCAATGAGGTTGATCCGGGCTCAGCCCCGCCCCCTCATTCACTCCGATTGGTTGGAGGATCAGAGTCTCCCGCTCGGTCTTCCAGCCTCGTCCCCTCTTCCCAGTGGTCCGAAACCTCCGTCAATCATTCCCCAGCATTGTGACCTGGAGCATGCGCAGTGCGGGTGATGTCCAGGGACAGACGCTTGTTTGTCTCATCTTCAGGCGGGAAGGAGGCGGATAAGCGGAGGCAGCGTTAGGGGCAGTGGGTGGGAGGGGAGGCTTCACAAACACCCAGTGGAGGCCTCAACACCCCCAGTAAGAAAGTGCCGGGCCCGCCTTTGCACCGAACGGAACGGCAGCTGCGGGCTTTCTCCCGGTGCCAGGCCCGAGTGGACAAATGTGGGTTAATGAAGGAAATGCAGCAATGGATTTGTTAATGAGAAATCACCTTTAACTCACTTTACTGATCCTGGAGCAGGAAGCAGGAGAGAATGGTGTGAATTTCTATCCTGGACTGACAGGGATGGATTTTGGATTTAACCCCCTTTTACAGGGGGTTAGAAGAGGAGGATTTACAGACGGGAAAGTCAAACAGACCTGGAGCCTGAAACAAAAACAAAAATAGCTGGAAAAACTCAGCAGGTCTGACAGCATCTGCGGAGAGGAACACAGTTAACGTTTCGAGTCCGTATGACTCTTCATCAGAAGTAAGACTTGGAGCCTGATTCCCTTCCCTGAAGGATATTAGTGATGCAGTTGGGTTCGGCACCACAAATTACCAGATTCATTCAGCTCAATTTCACAACCTATGTTTGTCTTTTTGTGGTTTCTCTCTCACTCCCTCTTTTCTGTTTTAAATCAGTTTCATAGGATATTAGGAGAGGAATTGCAGTCAGGAAATTTAAATCAAACATCACATTAGGATCTGACAGAGTCTCTCGATTCATCAGGACCTGAATATCATCAGCCTTTGAACATGGAAGTAAAAAGCACCATTCACACTGAGGAGAAACCAGGGAAATGTGGGGACTATGGGAAGGGATTCAATTACCCGTCTGAGCTAGAAATTCATCAGCGCTGTCACACTGGGGAGAGGACATTTCCCCACTCTGACTGTGGGAAAGAATTCATTGATTCAACCAACCTGCTGACACACCAGCGAGTTTACACTGAGGAGAGGCCATTCACCTGCTCCAAGTGTGGGAAGGTATTCACAAAGTCAAACCACCTGCTGAAACATCAGCGAGTTCACACTGGGGAGAGACAGTTCACCTGCTCCAAGTGTGGGAAGGGATTCATTAATTCATCCGACCTGCTGACACACCGAAGAGTTCATACTGGGGAGAGGCCGTTTGTCTGCACCAAGTGTGGGAAAGGATTCGCTCAGTCATCCACCCTGCTGATACACCAGCGAGGTCACACTGGGGAGAGACCATTCACCTGCTTCGAGTGTGGAAAGGGATTCACTTGTTCATCCAACTTGATGAGACACCAGCGAGTTCACACTGACAAGAGACCTTTTAAATGCCTGGACTGTGGGAAGTGCTATCAAACTTCAGATAAACTTATGTCCCATCAACATATTCACACTGGCGAGAGACCGTTCAGGTGCTCTCACTGCGGGAGTGGGTTCAGGCGATCATCTGAACTCACTGTACACCAACGAATTCACACTGGGGAGAGACCATTCCTCTGCTCCGAGTGTGGGATGGGATTCACTCAATCAGCCAATCTACTGTCACACCAGCGAGTTCACACTGACGAGAGACCTTTTAAATGCATAGACTGCAGGAAATGCTTTAAAAGTTCTGGGGAACTGATGCGCCATCAACGAGTCCACACTGATGAGAGACCTTTTAAATGCCCAGACTGTGGGAAGTGCTATAAAAGGTCTGGGGATCTGATGTCCCATCAATGTATTCATACTGATGAGAGACCATTCAGATGCTCGCACTGTGATATTGGGTTCAGGCAATCGTCTCAGCTCACTGAACACCAGCGAATTCACACTGGAGAGAGGCCGTTCACCTGCTCCGAGTGTGGGAAGGGATTTACTCAGTCATCCCATCTGCAGACACACCAACGGGTTCACAGTGTGGAGAGACCATTCACCTGTTTAGTGCGTGGGAAGAGATTCACTCGGTCATCCACATTGATGAGTCACCATCGAGTTCACAAATAATTCCAGTGATTGGATTTTGCTGTTAATCATGTCTAGGACTGAACCATGTTCATTGGGGTCTGTTTCTGCTGATGTTAATAAACTTCAGCCCAGTTATAATGGTTAATATTTTGGATAAAAGTCAAATAAATCAACTTTGTTCTAAACGCACAGTGCGGTGAAACTTCTAATATCTCTAACAGGAGTTAGTTCCTTTTGAAGTGCTCTCCCTTTCCCCGTATCCTCCTCCTCACCTCGAACAACAACAACTCACGGAACTTCTTTGTCACTAAGATTGAGACAATCTGATCAGCTGCCTCTGCTGCTTCCCTCCCTTCCACTAACCTACCTGGAAAAGTTGTATCTGAAGCGCCTTCTTGTCCAAGCTCTGCACTTGAATCTTTCTCCAGTTTCTCTCCTATCTTCTATCTCCCTCAGCTCACCTTGTCACTGAGACCTGCCTTCGGCTTCCTTGACACTATTCTCACTAAACTGCTGACCATCCAACTTCCACATTTTAGACAATATCCTTAACTGTTCATTCTCTTTTCATACTGTCCCTCTCCCCTTTAAATCCACTGTTGTCTCTCATCATAAGAAAATCCTTCGACCCCACCGTCCTCCCCCACTCTCTTTTCTCTGACTTTGTACTTGCTGGTAAACTGTTCGATCTCTAATTTTTTTCCAGTTTGGATCAAAGGTTCCTGACCTGAAGCATTCACTCTGTTTCCCTCTCTGTAGATGCTGTTTAACCTGCTCAGAGTTTCCAATATTTTCTGTTTTGAGGTCAAACAAATATACGAATTAGGAGGAGGAGTAGGCCACTCGGCCCCTTGAGCCTGATCTAATTGAGCTGATCTAATTGTCAGCTTAACTCCACATTCCTGCCCACCCCTGATAACTTTTCACCTCCTTGCTTATCAAGAATCTATCGAGCTCTGCCTTAAAAATATTCAAAGACTCTGTGTCCACTGCCTTTTGAGGAAGTCAGTTCCAAAGACTCATGACCCTATGAGAGAAAAAACTTCTCTTCATCTCTGTCTTAAATGAGCCACCCCTTATTTTTAAACAGTGACCCCCCAGTGCTAGGTCGGATTTCCACCTAGAGTATTACAGTATTTTGTTTTTGGGTCAGAGAGGATCAGTTTTCTCTGGAATGAGACAACAGTAACTATCACCCTGTTCGACATGAAACTAAACTCAGAGATAAAAACAAAAAACTGTGGATGCTGGAAATCCAAAACAAAAACAGAAATACCTGGAAAAACTCAACAGGTCTGGCAGCATCGGCGGAGAAGAACAAAGTTGACGTTTCGAGTCCTCATGACCCTTCAACAGAACTAAGTAGAAATAGGAAAGGGGTGATTTCGAGTCCTCATGACCCTTCAACAGAACTAAGTAGAAATAGGAAAGGGGTGAAATATAAGCTGGTTTGGTGGAGGGGGGGGTGGGGGGGTGGGGGTTGTTGGGACAAGCAAGCAGTGATAGGAGGAGATAACCAAAAGATGTCACAGACAAAAGAACAAAGAGGTGTTGAAAACAAAAACAGAATTACCTGGAAAAACTCAGCAGGCCTGGCAGCATCGGCGGAGAAGAATAAAGTTGACGTTTCGAGTCCTCATGACCCTTCAACAGAACTGAGTAAAATTAGGAGAGGGGTGAAATATAAGCTGGTTTAAGGTGGGGTGGGGGTGGGGGGGAGGTTGTAGGGACAAGCAAGCAGTGATAGGAGCAGATAATCAAAAGATGTCACAAAGAAAAGAACAATGAGGTGTTGAAGGTGGTGATATTATCTAAGAGAATGTGCTAATTAAGAATGGATGGCAGGACACACAAGGTACAGCTCTAGTGGGGGTGGGGTGAAATAAGGCTAACAGGGCATAAAAGGTACAAATTTAAAAATAATGGGAATAGGTGGGAAAAGAAAAATCTATATAAATTATTGGACAAAACAAAAGAGAGGGGGATGAAACGGAAAGTGGGTGGGGCTGAAGGAGGGAGTTCAAGATCTAAAGTTGTTGAATTCAATATTCAGTCCGGAAGGCTGTAACTCCCTCCTCCATCCCCACCCCCTTTCCGTTTCTTCCCCCTCCCTTTTGTTTTTTCCAATAATTTATATAGATTTTTCTTTTCCAACCTATTTCCATTATTTTTAAATTTATACCTTTTATGCCCTGTTAGCCTTATTTCACCCCACCCCCATTAGAGCTGTACCTTGTGTGTCCTGCCATCCATTCTTAATTAGCACATTCTCTTAGATAATATCACCACCTTCAACACAAAGTGTTCTTTTGTCTGTGGCATCTTTTGATTATCTGCTCCTATCACTGCTTGCTTGTCACTACAACCACCCCCCGCCCCCCCGCAACTTCTCTCCCCCCACCCCACCCCCGACCTTAAACCAGCTTATATTTCACCCCTCTCCTAATTTTACTCAGTTCTGTTGAAGGGTCACGAGGACTCGAAACATCAACTTTATTCTTCTCCACCGATGCTGCCAGACCTGCTGAGTTTTTCCAGGTAATTCTGTTTTTGTTTTGGATTTCCAGCATCTGCAGTTTTTTGTTTTTATTAAAGAGGTGTTGAAGGTGGTCATATTATCTAAAAGAATGTGCTAATTAAGATTGGAGAGCAGGACGAGCAAGGTAGCTCTAGTGGGGGTGGGATGATTCTTTTAGATAATATCACCACCTTCAACACCTCTTTGTTCTTTTGTCTGTGACATCTTTTGGTTATCTGCTCCTATCACTGCTTGCTTGTCCCAACAACAACTCCCCCTTTAAACCAGCTTATATTTCACCCCTTTCCTATTTCTACTTAGTTCTGTTGAAGGGTCATGAGGACTCAAACGTCAACTTTGTTCTTCTCCGCCGATGCTGCCAGACCTGCTGAGTTTTTCCATGAAACTAAACTCACTGTTAATTCCCCATCAGTAACAATGTTAAACTCAAGGTTATGCTGAACGTTCAGTTCTCAGCAAAGGACTTAGCTTCATACCCTTACACCCTCATCTCAGTGAATTTCGGGCTCGGCATGATGCTGAACTCTTCTTCCGCCGTCTTCATCTCCATGCTCACTTCTTTGGGCAGGAGTCCTCTCCCCGTTCAACGGATCCTTTTACCCACCTCCAATATTCTCCCTCCACCTGGACCCCTCCCTCTGGATTCTTACCTTCTCTTGACCTTTTCATTGAGAACTGTCGGCGTGACATTAGCCGTCTCAATTTCTCTGCTCCTCTCACCCATTCTAATCTGTCTCTCTCTGAACTTACTGCACTCCGTTCTCTCGGGTCCAACCCCAACATTGTCATCAAACCCGCTGACAAGGGTGGTACTGTTGTTGTCTGGCGCATTGACCTCTACCTCGCGGAGGCTGAGCGTCAACTCGCAGACACTTCCTCCTACCTCTCCCTGGACCTTGACCCCACCACAGAACATCAAGCCATTGTTTCCAGGACTGTCACTGACCTCATCTCCTCTGGAGATCTTCCTCCCACAGCTTCCAACTTGATAGTCGCCCAAACCTGGACGGCCCGCTTCTACCTCCTACCCAAAATCCACAAACAGAACTGTCCTGGCAGACCGATCGTGTCAGCCTGTTCCTGCCCCACGGAACTCATTTCTCGTTATCTTGACTCCCTTCTCTCTCCCCTTGTCCAGTCCCTTCCCACCTACATCCGTGATTCCTCTGACACCTTACGTCACATCAACAATTTCCAGTTCCCTGGCCCCAACCGCTTCCTCTTCACCATGGATCTCCAATCCCTCTACACCTCCATCCCCCACCAGGATGGTCTGAGGGCCCTTAGCTTCTTCCTTGAACAGAGGCCCGAACAATCCCCATCCACCCCTACTCTCCTCCATCTGGCTGAACTTGTTCTCACACTGAACAATTTCTCCGTTAACTCCTCTCACTTCCTCCAAATAAAATGTGGCTATGGGTACCCGCATGGGCCCCAGCTATGCCTGTCTCTTTATGGGGTATGTGGAACATTCCTTGTTCCAGTCCTACTCCGGCCCCCTCCCACAACTCTTTCTCCGGTACATCGATGATTACTTCGGTGCTGCTTCATGCTCTCGTCGGGACCTGGAAAAATTTATTAATTTTGCTTCCAATCTCCACCCCTCCATCATTTTCACATGGTCCATCTCTGACACTTCTCTTCCCTTCCTTGACCTCTCTGTCTCAATTTCTGATGATAGACTGTCCACCAATATCCATTACAAGCCTACCGACTCCCACAGCTACCTCGACTACAGCTCCTCACACCCCGCTTCCTGTAAGGACTCCATCCCATTCTCTCAGTTCCTTCGCCTCCGTCGCATCTGTTCTGATGACGCTACCTTCAAAAACAGCTCCTCTGACATGTCCTTCTTCCTTAACCGAGGTTTTGCACCCACAGTCGTTGACAGGGCCCTCAACCGTGTCCGGCCCATATCCCGCGCATCCGCCCTCACGCCTTCTCCTCCTTCCCAGAAACTTGATAGGGTCCCCCTTGTCCTCACTTATCACCCCACCAGCCTCCACATTCAAAGGATCATCCTCTGCCATTTCCGCCAACTCCAGCATGATGCCACCACCAAACACATCTTCCCTTCACCCCCCCTGGCGGCATTCCATAGGGATCGTTCCCTCCGGGACACCCTAGTCCACTCCTCCATCACCCCCTATTCCTCAACCCCCATCCTATGGCACCTCCCCATGCCCATGCAGAAGATGCAACACCTGCACCTTCACTTCCTCTCTCCTCACCGTCCAAGGGCCCAAACACTCCTTTCAAGTGAAGCACTTGCATTTCCCCTAACTTAGTCTACTGCATTCGTTGCTCCCAATGCGGTCTCCTCTACATTGGAGAGACCAAACGCAAACTGGGCGACCGCTTTGCAGAACGCCTGCGGTCTGTCCGCAAGAAAGACCCAAACCTCCCTGTCGCTTGCCATTTTAACACTCCACCCTGTTCTCTTGCCCACATGTCTGTCCTTGGCTTGCTGCATTGTTCCAGTGAAGCCCAACGCAAACTGGAGGAACAGCACCTCATCTTCCGACTAGGCACTTTACAGCCTTCTGGGCTGAACATTGAATTCAACAACTTTAGATCTTAAACTCCCCCTCCCCCCATCCCCACCCCGTTTCTCCCCTCTCCCCCCCCTTTTTTTTTCTTTTCAATAATTTATATAGATTCTTCTTTTCCCACATATTTCCATTATTTTTAAATCTAAAACTAAAACTTTGTTAGTCTTTCCACCCCACCCCCACTAGAGCTGTACCTTGAGTATCCTGCCATCCATTCTTAATTAGCACTTTTCTTAGATAATATCACCACCTTCAACACCTCTTTGTTCCTTTTGTCTGTGACATCTTTTGATTATCTGCTCCTATCACTGCTTGCTTATCCCCACAATCACCCCACCCTCAACTTCTCTCTCCCCCCTCCCGCCCCCCACCTTAAACCAGCTTATATTTCACCCCTCTCCTAACTATACTCAGTTCTGCCGAAGGGTCATGAGGACTCGAAACGTCAACTGATTTCTTCTCCACCGATGCTGCCAGACCTGCTGAGTTTTTCCAGGTAATTCTATTTTTGTTTAAACTCAAGGATTAGTGAGTTTAATCTCACTAATTAAACTGCCAGGATTGAACCGGGGACTTTCTCATGTAAAATATCATGTAAAGTAAACGTGATAATCACTGCACTGGGGAAATGAGTGTGAATCCCCCTCGGACAGAGGGGAACTGACCATCCATCTCTAGCTCTAATTCCCAAACAGAAAATGCTGCCAAGAATCAGCAAGTCGGGCTGAGTCTGGCATCTCTCAGCGTTTGAAACCGTCACAATGCCTGGGTGATTGGCGGCAGCTCCGGACCAATAGGAAGAGGGGGCGGGGCTGGAGGTCCCAGCAGCTGGGTCTGATCCTCCAACCAATCGGAGTTAAAGAGGGGGCGGAGCCAGACTGTGACTGAAGCATGTGCAGTGCGGCTAATGGCGATGGAGAGACGGGTCCACAATGGGTAAAGGGGGGAGAGGACGGGGCGGTGGGAGCGATGGATCCGGCGGGTGGACGGAGAGGCTCCGGAAACATGTTGTGTAAACTGCAAACCCCGGAAATAAACTGACCGGTCCCCCTCCCCCGTTTGCACCGAGCGGGGCCGCAGCTCCCAGATCACTGAAGAGCCGGTTTGTATCAGGCTGGACATTGGTTCCAGAGGCTGGTCCCTGGTCTCCAGTGTCGGTTCTGAATCATTGAATGGTTACAATGCAGATGGAGGCTGTTCTGCCTTCCTGCCTGTGCTGTCTCTTTATAAGAGCAAATCAGCTAGTCCCACTCCCCTGCCCTTTCACTAACAAGACCAGCAGCAGATATTTCCCATCCCCAGTTACCTGTGGAGAAGATGATGTCTGACCTTCTTGAACCGCTGCAGTCCATGCTCCCACAACGATGGACAATACAGACGGAGGAGTGCAGAGATCTTGGAGGGTTGTGAGGCTGCAGGAGATTACAGAGATAGAGAGAGGCAAGACCATGGAGGGATTTAAAAACAAGGATGAGAAATTAAAAGTTTTATTGCTTTTTAAACAGGAACCTTTGTATATCAGTGAGCACAGGGGTAACGGGTGAACACGTCTTGGTGTGAGTAAGCACACAGGCAGCAGAATTTTGGATCACCTCAAGATTACAGGGAGGTTAAACGTTTGGAGAGAGCCAAAGAACATAAGAAATAGGAGCAGGAGTCGGCCATTCAGCCCTTCGAGCCTGCTCCTCCATTCAATGAGATCATTTCTACTTCAATGCCATTTTCCTGCACTATTCCCGGATCGCTTTATGTTTTTAAGATGTAGAAATCTATCGATCTCAGTCTTGAACATACTCAATGACTGAGCCACAATCCTGTGGGGCAGTGAATTCCAAAGATTCACCACCATCTGAGTGAAAAAAAATCCTCCTTGTCTCAGTCCCAAATGGCCTGCCCTTTATTCTGAGACTCTCTTCCCTGGCTCCAGTACCTCCAGCCAGGGTTAAGTCTAGAAATAACAAGGGAATGGAAGACAGTTTTTGCAGCAGATGAACTGAGACTAGGGTGGAGTCAGGAGATGTTACTGAGGTGGGAATAGGCGGTCTTGGTGATGATGTGTTTATGTGTTTGAAAGTTCATCTTGGGGTGAAATGTTTTGCCATGGTTTTGAACAGTCTGGTTCATCCTCAGATAGTTGGCAGGTAGAGGGATGGAGTTGGTGGCTCAGGAGTGGAGTTTATAGAGGGGACTGAAGACAATGGCTTTGGTCTTCCTAATATTTAAATAGAGTAAATTTCTGCTCATCCAGTACTGGATGTCAGACAAGTCAAGATGGTGTGTGACTTGGAGGAGAACTTGGAGGTAATGGTGTTCACATATACATGCTACCCTAGCCTTCTCGATGGTGGAGGTTGAGGGTTTGGGAGATTCTGTTAAATTGTGGAGCATTTGCAGGTCTATAAAATGCCGATCCATTTCCATCTGCCTCTTCCACTGCACCCCCCCCCCCCTCCCTCTCTCTCTCTATCCGATTCCTCTCAATGTTTTTTTTTCTCTCTCTCTCCCTCTCTCTCTCTCCCACTTCCCTCCTTTCCTTCTCTCTGTCTTTCTTGGCACATAGAATTCTCTAGCCCAGAGATCTCTGGATATTCCATCTTTAAATATATTTAAGGCTGAGATGGAGAGATTTTTGGTTTCTCAGGTAATCGAGGGATATGGGGAGTGGGCGGGAAAGTGGAGTTGAAGACCAAGATCAGCCACGATCATGTTGAACGGTGGAGCAGGTTCCACAGGGTGTTTGTTCTTATAGAGGCCAGAGTCTTGTGTAGGCCAGACTGGGTGGCAGATTCCCTTCCTGAAAGGACATTAGTGAACCAGTTGGGTTTTTACAAAAAATGCAGCAGCTTTAATGGTCACTTCTTCCTCGTGCCAACCATACAAATTACCAGGTTCATTCAGCTTAATTTCACAACCTGTCTTTGTGTTTTTATGGGTTCTCTCTCACTCGTTTATTTTCTGTTTTAAATCAGTTTCACAGGGTATTAGAAGGGGAGGATTTGCAGTCATGAAATTCAAATCAAACATCACATCGGGACCTGACAGAGTCGCCAATTTACCATAACCTGAATATCATCACATTTTGAACATGGAAGGAAAAAACACCATTCAGAGTGGGGAGAAACCATGGAAATGTGGAGACTGTGAAGATGGATTCAGATCCCCGTCTGAACTGGAAGCTCATCGACGCAGTCACACTGGGGAGAGGCCATTCACCTGCCCTGAGTGTGGGAAGGGATTCAGTCGGTCATCCAACCTGCTGCAACACCAGAGAGCTCACACTGGGGAAAGGCCATTCACCTGCTCCCAGTGTGATAAGGGATTCACTCAGTCATCCCACTTAGTGAGACACCAGTGAGTTCATAGTGGGGAGAGGCTGTTTACCTGCCCCGAGTGTGGGAAGGGATTCACTCGATCATCAGGGCTGCTGACGCACCAGCGAGTTCACACTGGGGAGAGGCCGTTCACCTGCTCCCAGTGTGGAAAGGGATTTGCTCAGTCATCCAACCTGCTGAAACACCAGCGCGCTCACACTGATGAGAGACCTTTTAAATGCCCAGACTGCGGGAAGTGCTATAAAAGTTCCCTGGACCTGATGCGCCATCAACTTGTTCACACTGACGAGAGACCATTCAGGTGCTCTCACTGCGGGACTGGGTTCAGGCGATCAGAAGAACTCACTGTACATCAGCGAGTTCACACTAGGGAGAGGCCGTTCACCTGCTCCGAGTGTGGAAAGGGATTCACTCAGTCATCTGCACTATTGACACACCAGCGAGTTCACACAGGGGAGAGACCGTTCACCTGCTCCAAGTGTGGGAAGGGATTCACAGATCCATCCACCCTGCTGAAGCACCAGAGTGTTCACACTGACGAGAGACCTTTTAAATGCCCAGAGTGTGGGAAGTGCTATAAAAGTTCCCGGGAACTGATGTCCCATCAACGTGTTCACACTGATGAGAAACCTTTTAAATGCCCAGACTGCGGGAAGTGCTATAAAAGTTCCGGGGACCTGATGCGCCATCAACGTGTTCACACTGATGAAAGACCATTCAGGTGCTCTCACTGTGGGACTGGGTTCAGGGGATTAGAACAACTCACTGCACACCAGCGAATTCACACTGGCGAGAGACCGTTCACCTGCGTTATGTGTGGGAAGGGATTTACTCAGTCATCCACCCTGCGGACACACCAGCGTGTTCACACTGGGGAGAGACCGTTCACCTGCCCTGACTGTGGGAAGGGATTCACCACCTCATCCACCCTGCTGAAACATCAGCGAGTTCACAGGTAACTATGGTGATGGTATTTTGCTGTTTATCACATCCTGGACTGAACCATGTTCATTGGCATCTGTTGCTGCTGATATTCATAAACTCCAGCCCAGTCATATGGATTAATTGTATGGATAAAAGTCAAATAAATCAGCTTTGTGTTAAACATAGCGTGTTGAATCTTTTTAATATCTCAAACATAAGTTAGTTCCTTTTGAAGGGCTCTCCCTCTCCCCTGTCTCCTCCATCCTCACCTCCAACAACAAGTCTGAGGAGCTCATGGAGCATCTTTGTCCCTAAGATTGAGACAATCTGATCAGCTGCCTCTGCTACTTCCCTCCCTTCCACTAGCGCACTGGGCAAAACTGTTTCTGAAGTCCCCCCTTGTCCGAGCCCTGATCTCACATCTTTGTCCAGTTTCGCTCCTATCTTCTATTTCCCTCAGAGCTCACCTTATCCATGAGACCTGCCTTCTGCTCCCTTGATCCTATTCTCACTAAACTGCTGACCATCCAGCTTCCACGTTTTAGCTGATCGTGTTGGCAGTTCTCTGTCTCTTCTGGTTCTGTCCCTCACCTTTAAATCCACCGTCATCACCCATCATTACAAAAACAACCTTTGAACTCACCAGCTTTGCAAACTAATGCCCCATCTCCAATTCTCCTTTCCTCTCCTTGGGAGTCTCCCCAAGGATCAATCCTTGGCCCTTCCTATTTCTCATCTACATGCTGCCACTAGGTGACATCATCCAAAAGCACCGTGTTAGTTTTCACATGTACACTGACAAAGGCCAGCTCTACCTCACCACCATCCCTCTTCATTCCTCCACTGTTACTAAATTATCAAACTGCTTATCCCACACCCAGTACTGGATGAGCAGAAATTTCCTCCAATTAAAAATTGGGAAGACCAGAACCATTGTCTCAGTCACCACTACAAATTCCGTTCCCTAACTACCGAGTCCATCCCTCTCCCTGGGAACTGTCTGAGGCTGAACCACACTCTTCACAATTGTGGTGTCAGATTTGACCCCAAGATGAGTTTCTGACCACATATCTACACCATCACTAACACCAGATATTTCAACCTCCATAACGTCGCCTGTCTCCACCCCACCCCAGCTCATCTGCTGCTGAAACCCTCATCCATGCCTGTGTTACCTTTAGACTTGGCGATTCCAATACATTCCTGACCAGCCTCTCACATTCACCCCACCCCCACACGGAAATGTGAGATCATCCAAAACTCTGCTGCCCATGTGCTTTCTCACACCAAGTCCCGTTCACCCTTCACCCCTGTGCTCACTGACCTACATTGGCTCCTGGTCAAGTAATGCCTCGATTTTAAAATTCACATCCTCATTTTCAAAACCCTCCATGGCCTCATCCCTCCCATCTCTGTAATCTCCAGTTTCACACCCTCTGAGATAATCTGTGCTTCTCATTCTGACCTCTTTAACATCCCTGATTTTAATTACTCCACGATTGGTGGCAGGGCCTAGGCATGAAGCTTTGAAATTCCCTCCCTAAATTCTCCATCTCTTTCCTGATTGAAGATTCTTGTTCAAATCTGCCTCTCCAATCAATGTTTTTGCCATCCACCTTAATGTTGCCCTATGTGTCAATATTTTCTTTATGAAACTCCTCTAAAGCATCTTGGGATGTTTTATTACATTAATTATATTATATAAATACAAGTTGTTACTGTTTCATATCAACCAGTTTGCGCACAGTAAAATTCCAAAAGCAACAATCAGACGAGTACCAATTAATCCAGTTCTTTTGGTGGTGTTAGTTAGAACATGAATGTTGGTCGCACTGCACCAGAAGAACTCCCCAGTGGACAGTATGTGGAGCTGAAAGCCCTTGTATTCATTTAGAACCTTTCACATCCTCAGAACAGTGTCAAGTGGGGCGAGGCAGTGGTGTAGTGTCACTACATTGTCACTGGACTAGTAATCCAGGAACCCAGGGTAATGCTCTGGGGATCTGGGTTCAAATCCCACCGAAGCAGATGATGGAATTTAAATTCAATAAAAATCTGGAATTAAAAGTCCAATGACAACCATGAAACCATTTTCATTGTTGTAAAAACCCGTCTGGTTCATTGATGCCCTTAAGGGAAGGAAATCTGCCATCCTTTCCTGGTCTGGCCTATGTGTGACTCCAGACCCACAGCAAGGTGGTTGGCTTTTAAACACCCTCTGAAACGGCCCAGCAAACCACTTGGTTGTATAAAAAGCGCTAAAAACAAGTCAGCACTGTGCGTGTACCTACACTACATGGACTGCAGCAGTTCAAGAAAGCAGCTCACCACCACCTTCTCAAGGGCAATCAGGGATCACCAGTAAATGTGACGCCCACATCCCATGAATGAATAAAAACATGTATCAATAATCAGGGTACTGTTACATCAGTAATGATGATCCTATTACATTAATGATCAGAGTCCAATTACTTTAATATTCAGGATCCCAACACATTAATAATCAGGATATTATTACATTAATAGTCTGGTACCTATTGCATCAACAATCAGGATCTTATTGTATAAATAATCAGCGTCCTATTACATTAATAATCAGGATCTAATTACATTAATTACACAGTTCCCATTGCATTAATAATCAGCTGCCCATTGCTCCAATAATCAGGAAATTATTGCAATTATCAGGATGTTAATATATTAATAATCAAAATTATTTCAATGATAGAAAGGTAGGTGGGAGAGTAAGTTTTGAAGAGGACATAAGGAGGCCACAAAGGGACACAGATAGGTTAAGTGAATGGGTAAAGATCTGGCAAATGGGGTATAGTGTGGACAAATGTGGCATTGACCATTTTGTCAGGAAGAATAAAAAAGCATATTATCTAAATGATGAGAGATTGCAGAGCTCTGAGATTTTATTCATTCATTGATGGGATGTGGGCTTCGCTGGCTGGGCCAGCATTTATTGCCTATCCCTAGTTGCTCTTGAAAAGGTGGCGGTGAGCTGCCTTCCTGAACCGCTGCAGTCCATGTGGTGTAGGTACATTCACAGTGCTGTCAGGAAGGGAGTTCCAGAATTTTGACCTATCGACAGTGAAGGAACAGCAATATATTTCCAAGTCATGATGGTGAATGACTTGGAGGGGAACTTCCAGGTGGTGGTGTTCCCATCAATCTGCTGATCTTGTCCTTCTAGATGATAGTGGTCGTGGGTTTGGAAGGTGCTGTTGACGGAGCCTTGGTGAATTCCTGCTAGTGCATCTTGTAGATGGTACACACTGCTGCTACTGTGTGTCAGTGGAGGAGGGAGTGAATGTCTGTGGATGTGGTGCCAGTCAAGCGGGCTGCTTTATCCTAGATGGTGTCAAGCTCCTTGAGTGTTGTGGGAGCTGCACTCATCCAGGCAAGTGTTGGGTATTTCATCACAATCCTGATTTGTGCCTTGTAGATGGTAGACAGGCTTTGGGAAGTCAGGAGATGAGTTACGCGTCACAGGATTGCTAGCCTCTGACCTAATTTTGTAGCCACAGTATTTATATGGCTAGTCCAGTTCATTTTCTGGTCAATGGTAACCCCCAGGATGCTGATAGTGGGGGATTCAGTGAAGTTAATGCCATTGAACCTCAAGGGGCGATGGTTTGATGCTCTCTTGTTGGTGATGGTCATTGCCTGGCATTTGTGTGGCACAAATGTTACGTGCCACTTGTCAACACAAGCCTGGATATTGTCCAGGCCCTGCTGAATTTGGACATGGACTGCTTCAGTATCTGAGGAGTCGCGAATGATGCTGAACTTTGTGCAATCATCAGTGAACATCCCCACTTCTGACTTTATAATGGAAAGAAGGTCATTGATGAAGCAGCTGAAGATGGTTGGGCCAAGGACACTACCCTGAGGAACTCCTGCGGTGATGCCCTGGAGCTGAGATGACTGACCTCCAACAACCACAACCATCTTCCTTTCTGCCAGGTATGACTCCAACCAGTGGAGAGTTTTCCCCCTGATTCCCATTGACTCCAGTTCTACTACAGTTCTGCTTTTGCAGACCATTTTAGTGGAAATGTGCACTCCCAAACTCAAAGAGCATCAGGCCACTGGAAGCAAAGTCAGTCCAACAGAGCATGAGCCCACTGGAAGAAAAATCAGTCTAGCAGAAAGAAATCCTTCGACCCTCCCACTTCACCAAGTGTCAAAATGAACATGGCTCAGTTTGGATGAGATTAACAGCAGCAATAATAGCAGAATCCAACCCCTACAATCAACCATGAACTTGCTGGTGTGTCTGCAAATTTGATAACTGAGTGAATCCCTACCCACACTCAGAGCTGGTGAATGGCCTCTCCCTAATGTGAACTCGCTGGTGATTCTGCAGATTGGAGGACAGACTGAATCCCTTCCCACATTCAGAGCAGATGAATGGCCTTTCCCCGGTGTGAACACGCTGGTGTGTCAGCAGGTTGGATGATTGAGTGAATCCCTTCCCACATTCAGAACAGTTAAATGGCCTCTCCCCGGTGTGAACACGCTGGTGTGTCAGCAGGTTGGATGACTGAGTGAATCCCTTCCCACATGCAGAGCAGGTGAATGGCCTCTCCCCAGTGTGAACTCGCTGATGTGTCCGCAGGCTGGATGATTGCGTGAATCCCTTCCCACACTCAAAGCAGGTGAATGGCCTCTCCTTGGTGTGAACTCCCTGATGTGCCACTAGGTGGGATGACTGAGTAAATCCCTTCCCACATTCAGAGCAGGTGAATGGCCTCTCCCCAGTGTGAATTCGTTGGTGATTCCACAGGTCAGATGACTGGAGAAAACGCTTCCCGCACACAGAGCAGGTGAATGGCCTCTCCCCGGTGTGACCACATTGATGAATCTTCAGTGCAGACGGGGTACAGAATCCTTTCCCACACACAGAGCACGTGAACGGCCTCTCCCCAGTGTGAACACGTCGATGGGTTTCCAGTGCAGACGGGATCCGGAATCCCTTTCCACAATCCCCACATTTCCATGGTTTCTCCATGGTGCGGGTTTCCTTATTTCTTTCCAGGTTTGACGATCAGTTGAAGCCTCATCCACACACAGAACACGTGTACCGTCTCTCCCTGTTATGAATGGTGTGATGCACTGGAATACACTCACTCAGGTCTCTCTGTCTCAGTGATTTTCCAGTCACACTGATGTTTAAAATCTTTTGGAGCAGACAAAACAGACAAACATTTCTTCTTCTAGATTCAAAGGCCGGTAATATTCAGGTCCCATTGAATCAGGTGACTGTCAGATTCTTAAGTGACGTTTGGTTTGATAATCTGTCTGCAAATCCGCCCATTCCAATGTCCTGCAAAAGGAGTTTACAAAGGTCATCACTGTCAGTACAGGATAGAAATTTGGACCAGGCAATTCTAGTTCCTGTGGATCATTCTTTCCACAAAAGCTGTAAATCTCCATCCCACATACTTTCCCTCCATTCTCACTCTGCCATACCTAATATACACCCTTCCAATTCTCCTGAAGGTGCGAATCCATGCTGGTCGACAGATCCATGCTTACCAGTTCTATATATCTATTGGAGAAAAACTCATGTAACATAGAATACTGTATTATATGATACATGGGGGATGTGAGGAAGCACTTTATTTAGGAAATGAGTGGTCATGACCTGGAACTCTCCGCTTAAGAGTGTGGTGGAAGCAGAGGCAATCAATGATTTTAAAATGAAATGGGATGGCACTTGAAGGAAATAAACTTGCAGGGGAATGGGGATATAGCGGGGGAATGGGACTGACTGACTGAATTGCTTGACAGAGAGTCAGCATTGACTCAAGTTGCCAAATGGATTTCTTCTGTGCTGTAATGACTCTATGACTGGAAATATACAAAGTAGCTACAGTACTATATCGCAAGACTATAAATAATGACAAATGTACTTTATTACAGAAACATTAATATATCTAATTTTTAGCATATAACACTAAATCTGTCCAATATTAATTTACTGTCCCCTTAAATGCCAGCCATCTCCTGGGGAAACCACCCCTTTAATTAGAAACATTAAGAAAGAGGCCATCCTTTTAGCCAGACAAATAAATGTAGCGAGCTGAGGGAGTAAAGGATGTCACTGCCTTTAAGAGTGAGAGAGACCTGGGCCAACCTTTCCAGAGTCTGCACCCTCCCTGGATTCACTTCCTTTCCCTTCAGTTCCTGCAAGTCAACAATTTAAACCCATAATGAGAAAAAAAAATGGAAAGGGGGAGAAAATAAAGTGTTTTACTCACAGAAGTGGGACAGAGGAAGAAGTTTTGATGTGTGTGACGCTGAATCTTCATTCAGAGTTTGTTAATCTGCTCATTACAGTTTTGCTGGGCAGTAATGAACATGTTCACAAGCTCATTGTCCAACACCCGCATTCAGACAATGGGGGAAGCTCCGTGCAGCCATTAGCACAAAGCCCAATTCAGGTCCACAAGCTCATCCCATTGGTCAACCCGGTCCGACCACAATGAGGGAGCGTAACCCGTGCCCACGTGGGGCGGGGGTGACTTTGACCTCCAGACGTGCTAAGCTATTGTCCAATCCGCAGTGTTTTGCTTCTGTAACCAGAGCTATTGCTCCCAATGGGACACTGTGTACTGGGAACGAACCTCTGAGTCATTGTGACGCCCACAATGGAACACTGGCTGAATCAACCAATAGGAATCACTCTGCTCTGCGGTGACGTCCTCTGCCTGCAGGCCGCGCGGACACGGGAGCCCCGCCCCCACCCCAGCACTGCCCCCAGACAAGGTCTTCAGGCAAAAATAAAAATACCTGGAAAAACTCAGCAGGTCCGACAGCATCTACGGAGAGGAACACAGTTAACGTTTCGAGTCCATATGACTTTTCAACAGAAGGTCTCCAGGCAACCGATGACGGCTCCGGCCAATAGCGAGCGCTGGAATACCGGAAGGACTTTGGTCCTCCACCCAATCAGAAGATGGGCTTCACACAGACCAAAACTTCCTCCTGTGTCCAGGATATGAAAGTTTGTTTGCGTTGAAAAGAAAAAGAGAAACAGGCGGGGTTGAGAGGTTCAGGTTTTCAGGAGAAAAGGGAATAATTCAGTAACAGAACAGTGAAGCTGTGAGTGGGAGATGGAGAGGAAGGAAGTCTGAGCAGCTGGGAAAAGAAGAGCAAAAAGGCTGATTGGGGGAATCCAACAGTGAGAGATCCAGAGGCTGTGACTCTTGGGGCTGCCTGTGGAAATGGGCTGTGGGAAGACAGCCCTCTGAACGGACTTCAGTCCAACCTCCTGTAGGAGGAAAGGAACTGAATGTATACCTTGGAAATACAGAGAGTTGTGGGACTCTGTAACTGGAATTAGTGTCAAATATGCTGAAGGGGGAATTTCTTGTGATTTTGTGGAAGAAGCTTTTATTGTGCAAGCTATTTAAAGTGAAATTTAGCTCTTATTATAAAAACTTTTTTAATGCATGCTTCATTTATGCTGATTTTAGTTTGATACAGTAAAAGTTAAAAGTGAAACCTTGCCCTTTGGTTTATTCCGTTGGGGTTGTCTGGGAATTTGTTTCTTTTTATTTTAAGGTTATCGTTCTCCATGGGGATTGTAACAACAGAGATGTGTCTAGTGTTGTTATATAGTACATATTAGATGTCATTTATGGTTCTGTAGTAAAGTTCATTCATTATTATTTCTAGTCTTGCAATACAGTACTGTAGGTATGTTATATATTTCCAGTCATAGAGTTATTCCAGCACAGAGACAATTCAGTTACTCAGGTCCATGCCAACTCTCTGTAGAGCAATCCAGTCAGTCCCATTCCCCCTCTATATCCAGGTAACACTGCAAGTTTATTTCCTTCAAGTGTCCATCCAATTTAATTTTGAAATCATTGATTATCTCCGCTTCCACCACCCTTGTATGGAGTGAGTTCCAGTTCATTTTCAGGGCCCTGTGTCCTGGACAGGAAGCAGTGAGCATGTATCTGTCAATCAGCATGAACTGGCACCTTCAGGAGAACTTGGAGAGTGTATATGAAGGACAGCAGAGTGGGATTAGAAGGAAAGTGTGTGGGGTGGAGGTTTACACCTTTTCAGGAATGAAAGAAGAAAAAGTGTTCATATAAACTAGAATTGTCTGTTCTGAGCTTCTATTCTCTAATAACAGTGATGACTTGTGTAAACTCCTTTTACAGGATATTGGAAGGAGAGGATCTGAAGTCAGAAATCTCAAAACAAGCATCACATTAAGATCTGACAGAGTCACTCAATTAATTGCAATGTGAATATCATTGGCCTTTGAATCTAGACAGAGACATGTTTGTCTGTTCTGTCTCTTCAAAAGGTTTAAACATCGGTATGACTGGAAAAGCACTGAGACACACACACCCGAGTCAGTGTGCTCATGTTAAGCAGCCTGAAAAAACATCACACCATTCACAGTGGTGAGAGACTGTACACGTGTTCTGTGTGAGGATGAGGCTTCAACTGATCATAAAAACTGGAAGGACAAAAGGCAACCCGCACCAGGGAGAAACTGGATATGTGGGGATTGTGGGAAGGGATTCAAAGCCCCATCTGAGCTGGAGATTCATCGACGCAGTCACACTGGGGAGAGGCCGTTCACCTGCTCCGTGTGTGGGAAGGGATTCACTAAGTTATTCAATCTGCTGATACACCAGAGAGTTCACACTGGGGAGAGGCCATTCATCTGCTCCATGTGTGGGAAGGGATTTGTGGAGTCATCCAGCTTCCGGAGACACCAACGAGCTCACATTGGGGAGAGGCCGTTCACCTGCTCTGTGTGTGGGAAGGGATTCAGTGAATCATCCACCCTGCAGAAGCACTGGGCGGTTCACACTGGGGAAAGGTCATTTACCTGCTCTGTGTGTGGGAAGGGATTCACTCAGTCAACCAGTCTGCGGACAGACCGACGCGTTCTCACTGGGGAGAGGCCTTTCACCTGCTCCGTGTGTGGGAAAGGATTCACTGAGTCATCCAACCTGCTGAGTTAGCATGGCAGTCACACCGATTGAGACTTTTTAAATACTCTGACTGTGGGTGTTCATTATATCATTTGGGCTTCAGTATATACAGGTGCTGGGCATTGATTGGTTGGTTACATGAGCGCATATGAAGAGGCACTTACTGACATAGAGTGGAGTTAGGAGGTATATACCTGTAATGTTTCACTCTGTGAATAAATCTATACCAATAAGATTGGTTCCAGTTTCTTCCTTCACCATAAGGCTGTCAGGACTGAATGACCGGGGAACAATTAACAGGTGTTTCAGGTCTAACTCACAATATCATTGTGTGATGAACTGCCCAAAGCAGAAAATCAGGGTCTTCAGAGTGACACATGATGCTGAGAATTCTGAGGCTGAAAATGATAATGATTGCTCTGAATAAATTGTACCAGTTAGAAGGAGCTTTGGCCCAATTATGAGTGGATCCTATTGTAAACCTTCCCTTGGCAGGTGACTCCATAACAAGGTAGATGCCATGGATCGAAAGGAATGGGACAAAGACAGAAATATTTTCATTCTACACTTTATAGACATGGTAACCGATTTAGTCTTTCTCCAATAAGACATCGCAAGGACAAAAGGGTGATTATAGACCAAGTCATGGAGAAATAGATAGGGAGGGTTTAAACTAGATTGGCAGGAGGATGGGAACCTGAGGGGAAATTCAGAGAGGAGAGGAGAAAAACTGCCAGTGGGAAGTAGAGAAGTAGAAGTAGCTGATGAGGATATATCAGAGAGTAGTATCAAGGTAAGTAGAACACTCGGAGAGTCTGATAGAACTAGAGTAGGCTATCATAAGTCATTAAATGGAGTCAGAGCAAGGGGGAAAGTTTAAAAAGCCTAAGTTAGTATTAATGTGCATGCGTGTGAATGCATGGAGTGTGATTAATAAGATTGGTGAACTAAAGACACAGGCTGACAAATGGAACTATGATATTATTGCTATAGCTGAGACCTGGCTCAAAGATGGACAGGACTGGGCATTAAATGTTCCTGGGTATAAGGTATTTAGGAGGGACAGGGAAGGAAGAAAGTTGGGGAGGGCGTGGAGTGGCTGTATTGATTAAAGATGGTATTACAGTACTGGAGAGAGAGGATGTTCCAGAGGGGTCAAGTATGGAATTGTTCTGGCTAGAGGTTGATAAGGGCAATGTTGTTGATGTTGTGTATATGGATTTGCAAAAGGCATTTGATACAGTGCCACAGAACAGAGTTGTGAGCAAAATTCTAGCTCATCGAATAAAAGGGAAAGTAGGAACTTGGATAAGAAATTGGCTGAGTGACAGGAAAGAGAGAGTAGTGATAAATGGTTGTTTTTCAGATTGAAGGAAGGTCTGTAGTGGAGTTACCCAGGGTTCAGTGTTGGGACCCTTGCTCTTCTTGATACATATTAATGACCTAGACTGTGGTGTGCAGGGCATGATTTCAAAATTTGCGGATGATACGAAGATTGGAAGCATTGTCGACTGTGACGAGGATAGTCTTGAACTTTAAAAGGACATAGACACATTGGTGGACTAGGCAGACAAATAGCAGATGAAGTTCAATGCAGAGAAGTGGGAGCTGATTCATTTTGGCAGGAAGAATGTGGAGAGACTGTATGAAATAAAGGGAAGTTCTTAAGGAAGTGCAGGAACATAAGGACATCAGTGTATATGTACATAACTCATTCAAGGTGGCAGTGCATGTTGAGAGAGCAGTTAATAAAGCATATGATATCCTACGTTTTATTAATAGGGGAATTGAGTACAAGAGTAAGGAGGTCATGTTAAACTTGTGTAAGACACTAGTTAGGCCTCATCTGGAGCACAACATCCAGTTCTGGGCACCATACTTGAGGAAGGATGTGAAGGCATTGGAGAGAGTACAGAGGAGATTCACAAGAATGTTTCCAGGGATAAACGACTGTAGCTATAAGGTAAGATTGGAGAGGTTGGGACTGTTTTCCTTTGAGAAAAGAAGGCTGAGAAGAGACTTGATAGAGGTATTCAACATCTCGAGAGGTATGGACAGGGTAAATAGTAAGAAACCGTTCCCACTCAAGAGAACATCAAGAACTAGAGGGCACAGATACAAAATAATTGCCAAAAGGAGAAGTGATGAGAGGAAATTTTTTCACCCAGAGGATGATTTGAGTCTGGAACGAACTTCCTGAGAGGGTGGCGGAGGCAGGTTTGATCGAGGTATTCAAAAGGGAATTGGATTGCTACCCAAAAAGAGAGAATGTGCAAGGTTACGGGGATAAGGCAGGGGAGTGGGATTAGGTAGAACATTCTTTCAGCGAGCTCATGCAGACTCGATGAGCCGAATGGCCTCATTCTGCATTGTAAAAATTCTGTGACTAGACCTGGCACACCAGCTAAATTTCTGACTGATAATTGAGGGGAATTTGCGAATGATGAGTTTAGAGATGTGTGAAAACATGAACATTATGTTCATGAACATCGCAGCTGAAAGTCCTTTCAGCAATGGACTCTGTGAAAGGAATCACGAGTGGTTGAGGTGAACAGCATGAATACATTTAAGGCGAAGCTAGGTACATACATCATGGAGAAGGAATAGAAGGATATGCTGATGGGGGAGATGAAGAGGAGTGGGCGGAGAATCATGTGGAACATAAATACTGACAAAGACCAGATGAGCCTGGCCCTGTGCTGTAGACTCAGTGAAACAGAGACAAATGTATATACTTTAGATCTAACTGTAGTGGTAGGAAAAACACTATTTACTATCCAGGATAAAATAAATGTCCTCCATCAGCTTTTGCAGGGGAAATGTGCACTCCCAGGCTCAAAGAGAATCGGCCCACTTGAAGCAAAGTTGTGAGACCGGCCAGTCCAGCAGAAAGAAACTCTCCAACCCTCCCACTTCACCAGCTGTCAGAATGAACATGGATCAGTCCTGGATGTGATTAACAGCAGCAATAACAGCAGAATCCAACCCCTGCAGTCACTTGTGAACTCGCTGCCATGCCTGCAGGTTGGATGATGTTCTAAATCTCTTCGCACAGCGAGAGCAACTGAACGGACTCTCCTCAGTGTGAATGCACTGGTGAGCCATCAGGTCCCGAGAGCTTTTGAAACAACTCCCACAGTCAGAGCATTTGAAAGGTCTCTCATTGGTGTGGGTGACATGGTGTCTCAGCAGGCTGGACGATGTACTGAATCCCTTCCCACATACACAGCACGTGAACGGCCTCTCCCCTGTATGAACTCGCTGGTGTGTCAGCAGGGTGAATGAGTCAGTGAATCCCTTTCCACACGCGGAGCAGCTGAACAGCCTCTCGGTGTGAACTCACTGGTGCCTCAGCAAGGTGGGTGAATCTCTGAATCCATTCCCACACTCGGAGCAGGTGAACAGCCTCTCCTCGGTGTGAATTCGTCGACGTGTCAGCAGGGTGGATGAGTCAGTGAATCCCTTTCCACACACGAAACAGATGAACGGCCTCTCACCATTGTGAACTCACTGGTGCCTCTGCAGGGCAGATGAATCTCTGAATCCCTTCCCACATTCAGAGCACGTGAACGGCCTCTCCCCAGTGTGAATTTGCTGGTGTTTCCGCAGGGTGGAATGATCACTGAATGCCTTCCCACACTCAGGGCAGGTGAATGGCCTTTCCCCGGTGTGAGCACGCTGGTGCGTCTGCAGGCTGGATAACTGAGTAAAACCCTTCCCACACCCTGACCAGGTGAATGGTCTCTCCCCAGTGTGAACTTGCTCGGCTTGCATAGGATGGATGAATCATTGAATCCTTTCCCACACTCAGAACAGGTGAACAGCCTCTCCCTGCTATGAATGAGTTTCCAGCTGACATGGGAATCTGCATCCCTTCCCACAGTCCCCACAATCCCACACTTTCTCCATGGTGCCAATGGCCTTCTTTCTCTGCAGGTTCGGTGATCAGTTGAAGCCTTGTCCACACACACAAGTGTACAGTCTCTCCCCACTGTGAATGGTGTGATTTTTTTTTTCTGGCTGTGTAACCGGTTAAAGCTCTTTCCACAGTCAGTGCACTGGAACTGAGGTGAGTGTGTCTTGGTGCTTTTCCAGTCAAAGATATGTTTAAAACCTTTTGAAGCAGACGGAACAGACAAACATTTCTTCTTCTAGATTGAAATGCTATTGGTATTCAGGTCCTGAAGAACCAAGTGACTCTGTCAGATCTTGATGTGAAGTTTGTTTTGAGATTTGCGTCTTCAAATCCTCACCTTCTAATATCCAGTAAAAGGAGTTTATAAAAGTCATCACTTTCAGTCCGGAATAGAAATTCAGACCAGGCAATTCTAGTTTCTATGGAACATTCTTTCTTCTCTCATTCCCCAAGTCTGTAAATTTCTGTTCCCCACAGCACCCGCCACCCCCACCCCCAGCTCTCTCTCCATTCTCACTCTGCTGTACCTCATATACATCCTCCTAATTCTCCTGAAGGTGTCAATTCATGCTTACTGCTTCCTATGCTGGACAATGAGACCTGAAAATCTTCATGCAGGCTGTTCACCATATACATATATATATATATATAATCTTTAATATTGGACAAAAAATGTGTGTAATATACAGTACTATATCACTTGGTTAGAGATATAGTGGGGATGTGAGGAAGATTTTTTCTTAGGTAGCGAGTTGCCATGACCTGGAACTTGCAGCATGAGAGGGTGATGGAAGCAGAGACAACCAATAATTTCACAATGAAATTGGATGGACACTTGAAGGAAATAAACTTGCAGGGTAACGCGGATATAGAAGGGGGAATGGGACTGACTGGATTGCTCTACAGAGAGTCGGCATGGACTCGAGTTGCCGAATGGACTCCTTCTGTACTGTAATGACTCTACAACTGTAAATATATAATGTAGCTTGTCATGAAGATATGAATGTAAATAATGCTATTGGAAATTATTTTTTAAATTGGACTTATAGTAGGGTCTGTGTCTGTGGGTGTGTATGTGTGGCTTAATTGGATTCTAGCCAGATAATCTGGGTGCTTTTATGTATAGTAGATTTGAGGTGGTAATTGGGTGAACAGTAAGTTAAAAGGCAAAGAGTATATCTGCATTTGTTGAATAAACCATTCAAAAGAAGGGGGTAACATCTTGGGGCACCTAGCTAGGAGACCAAGAAATGTGTTCATATTACTAATAAAATTGGTGCTATGAAAGGGGTTTTATTGTTAGAAGAGGTGAAGTTCAAAGACCTAATGATACAGTTTGAATTTACGTTCAAAGGGAGAGCTAGGTGTAACCCAAGAGGAGTTTGTGTGTGCAGGTCAGAGGCATGTAACATCTAAAAAGCCTGTAAGCCCTACAACTGTCTGCAAAGGAAACAAATTGAAAGGAACCTCATTTTGAATTCGTAAGATGATATGTACTTTGCCTGGTGTCTGTTTAACGTCTGTGGGTTGTTGTTGCCTTGGTGAAGATTTACCTGGGTGTGATTAATTTGGGGATTTGTTTAAAAATTATGGTAGTAATTTGTAGACATGTATATGTGTTTAATTTCTTGTTAAATTAATAAATGTTTAAGTTAGTTTAGATAAAAAAAACCTCTTGAGGCTTAGTGGTTTTATTTCTGAACTCAGAGCTGCATTTCAAACATACCAATTGAAAATATAGGTTTTGACAGTTGTTCAAGTTTCCATCTGGGATTTAAACAACTCAGCCTTTACAAGTTGCTGTGTCAACATCGCTGCAGTACTATATTACAACATTACAAGACTAGAAATAGTAATAAATGTACTTTTTTGCAGAACCATAAATAATATATCCAATATGTACAATATTACACCACTAGACATATCTATGTTGTTACGATCCCCTTAAAATAAACAAATTCCCAGACAACCCCCAACGGAATAAACCTAAGGATAAGGTTAACTTTTAAAACTTTTACTGTAACAATCAAATTAAAATCAACATACATGAAACCTGCATTAACAGACAAACAGGATTTGAGTAGACAGGATAAATTTGACTTTAAAAAGTTTATACAATAAAAACAGGTTCCACAAAATCACAAACATTTTCCCCCTCAGCATATTTGGCACTAATTCCGGTTACAGAGTCCCACAACTTTCTGTATTTCCCAGGGGAGGGAAAGAAAGCATCTGCCCTCACGCCTTCTCCTCCCTCCCAGAAACATGATAGGGTCCCCTTTGTCTTCACTTATCACCCCACCAGCCTCCGCATTTAAAGGATCATCCTCCGCCATTTCCGCCAACTCCAGCATGATGCCACCACCAAACACATCTTCCCTTCACTCCCCCCGGCGGTATTCCGTAGGGATCGTTCCCTCCGTGACACCCTGGTCTACACCTCCATCACCCCCTACTCCTCAACCCCCACCTACGGCACCTCCCCATGCAAACGCAAAATATGCAACACCTGCCCCTTCACTTCCTCTCTCCTCACCGTCAAAGGGCCCAAACACTCCTTTCAAGTGAAGCAGCTTTTCACTTGCACTTCCCTCAACTTAGTCTACTGCATTCGTTGCTCCCAATGCAGTTTCCTCTACATTGGAGAGACCAAACGCAGACTGGGTGACTGCTTTGCAGAACACCTTCGGTCTGTCCGCAAGCATTACCCAGACCTCCCTATCGCTTGCCATTTCAACACTCCACCCTGCTCTCTTGCCCACATGTCTGCCCTTGGCTTGCTGCATTGTTCCAGTGAAGCTCAACGCAAACTGGCAGAACAGCACCTCATCTTCCGACTAGGCACTTTACAGCCTTCCGGACTGAATATTGAGTTCAACAATTTTCGATCTTGAACTTTCTCCTCCATCCCCATCCCCTTCCCGTTTCTTCCCCCTCCTTTTTGTTTTTTCCAATAATTTATATAGATTTTTCTTTTCCCACCTATTTCCATTGTTTTTAAATGTATTTCCACCCATTGTTTATTTCTACCTTTTAGTATTCCCCCACCCCAACTAGAGCTATCTGTACCTTGCTTGTCCTGTTTTCTACTCTTAATTCGCACATTCTCTTAGATAATATCACCACCTTCAACACCTCATTGTTCTTTTGTCTGTGTTCTTTTGGTTATCTCCACCTATTACTGGCTGCTTGTCACCACAACCCATCCACCCACCCCCCCCACCCCACCCCCCCAAACCAGCTTATATTTCACCCTTTTCCTATCTCTTAGTTCTGTTGAAGGGTCATGAGGACTCGAAACTACTGCCAGACCTGCTGAGTTTTTCCAGGTATTTCTGTTTCTGTTTTTGTTGTGAGGGAAAGAAAGTGTTTTACTCACAGATGTTAGACAGAGGAGGAAGTTTTAGTGTCTGTGTGAAGTTAATAACAAATGTTGTATTGTTTAAAATCAAACTTGAAAGAAAATGAGTGGAAGACATTTTGTGAGCTGCACTCCCTCTGCGGGCAGCCCAGCGCGCAGGCGCAGAAGGGGCTGCTGACCCGAGCTGTCTGGAGCACGCGCAGTGCAGCTGCCGCTAGCGGTCGCTCTCGATCTATTTTTGGACCAGCCGCCGTAGTCAGTGGGGGGAGGGGGAATTCGCCGAGCGGCTTCTCGCTCTGGCCGGTGCCGTCAGCCGGTTGCCTGGAAACCTTGGCTCGAGGAGATGCAGGGGGAGCGGGAACAATGGGTGGGGGCGGGGCTCCAGTGTCCGCGGGCCTGGCCTGCAGACTGGAACCCGAAGACGTCACCGCGGAGCAGAGTGATTCCTATTGGCTGATTCAGGCATGGTGTTCCATTGTGGACGTCACAATGCGGAAGTTGGACAATGAGCTTCAGACTAAAACTTCCTCCTCTGGGCATCATCTGTGAGGAAATCAATGTTTCCCCCTTTCCATTTCTTTTCTAATTCTGGGCTTAAATTGTTGACTTGCAGGAACTGAAGGAAATGAAGTGAATCCAGGGAGGGTGCAGACTCTGGAAAGGTTGCCCCAGGCCTCTCAATGAAAGGGGTGGTTTGTCCAGGAGTTGCCCGGTATTTAATGAGACAGTACAGTCAGAGAGACATTGAGTATTGCTGTAAAAAGAGAGATTCTGTCGAAGCTTTTCATTTGCACGCATCAGAATAGATGCTAGAATGTCAAATTTCAAAGGGAACAATAATTCATATTGTAAAACAGTGAGCTGATTGTTTTGCAAGTGTACTCAGGTCACGTTGTTGCTTTGGGGTATGCACCAGGGAACAATCATGGCTAGCTTTTAATTAAATTCAGAAAATCCGAGTCAAATCCAGTTGGTTGAGAGATGCCACTGGGGGAAACGACAAGGAATAGTTGTCCATGTAGCTTTTGTTTAATTGAAAAGCCACAATGCCTCGACAAATTCATTTTCCCTGCTGAGGACCAGGCCCAATATAAGATTATCAGTTGGACTCACAATGTGGCTCACTTATACTTGCTAGAAGGTCCATTTGTCCCTATTCTGGGTCCGGTCCACTACTCGCAAAGGAATTTTTCAGGAAGTCTTGCTACAGCTGCACAGGGCATTGTTGAGGCCACACGTTGAGTATTCTGTACAGTTTTGGACTCCTTCCTTAAGGAGGGATATACTGGCTTGGGAGCCATTTTAGAAGGTTCACTAGACTGATTCCTGGGATGAAGGATTGTTTTATGAAAAATGCTAAGCAGGTTGAGCCTTAACTCATTGGAGTTTAGAAGAACGAGAGGTGATCTTATTGAAACAAATAGCATTCTGAGGGGGCTCGACAGGTGCTGGGAGAATGTTCCCTCTCATGGGGAAATCTAGAACAAGGGGACACAGTTTTTAAAAAGGGGTCTCCTATTTAAGATGGAGATGGGGAGGAATTTATTCTCTCAGAGGAGCATTAGTCTTAGGAATTCTCATCCACAGAGAGCAGTGGAGACGGGACATTGAATATATTCAAGGCCGAGTTAGACAGATTTTTGATCGACAAGGGAGCCAAATGGTTAGTGGATAGGCAGGAAAGTGCAGTTAAGGCCACATCAGATCAAACATGATCTTATTGAATGGTGGAGCAGGCTTGATGGAATGAATGGCCTACTGATGTTCCCATTTCTTATAACCTCCGTGCCCAGGACAGGAAGCAGTGAACATGAATCTGTCAATCAGCTTGAATCAGCACCTTTAGAAAAATTGGAAGGGTGTATATTTGGTATGGCAGAATGAGGATGTAGGGAAAGTGTGCGGGATGGAGATTTAGAGATTTTGGGGATTGAGAGAGGAAAGAATGTTCTATCAAAATTACAATAGCCTGTTCTGAATTTCTCCCCTGTACTGACAGCAATGACTTTTGTAAACTTTTACAGGACATTAGAGGGGGAGGATTTGCAAACTGAAATCTCAAACCAAATGTCACATCAACAGTCACTCGGTTCATCACAATGTGAGTATCATCGGCCTTAGAATCTAGAAGGAGAACTGTTTGTCTGTTCTGTCTGCTTCAAAAGGTTTTAAACATCAGTGTGACTGGAAAAGCACTGAGACACACAGCCCGAGTGAGAGTGTTCCAGTGCACTGACTGTGGAGAAAGCTTTAACGGGTTACACAGCTTGACAAAAACATGAGACCATTAACAGCAGGGAGAGACTGTACACGTGTTCTGTTTGTAGAAGTGTTTTCAACTGATTGTTGAAACTGGAGAGACACAAGGACACCCACACAATGGAGAAACCGTGGAAGTGCAGGGACTGTGGGAAGGGATTCCGGACCCCATCTGCACTGGAAAATCATCGACGCAGTCACACCAGGGATAGACCATTCACCTGCCCTGTTTGTGGGAAGGGATTCACTCTCTCAGCCAACCTGCTGACACACAAGCGAATTCACACCGGGGGGAGACCATTCACCTGCTCCAAGTGTGGGAAGGGATTCACTCAGTCATCCGCCCTGCGGAGACACCAGCGAGTTCACACTGGGCAGAGGCCGTTCACCTGCTCTGACTGTGGGAAGGCATTTACTCAGTTATCCAGCCTGATGACCCACCAGCGAATTCACACTGGGGAGAGGCCATTCGCCTGCTCTGACTGTGGGAAAGGATTCACTCAGTTATCCAGCCTGCTGATACACCAGCGACTTCATACCGGGGAGAGACCTTTCACTTGCTCAGTGTGTGGGAAGGGATTCAATCAGTCAACTAACTTGCTGACACACCAACGAGTTCACACAGGGGAGAGTCCGTTCACCTGCTCCGAGTGTGGGAAGGGATTCACTCAGTCATCCGCCCTGTGGAGACACCAGCGAGTTCACACTGGGCAGAGGCCGTTCACCTGCTCTGACTGTGGGAAGGCATTTACTCAGTTATCCAGCCTGATGACACACCAGCGAATTCACACTGGGGAGAGGCCATTCGCCTGCTCTGACTGTGGGAAAGGATTCACTCAGTTATCCAACCTGCTGATACACCAGCGACTTCATACCGGTGAGAGACCTTTCACCTGCTCTGAGTGTGGGAAGGGATTCAATCAGTCAACTAACTTGCTCACCCACCAGCGAGTTCACACAGGGGAGAAGCCGTTCACCTGCTCCAAGTGTGGGAAGGGATTCACTCATTCATCCGCCCTGCGGAGACACCAGCGAATTCACACCGGGGAGAGACCATTCACCTGCTCTGACTGTGGGAAGGGATTCATTCATTCATCTGCCCTGCAGACACATGAGCGACTTCACACCGGGGAGAGACCGTTCACCTGCTCTGAGTGTGGGAAGGGATTCAGTGATTCATCCAACCTGCTGATGCACCAACGAATTCATACTGGGGAGAGGCCATTCATCTGCTGTAACTGCGGGAAGAGATTCAGACATTCATCCACCCTGCTGAAGCACCAGCAAGTTCATGCTGAGAAGAGGCCATTCACCTGCTCTGTTTGAGGGAAGGGATTTACTCAGTTATCCAGCCTGATGAGACACCAGCGAGTTCACAGATGATTGCAGGGATTCTGCTGTTATTGCTGTTGTTAATCACATCCAGGACTGAACCATGTTCATTCTGACTGTTGATGAAGTGGGAGGGTCAGAGGGCTTCTTTCCGCTGGGCTGGCTGGTCTCAAGGCTTTGCTTCCAGTGGGCTGATGTTCTTTGAGCCTGGGAGTGCACATTCCCACTGAAATGATCCACAAAGCTGATTAAGTACATTTATTATATCCTAAATAGTAAACAGTGTTTTTCCTACCACTACAGATAGATCACAAATAAATACATTTGTCTCTGTTCCATTGAGTCTACAGCATGGGGCCAGGCCAGTCGGCTCAATTGGTCTTTGTCAGTATTTATGCTCCACATGAGCCTCCGCTTCATCTCCCCCCATCAGCATATCTTTCTATTCCTATCTCCCTCGTGTATGTATCTAACCTCTGCTTAAATGTCTTCATGTTTTTCACCTCAACCACTCGCTGTGGTAGCAAGTTCCACATTCTCACCACTCGCTGGGTAAAGAGGTTTGTCATGAAATCCCTATTGGATTATTGAATCCCTTCATAATCTTAAAGACTTCCATCAGGTCATCCTCCAGTCTTCTCTCTTTTTCCTGAGAAGTGTCAGTGAAGAAAATGCTTTTGGTTCTGGTATTGTTCTTTTTCTAAATGGAGATCACTAATGTTGACAGTACTCCCAGTTAGTCTAACCATGGTTCGAAACAAGATGAACATAAACTCCCTGGTTTTCAATTCTATCCGTCTATAATGGAACACTATATATGGACCACACATTAAAGGAAAGATGTGAATTCTTTGAGAGGCTGGAGACAGGATTTATGAGAACGGCACCAGGGATGAGGGACTTCAATTAGTTGGAGAGACTGGAGTAGATGAAATTCCTCTCTTTAGATCATAGAATTATGCATTCGGCCCATCAATTGCATGCCAGCTCTCCAGAGTGGACCAGTCAGTTCCATTGCCCCGTTCCATCCTCACATCCCTATAGGTTTATTTGTCCACCCAATTATCTCCGCTTCTCTCACCCTCATTGGAAGCAGATTCCAGGTCATGACCACTCACTTTAAATGCCTACAAGGCTCACAGAGCAAAGAGGGAGGCCATTAGGCCCATCATGCTCATGCTGGCTCTTTGAAAAACAACTCAATTAATCCAGTCGCCCTGCAGTTTTCTTTCCCTTTCAAGAATCTGTCCAGATCCCTTTTTAAAGATAGAAGTGAATCTGCTTCTCGCACCGTTTTCAGGCAGTGCGTTCCAAATCACAACAACTTGCTGTGTTTTAAAACAAATAATTCAGGATATTGTGTGTTTGAAGTTTCACATAGTATTCAAAATGGTGTCAAAGGTGTGGTTATTACACAAAATTAAGGTTCAATCTTTATCAATGATTTTGACAAGGGGATTGTGTGTAATATATTCAATTTTCTGGACAATTACGAAACAATACATTTCTATAGCACCTCTCAGGACCACAGGACCTCTTGAAGTGTTCTGCAGCCAATGAAGTAGTTTTGAAGTTTCATCATTGTTGTAATGTATGAAACTATAGATAGGGCGGGGTAGTCAAATTTCATTTTAAAAATCAATCACTTTCATCCTGTATTCACTGTTTTAAGTAACAAGGTCAAGGGAGCCATTTTAAACTCTTAACACGTGGCTTCTTGAAACTTTTGCACATTGTATAACTTTTCTTTATTAAATACATATTGGTTTTGTATTAATAGCCAGTCATGAACCAGATGATTATTCAGTAATGAACCTTGAATAAGTTATCACTTAGTGCATCAATGTAATAGATAATTATATTATAAAGGGTGCATCTGCATTTTAAAAAATGAACACCATATAAACCTATTTTTTCTAGAAACTGCAGAACTAGCAGAAATTGTTTAAACAAATAAATTATTTTCTAATTTTGATAAGCTATAGGACATCATATTCTGCCAAAATCCAGTTTAAGAATAAGGCTCATTATTTAATCCATTCAGGATTAGTAAAAAAGCTATTGTTTTCCACGAACTGTTGTTTTGAACCACTGTATCTTGTATTAACCAAATGTATTGATTAAATATTACTGTATTAATTAACTATCAGTCAGTAACAGATGTTTAAGTAGTGAGCCTTAATTGAGTTACAATTAATGAATCAATAATGAATCAGTAGTTATAGTAAAAGACTGAGTTTTATTCACTGTAAAGATGTGAAACCTTCACTGCTGCGTACATAAAGAATGTGCAATGAAGATAAATGTACTGGTAAGAGAGACCTTCAAGCTCTGATTAGCCTCAAAGTTTGAAACTGTCTGAAAACCTGTCTGATTGTATAGAATCAGATAAAGGGATAGTATGAAACAGTTCTATTGTATTCCTGTCAAAGATAATGAGAGAAGGTCGTGTAAGTAATTGTGAATACAATTAATCTAGTAACTAAATTGATCCATTGTCATGTTACAACAAGCCCCATTCTGATGTGAGGTAATGGTCACTTTGGGGATAAAAATAGAGGTTCCAAAGGTCTTCCTTGCTAGCCAAGTGCTGAAGATTCCCAAGGCTGAGTTCCAAGGAAATTACTGTCAAAGAAGGAGCCAGAGAGGGTGACGCTTCTACGGACTGATCACCCACATGAAGTTGTAAAAGTTAATGTCTTAAAATTGTTAATTAAACCTTTATCTCATAATGTATGGGGGAGGCAATGGTGTAGTGGTATTATCGCTGGACTAGTAATCCAGAGACCTAGGGTAATGCTTTGGGGACCAGGGTTTGAATCCCACCATGGCAGATGATGGAATTTGAATTCAATAGGAATCTGAGATTAAAAGGCTGATAATGACTCATGAAACCATTGTCAGGGAAGGAAATCTGCTGCCCTTACCTGGTCTGGCCTACATGTGACTCCAGACTCTTAAATGCCCCTCTGAACAAGGGCAATTAGGGATGGGCAATAAATGCTGACCTAGCCAGCGACGTCCACATCCCATGAATGAATAAAAAAATAAGTTTTTTTTAAGTTTACTATCGAGAGAAGTCTGCTTTGCCTTAATTGGTTAAAATCTTGTTCGGACCAAAGTGAATTTATTAAGTGGCAAGCTGAAATCAATTAAGTTACAGATCGCAAGATCAGATAATATAAATCTTAATTTTAAGATATTACATTTATATAGCGTCTTTCACAACCACAGTACATCACAAAACGCTTTGCAGCCAATGAAGTACTTTTGAAGTGTAGTCACTGTCGTAAAGTTGGAAACATGGCAGCCAGTTTACACACTGCAAGATCCCACAAACATCAATGTGATAATGAGCAGATGATCTGTTTTAGTGATGCTGATTGATAAATATTGGCCGGGACACCTGGGATAGCTCCCCTGCTCTTCTTCAAAATATTGGCCATGAGAACTTCCATCTCCGCCCAAAGGGGCAGATAGGGCCCTTGAGTTGACACTACAGACAATACAAAGTTAGAAAGGGAAAGTTATCCTTTAAATTCCCCACATTTTGCCTCTAGTGCCTAAATCTAATAATCAAAACTCCAGCATAAATAACATGTATTTGACTGACAAACGTTAGTGTTGGTTTACAGCCCGCCACAAGTTTTGAGCTCCCATTTGAGCCTCTGGCTCCTTTCTGTCTCTATTGCTCATGTCAATGATGGAGCTGAGGGCTGAATTTAGCTGAGAATAACAGGGTCTGCATCGCAGTTAAGAAACTGCCATGGGTATTGACTAATAGGAAGATGCTGGAAGGCTGACTGGGAAGTGGGCCTCCAACCAATTGAGGAAGGAGTGGCGGGGCGACTGGGTCTGATGGTGACGTGACCCCTGGGGTTCAGTTCCCCTGATTCCAAAGCGGGGAGTCTTGGGAACAGCTTACAGAGGAGCTGAAGAGAAACCATTTGGGTCCAGAACATTGTGCAAATCCTTTTACTCTGGTTGTCTTTGATCCTTAAGTAATTTTCTTTTTAACCATGTTCTGTTTCATTAATAAACTTTTATCAAAAAAAATATTTGATTTTGCTGGGCTTTACATGATTAGATTTATGCACTTTAGGGAGAGTGGCAGGCTCTTTAACAGAAAATGAGTCCCTCTAAGGTAAGGGAGCCACAGGGGGAGATGAGATTTTGTTTTTGACACAGCGATGTTAGAAAATGGGGTTCAGGGAGTTAATTAACCTTTTGTCCCTCTTTCCCAAACTCTTAAATGAGTCACAGTGATAACAATTATTGGTGATAGTGGCGAGATATTATTCAAATAAGAGCTGACACTTGCTCATGTCTGAGCAGTAGTATCAAAGTGCAGCAGCATTACCATTACACTCTGGATAGAAGCACCATCTCCACGTAAATGCTCCCTGGTCTGTCCCAGACGCCATGGCACCAGTCAATGCAACATGTAAAACCTCTACAAATCCCTGAACTCGGGGGATCACTTCTTTTACTTTTATACATTGCAAAGTCTACGGAGACTGATTTAACCCAATCATTGCCAAGCTAATATTTGAATGAACCAATTAAAAATCTGTCATTGATCCATCTGTACCCGTCCAAGCCAAATCAAACTCTGAAACAATTGATTTCCCCACATTCCATCCCCGGTACAGGGAGTCAGCATTCCCAGGCCAAGCAGTGAAAACATGGTGGCCTTCACACCCAGGTGTCGTCTAAGATTCAAGGTACTCTTGTTTTCTCTGTCCTCTGGGAGCCTGTTTGTCTCCCTGTTCCCACATAGAACCATAGAAAAGTTATAGCACAGGAGGCCATTCGGCCCATCTTGTCCATGCCAGCCCGAGGACACCCAGCAAGTCATTTCTTCTCAGCTCTGCTAGGCTCCTGCCAAAGTTTGGCCCCTTTTACACCTTTCAGATCAATAAAACATTTGGTCAATGAAGACCCAAGCCACAATATCCCATCCTGTCACCTATCAACCATCCTTACTCAGAGCGTAATCACAACAGGAATAAAAACAGAAGCATAAGAATAAAATTAAAAATAAATGCACAGCCAGTTATCGAATTTATTTTATTGTTCACTAATTAGCAAGAAAACCCCAAGCGGGGATCCCCCAGGATTCTTACAGCCCACATCTTGAGGGGGAGCAGTACTCTCTCTCTCTGACTCCCTCATTCAATTTCACTCTGTTATTTTCCAGTTCTGTTCTGGCCCCATCTGGAGTAACATTTACTCAATCTTTTCTTCTCATGAAGGAGCTCCATGAGCTCTATGGTACTAGTACATGAGGAATATCAAAGAGCATCAAGAAGCAACTTATCAAGCATGGATGTCAAAGATTCTCCAGCTCTCTCTTTATCCCTATCCAACTTGTGGACAGTTCTTACTGAGTATTATTTCTCCCAAGCCCTTGATTTTCCCAATCGAAAATTTTTATCCCTTTAACTTTAATTTAATTCATCTTTTGAGTGTGACCAGTGTGCTTAATTCTATCCTGATTGTTTTAAAGTCAGTTTCTCCATGGAGTATGAGTCAGTGTCTTAATGATGTCAAAATGTTGTCTCATTTCCCTGGTCACATTAACCATTTCATGTCATGGTGTTTGTCAAGTAGCTGTCCATGTTTGGAACCCATTCTTCAGTGCCTTTCACCATGAATTTACACGTTAGTTGCTTCACATGTAACAAATTACATCTGTACACACAAATCGGTATTCCAATATCATGCCACATATTCTGAACTTTCAGGTGTTCTTATTAAAAGATGAAAGTGGGTGTTAATCTCGAGATCTTTGCTTATCTCCCCTGATATGGTGTTGATATTTTAGGTATTAGCCAGGCTATCAAATGTGGTTTTCTTATAAAAAGAATATAAGCAAAGGATACAAATATTTCCAAGATAAAGCTATCAACTTGTTCATCTCATCGACACTTCCTTGACTTTCACTAGAATGTATGTGGATACCGGATTGATATATTCCATTGAACAACACCCAAGGTGAGTAATTCCAATTCCTTTACTGTCCGGTACAATATTTTCAAAATACCTTTAAATTCCCATTTGATTCCAGGCATTAACATATTCTGTTTGTTCTTTATTTTAGATGACAAACTGGGATTGTTCTCCTTGGCGTAAAGGAGGTTCAGGGGAGATTTGATAGAGGTGTACAAAATTATGACAAGTTTACATAAGGTGGACAAAGAAAAGCTGTTCCCATTAACTGAGGTACAAGGAGTGGGGGACATGGATTTAAGCTTTTGGGGAGGAGATGCAGGGGGATTTGAGGTAGAATATTTTACACACTGAGTGGGAATGACCTGGAACTCACTGCTTATAAGGGCAGTGGAAAAGGAGACAATGAATAATTTCAAAAGGAAATTGGATGGACACTTGAGGGAAATAAACATTCAGGGTAACAGGGATAGAACAGGGCAATGGGACTGACTAATTTGCTCTGCCAAGAGTCGACATGGACTCGATGGGCTGCATGGCCTCCTTCTCTGCCCTAATGACTCTATGATCTAAAGACAGAAATTTCAGCTGCTCCCGTCTCTCCAACTAACTGAAGACCCTCATCTCTGGCGCATTCTCACGATTCTCCTCTGCGCTCTCTCGCATAATTTCACATCTTGTCTAAAGTGCGGGGCTCAGATGTAGGGTTCCTTTCTAGAGGGACAGAATTGAAAAGCAGGGAAGTTATATTCAACTTGTTTCGAACCATGATTAGACTACACTGGGAGTACTGTCAACATTTTTGATGTCCATTTAGAAAAGGGAAATAGAGGCACTGGAGAAGGGGCAACAAATATTTACAAGAATAATACCAGAACTGAGAGCATTTCAACCCTCGGGAAAGTCTGGGGCTGCTTTTCTCTAGAAAAGAGAAGACTGAAGGGTAACCTGATGGGAGTCTTTAAGATTATGAAGGGGTTCAATAATCCAATGGGGATTTCATGAGAAACCTCTTTATCCAGTGAGTGGTGACAATGTGGAACTCGCTATCACAGTGACTGGTTGAGGTGAACAGCATGAATACATTTAAGGGGAAGCTAGATACAAACAAGAGGGAGAAAGGAATAGAAGGATATGCTGATGGGGGAGATGAAGAGGGGTGGGTGGAGGCTCATGTGGAGCACAAATACTGACATAGACCAATGGAGCCGACTGGTCTAGCCCTGTGCTATAGACTCAATGGGAAAAAAGCAGATGTATTTATTTTAAATCTACCTGTAGTGGTAGGAACAACACTATTTACTATCCAGGATAAATAAATGTACTTCATCAGCTTTTATGGATCATTTCAGTGGAAAAGTGCTCTCCCACATTCAAAGAGCATCAGCCCACTGGAAGCAAAGTCATGAGACTGACCAGTCCAGCAGAAAGAAACCCTCTGACCCTCCCAACTTTCATAATGAACATGGTTCAGTTCTGGATGTGATTAACAGCAGCAATAGCAGCAGAATCCAACCTCTGTAAGCACTGGTGAGCTCGCTGGTGTCTTAGCAGGTGTTGTGACTGTGTGAATCCCTTCCCACACTCGGAGCAGATGAATGGCTTCTCCCCACTGTGAACTCGCTGGTGTGTCACCAGGTTGGATAACCGAGTGAATCCCTTCCCACACTGAGAGCAGGGGAACGGCCTCTCCCCAGTGTGAACTCGCTGGTGTGAAAACAGGTTGGATGAATCACTGAATCCCTTCCCGCACACAGAGCAGGTGAACGGTCTCTCCCCAGTGTGAATTCGCTGGTGTGTCTGCAGGCTGGATGACTGAGTAAATCCCTTCCCACACACAAAGCACATGAACGGCCTCTCCCCAGTGTGAACCCGCTGGTGTGAAAATAGGTTGGATGAATCACTGAATCCCTTCCCACACTGAGAGCAAGTGAAAGCCCCCTCCCCACTGTGAACCTGCTGGTGTCTCAGCAGGTTGGATGAGTGAGGGAACCTCTTCCCACACACAGAGCAGGTGAATGGCCTCTCCGCAGTGTGAACTCGCTGATGTGAATACAGGTTGGATGACTGAGCGAATCCTTTCCCACACATGGAGCAAGTGAACGGTCTCTCCCCAGTGTGAACTCGCTGGTGTGTCTGCAGGGTAGATGAATCACTGAAACCCTTCTCACACAAGGAGCAGGTGAACGGCCTCTCCCCGGTGTGAACTCGCTGGTGTATCAGCAGGTGGGATGACTGAGTGAATCCCTTCCCGCACTCAGCGCAGGTGAATGGCCTCTCCCCAGTGTGAACTCGCTGGTGTGTCAGCAGTGTGGATAATCGTGTGAATCCCTTCCCACACTCGGAGCAGGTGAACGGCCTCTCCCCAGTGTGACTGCGTCGATGAATTTCCAGCACAGACGGGGAACGGAATCCTTTCCCGCAATCCCCACATTTCCACGGTTTCTCCATGGTGCAGGTGTCCTTGTGTTTTTTCAGGTTATTCCACAGTCGTACAATGGAAAATTCTCACTTGGGTGTGTGTGTCTCAATGCTTTTCCAGTCACACAGATGTTTAAAACTTTTTGAAGCTGACAGAACAGACCAACATTTCTCCGTCTAGATTCAAAGGCTGATGATATTCAGTTCCCGTGAATTGAGTGACTGTCAGATCTTGACGTGACTTTTGTATTGAGATTTCTGTTTGCAAATCCTCCCCTTCTAATATCCTGTAAAAGGAGTTCACACATGTCATCAGTCTAGGATAAAAATTCAGAACAGACAATTCTAATTTCTAAGGAACATTCTTCCCTCCTATGTTCCAAAATGTGTAAATCTCCATCCCACACACTCTCCCTCCTTTCTAACTCTGCATTACCTAATGTACACCCTCCCAATTCTCCTGAATGTGGCAAATCATGCTAACTGACAGTTCCACACTCACCGCTTCCTGTTCTGGACGCAGAGGCACGAAAATCTATCACAGGACTAAAAATGTGTGTAATATTCAGTACTCTAATACTGATATTGAGATACTGTATTCTACTATGGAGCTGGAGATACAGTACTCTATTGCTGAGTGATACAGTGCTCTACCACTGAGTTAGAGATACAGTACTCTATTACTGAGCTAGAGATACAACACTCTGATGTTGAGTTAGAGATACAGTACCCTAAAGCTGGTTTAGAGAGACAATACTCTGCTGAGTTAGAGACACAGTACTCTGATGCTGAGTTACAGATACAGTACTCTGATGCTGAGTTACAGACACAGTACTCTGATGCTGAGTTACAGACACAGTACTCTGATGCTGAGTTACAGACACAGTACTCTGATGCTGAGTTACAGACACAGTACTCTGATGCTGAGTTACAGATACAGTACTCTGATGCTGAGCTAGAGATACAGTACTCTGATGCTGAGCTAGAGATACAGTACTCTGATGCTGAGCTAGAGATACAGTACTCTGATGCTGAGTTACAGACACAGTACTCTGATGCTGAGTTACAGATACAGTACTCTGATGCTGAGCTAGAGATACAGTACTCTGATGCTGAGCTAGAGATACAGTACTCTGATGCTGAGCTAGAGATACAGTACTCTGATGCTGAGCTAGAGATACAGTACTCTGATGCTGAGCTAGAGATACAGTACTCTGATGCTGAGCTAGAGATACAGTACTCTGATGCTGAGCTAGAGATACAGTACTCTGATGCTGAGCTAGAGATACAGTACTCTGATGCTGAGCTCGAGATACAGTACTCTGATGCTGAGCTAGAGTTACAGTACTCTTAGATTTACTTGGAACTTGCTGCCTACGATGCTGGTAGAAGCAGATATTAACAATGATTTGAGGATGAAATTAGGCATTTGAAGGAAATAAACTTGCAAGACTATGAGAATCTACAGGGTGAATGGATTGCTTTATGGAGAGTGAGTGAGGACTAAGCTTGCCAACTGTGATGAAATGTATTCCTGGAGGTTTCACCACATGATTTACCTCCACGTTCCAGCCGTTAATCAACCAACACAGCCAACCTTGTGGCACACTGCCTTCCTCCAGCAACTGGAAAGCAAAAAGACTCAATATCCACTTGGATGATGCTCAACTGTCAGCCAAGCAGCCTTCCACGCCCTCCCCAGCCACCCAACACCCACCTCCATCCCCACACACATTTTCAATAGTTTTACATCTGGCAAAGTGAAATGTTCTAAGAAAATTACAAAAAAACCCAATCTTTATTAATTTCCTGATGAATTTTCTCCAGGGTTGCACGCAGCAGTGAATTGGAGAATGGTCTTCAATTCCTGGAGACTCCAGGCTAATCTTGGAGAGTTGGCATGGACTCAAATCGCTGAATGCCAAAATGACTCTATGGTTGGAAATATAAAATGCTACCACCTAATATATTACAAGAATAGAAATAATAATAAATGTACATGATTAAAGAACCATAAATAATATCTCTAATATGTATGATATAACAACACTCAACATAACTCTTCCAATATAATTTACTGTCCCTTAAATGTCAGCCATCTCCTGGGGAAGCCATCCCCTTAGTTATGAACATTAAGAAAGAGGCCATCCTTTTAGCCAGACAAATAAATGTGTCGAGCTGAGGGAGCAAAGGATGTCAATGTCTTTAAGAGAGAGAGAGACCTGGGCCAACCTTTCCAGAGTCTGCACCCTCCCTGGATTCACTTCCTTTCCCTTCAGTTCCTGCAAATCAACAATTTAAACTCAGAATGAGAAAAGAAATGGAAAGGGGGAGAAAAGAAATGGTTTTACTCACAGATGTTGGATACAGGAGGAAGTTTCGTCTCTGCGCTGGAGACACAAAGCCTGCGCTCTGATTGGCTAGAGCACCCGGATACTTCCGGTCCTCCAAGTATTCCCATTGGCCAACATCTCAGCATGATAGTAATGTTGGGGGGAGGGGCTCTCCCTCGCACATGCGCAACTTCCCTCTCCCTTGGACATGCGCAGTCCCGGGTCGCCCACCGCGCGGCGGATAGAGCGGTTTCACCAGCGCGGGGGATTGTGGGAGCTGGGGCCGCCATTACTCATCCGGATCCCAGTCTCCAAGCTCCTCAGACCTGGATGAAATGTGGGGGTGGGAGGCGCACTGACCCCACACTGACAGAAAGTATATGTGGGTAGTTACTGTATTTTATTGTGACGCCCCCTTACCCAATCAGTTTGTTAACTTCAAGCGTAAGGATTTAGATTTAAATACAAGCAGAAAGTGCTACAGATACGCAGGCCTCTGCTATTAAAGAAAAATATTCCACGTGCTTTTTTAACCACCTTATCTACCTGTGCTGTTACCTTCAGGGATCTGTAGGCATACAATCCAGGGTCCTTCTGTTCCTCTACATTTCTCACTATTCTACTATTTGTTCTGTATCCCCTTGCCTTGTTAGCCTTCCCCAAATCAATTACCTCAAAATTCTCTGGATTGAACTCGGGGATTCCCTCCTTAAACCTTTCCACCTCTATAAATCAATGTCAGTACTGAGAGAATGCTGCACTGTCTGAGGTTCTGTATTTCGAATGAGAGGTTAAACTGGGGTTCCATCTGCCCTCTCATAGGTACATAATATATTTATAGCAGAGAAGACCATTCGGTCCATCATGTCTGTGCCATCCAAGAAAGAACAATCCAATCTAACACCACCTTCCAGCGCCTGGTCTGTACCCCCATAGGTTACATCACCTCAAGTTCATATCCAAGATACTTTGCTGCACATAACTTTGAACCTCCTAATTGTCCTGAAGGAGAGATTCATGCTGATCGACAGACCATGGTCAGTGCTTCATGTCCTGGAATTAGAGACCGAAAATGTTTATGGAGGCTGCTAAAATGTTTATGGAGGCTGCTAAAATGTAAATGGTTTTAAAATGAAATTGGATGGGCACTTGAAAGAAATAATCATGCAAGGATACAAGAATGTAGAAGACGAATCGGGCTGAGTGGATTGTTCCACATTGAGTCAGCATGGACTCAAATTGACAACTGGACTCTTTCAGTACGAGAAATATATAACATAGCAACAGTATTACATAATGAGATGAAAAAAGAACTTTCTTACAGGACCATAAATTATATATTTAAAATGTACCTTATGACAATATTAAACATATCTCTGTCCTATATTAATTTAATGTCCCCTTAAATATCGGCCATCTCTTGGGGAAACCATTCCTTTAATTGTAAACAATTAGGAAGGAGCCAGCCTAATTTAGCCAGACAAATAAATGTGTCAAGTTGAAGGAGCAAAGGATGTCAATGTCTTTAAGAGAGAGAGAGCGAGACCTCGGCTTACCTTCTCAGAGTCTGGAATCCCTCCCTGGAATCACTTCATTTCCCTTCAGTTCCTGCAGGTCACCAATTTATCCCCAGAATTAGAAAAGAAATGGAAAGGGAGAAGCATTGATTTCCTCACAGATGTTGCCCAGAGGAGGAAGTTTTCGTCTGAAGCTCATTGTCCAACTTCCGCATTGTGACGTCCACAATGGAACCCTGCCTGAATCAGCCAATAGGAATCACTCTGATCCGCGGTGACGTCCTCGGGTTCCAGTCTGCAGGCCAGAGCGCGGACACGGGAGCCCCGCCCCCACCTATTGTTCCCGCTCCGCCGACTCCTCGAGCCAAGGTTTCCAGGCAACCGGCTGACGGCTCCGGCCAGAGCGAGTAGCCGCTCGGCGAATTCCCCCCTCCCCCCACTGACTACGGCGACTGCTTGGTCCAAACAGAGATCGCTCCAGACAGCTCAGGTCAGCAGCGCTTTCTGCGCCTGCGTGCTGGGCTGGCAGGTGGGGGAAGGGAGTTTAATTTATGTTAAAAACAAAAAAACTGCGGATGCTGGAAATCCAAAACAAAAAATAAAAAATACCTGGAAAAACTCAGCAGGTCTGGCAGCATCGGCGGAGAAGAGTACAGTTGACGTTTCGAGTTTATTTTTTATTTTTAGTTTACTCTATGTCTTCCCTTTATTTTCTCCCACGTCATGTTGTTTGATTTTAAATAGCACCACATTTGTTTTTAGCTTCACAAACGAGGATATCAATGGACTGGTCAGGTGGGCAGAGCAGTAGCAAATGGAATTCAACCCGGAAAAGTTTGAATTAATGCACTTGGGGAGGGCTAACAAGGCAAGGGATTACACTGTGAATGGCAGGACCATGGAAAGTACTGAAGGTCAGAGGGACCTTGGTGTGCATACCAGAGGTAACTGTGTGGGAACAGGTAGAGAAGCCATTGAAGGTGATCCTCTGGCTGTGATTAGATAGATTACAAGGAACCAGGCGAGAGTAGTCCCATCGGCTGGGTGATAGTGGAGAAGTGCAGGAGGATTGTGTGGTCAACCATGTCGAGGCTGCAGACAGGTCCAGAAGAACAAGGAGGGTTACTTAACCTTTGTCACAGTCACAGAGGATGTCATTTGTGACTTTGAGAAGAGCTGTTTCCGTATTGTGGCAGAGGCTGAAATCTGCTGGAAGGGATTCAAATACGGACTTCCGGGAATGATGGACAGATAATTAATTGGGAGTCGATAAGATGATCTCGGACTTTGGAGAGGAACGGCAGTTTGGAAATGGGGCTTTAGTTTGCAAGGACAGTGGAGACAAGGGTCTGTGTTTTGAGGAGGTGGCGATGGCGGCAGATTTAAACGAAAGCGGGAAAACAACTGAAGAGAGAGAACTGTTAACAAGATCAATTTACATGGGAATAGGGTCGATGGAGCAGGAGGTGGGTCTCATGGGCAAGATGAGCCCTGAGAGGGTATGAGGGGAGATGGGAGGGAGCCTAGAGAAAGAGGGACGTTCTTGGATCAGGCCCGGGGGGGTAACTTTAAAGGCAGTTTGTCCCGGTGGGCTAGTGGAAGGGTGGAAAGCAGCAGAGGCAGCTGATCAGATTGTCTCAATCTTAGTAACAAAGAAGCTCCATGAGCTCCTCACACTTGTTTTTGGAGGTGAGGGAGGAGGAGACAGGGGAGCGGGAGAGCACTTCAAAAGGAATTAACTTGTTTCAGAGACATTAAAAAGACTCAACACACTTTGTTTAAGACAAAGCTGATTTATTTGGCTTCTATCCAGAATATTAACCACTATAACTATGATGGAGTTTATTAACATCAGCAGAAACAGACCCCAAAGAACATAATTCAATCCTGGATGTGATTTACAGCAAAATCCAATCACTCGTGAACTTGCTTGTATCTGAGCAGATTGGTTCAATTAATGAACCCCTCCTTACACTCTGTGCAGGTGAATGGCCTCTCCCCAGTGTGGATTCACTGGTGTTCAGCGAGTTAAGATGATTTCCTGAACTCAGTCCCGCACTGAGAGCACCTGAATGGTATCTATTCAGCATGAATCTGTTGATGGGACATGAGTTCCCAGGAGTTTTTATAGCATTTCCTGCAGTCTGGGCATTTAAAAGGTCTCTCCCCAGTGTGAACCTTCTGGTGTCTCTGCAGGTTGGTTGAACTAATGAATCCCTTCCCACACACGGGGCAGGTGAATGGCCTCTCCCCAGTGTGAACTCGCCGATGCCTCAGCAAGCTGAATGACTGAGTGAATCCCTTCCCACATGCTGAGCAGGTGAATGGCCTCTCCCCAGTGTGAACACGTTGGTGGGTCAGCAGGTTGGATGAATTACTGAATCCCATCCCACACTCGGGACAGGTGAATGGTCTCTCTTCAGTGTGAACTCGCTGGTGTCTCAGCAGGCTGGATGACTGAGTAAATCCTTTCCCGCACTCCGTGCAGATGAACGGCCTCTCCCCAGTGTGAGTTCTCTGGTGTTCAGTGAGGTCAGATGATCGCCTGAACCCAGTCCCGCAGTGAGAGCACCTGAACGGTCTCTCATCAGTGTGGATACGTTGATGGTACATCAATTCACCTGAACTTTTATAGCCCTTCCCGCAGCCCGGACATTTAAATGGTCTCTCCTCAGTGTGAACACGCTGGTGTGCCATGAGGTGGCACGTCCGAGTGAATCCCTTTCCACATCTGGTGCAGGTGAACGGCCTCTCCCCAGTGTGAACACACTGGTGCCGAAGCAGGTGGGATGAACGAGTAAATCCCTTCCCACACTCTGAGCAGGTGAACGGCCTCTCTCCAGTGTGAAAGTGCAAATGAGATTCCAGCTTAACAGGACAATTCAATCGCTTTGCACAGTCCTCACATTTCCATGGTTTCTCCGTGGTGCGGGTGTCTTTGTGTCTCTGCAGGTTGGATGAAAAGTTGAAGCTTTGCCCACAGACAGAACATGTGTACGGTTTCTCTCCGCTGTGAACGGTGCTTTTTCCTTCCATGTTCACTATCTGATGATGATATTCAGATTGCGATAAACTGGGAGACTGTCAGATCCTGACATGATGTTTAGTTTGAGTTTCCCGACTGCAAATCCTCCTCTTCTAATACCCTGTGAAATTGATGTAAAACAGAAAAAAGGGAGTGAGAGAGAACCCACAAAAACACAAAGGCAGGTTGTGAAATTGAGCTGAATGAATCTGGTAATTTGTGGGGCCAGGACTAGGAAAAAATGACCATGAAAACTGCTGGATTGTCATAAAAACCCAACTGGTTCACTAATGTCCTTCAGGGAAGGGAACAGGCCTCCCAGTCTGGGCCTACACAAGGTTCTGGCCTCTATAGGGGGAGAGATGAGAGAGAGAGAGAGAGATGGCAGAGTGAGGGGGGTAAAGGAGAGTGATTTTATGTATCCACAACTCAACCAGAACTTCCCAAACCCTCAACCCAGAAGGGCCAAGGGAGCAGGTGTATGTGGATTGTTGTAAACCTAACTCATTCACTAACGTCTTTCAGGGAAGGTAACCTGCCACCTGGTCTGCATCACCTCCAACTCCAAGTTCCCCTCCAATTCACACACCGTTCTGACTTGTCCGGCAGCCAGTACTGGATGAGCAGAAATTTCCTCCATTTAAATATTGGAACGACCGAAGCCATTGTCATCAATCCCCGCTACAAACTCCTCTCCCTGGCCGTCGACTCCATCCCTCTCCCTGGCAACTGTCTGAGGCTGAACCAGACTGTTCACAACTTTGGTGTCATATCTGAACTCATGATGAGCTTCCAACCACATATCTGCATCGTCACCAAGACTGCCTATTTGCACCTCAGTCACATCGTCCAACTCCACCCGAGTCTTAAACCCTCATCCATTCCTTTGTTACCTCTAGACTTAACTATCCCAACACACGCGCGACCGGACTCCCATATTCAACCTCCCTGTAATCTTGAGCTCATCCAAAACTCTGTTGCCTACGTGTTTCCTTGCATCAAGTCTTCTTCACCCATTACCCTGTGCTTGCTGCCTACAAAGGTTCTCATTTAAGCACCAAACTTTAAAATTCTCATCCTTGTTTTCAAATCCCTCTATGGCTATGATCATCCCTATCTCTGTACTCTCCTGCAGCCGCACAACCCTTTGAGATCTCTGCGCTCATCTAATTCCTGCCCCTTGAGCATTTCTGATTTGATTCGCTCCACCATTGGTGGCTGTTCTTTCAGTTGCCAAGGCCCCAAGCTCTGCCTCTCCATCTCACTTTCCTCCTTTAAAATATTCCTTAAAACCTACCTCTTTGACCAAGCTTTTGGTCACCTGCCCTAATATGTCCTTATGTGGCTCAGTGTCAAATGTTGCTTTATAACACACCTGTGAAACACCCTGGAAAGGTCTATTACATGAAAGGCACTATATAAATACACATTATTGCCATTGATTTGGACATACATCACTGTTCCTTCATCATCACTGAGTGAAAATCCTGTAACTCCTTACCTAACAGCATTGTGGGAGCACCTTCACCACACGGACTGCAGCGGTTCAAGAAGGTCAAACATCATCTTCTCCACAGGTAACTGGGGATGGGTAATATCTGCTGCTGGTAGGAATAAATTTTCAAAATATGTATATGTAAAATAAATTAAAAGCATCTATAGAAATATTTATTCCAAAAACAATATTCTTTTACATTGTACGGACAGTGTCCATTTAACAACCTGATCTCCCTGGAATCCACCTCCCTCGACAATTTCACATTGGAAATTTCTGGGTTCCGAAGAACTCAGGGTTAAACCCAGCAGCTTCTCCTCCATCTCCACTCCAGCTTAAACTGATGCAATAAAGGCTTTCAAAAGGGAATTGGAGAAGCACCTGAAGTTAAAAGTTGGGCTACGCGGAAAGGGCAGGGGAATGCGACTAGCCGATTTGCTCTTGCAGAACGCCAGCACGGGCTTGACCATGACAGGCTGAATGGCCTCCTGTATTGTAATCACACAATGATTATGTGAATAAGCACCTACCATGGAGGCCAGGGGCCAAAATCTGCAACCAACACCCAACCTAATAATCAGTTCTTAATTGGTCCATCTCTGTTTTTAGATTCAGTTCTGTGAGAAACATCTGCAATAAAACAAAAGGAAAATAATGCAGCCGCTGGGAATCTAAAATAAAAAGAGCAAATGCTGGAAATACTCAGCAGGTCAGGCAGTAACTGTAGAAAGAGCAACAGAGTTAATGTTTCAGAGTGTGCAAAATGAATTACGGGGAATAAAAATGGACCAGAATTTGATGGTCAATATAAGTTTAGAAGTGGAAGAGAAATGATCTCTCGTGAAGGAGAAAACAATTCCTAACCGTGGAGAAATAAAGCTGGTAAATCAGTAGTGAATAACTGGGGGGGATGGGCAGCAGTGGAAACCTCATTTAGACACAGTTGGTGGAAATAACAGCAAAATATCAAACATGGTTAAAACACACCCATTAGAAGAGACAGAGGAAGTTAGACAATGACAGAGAGGTGATCAGGGAGGGCAGAGGTGAAACAGAGCAATGGATGGACATGGATTGAGATCCACAATAAAGGAGCCACACCAGCCCCTGAGCCATGGAACCAGAGCACAGCACTAAAAACTCTAAATTGTCAAGAATGCTCAATAACACTCACCTCTGAAACAATTTCACTGTTTTCAAATTTAAAATCTCCTGCTGCTGCCTGCAGCTGTAAAGATATCAGAAGCACTGGATTCAGAGAACAACCTGGCAGTCTTCAAATCTTTTAACACCCTGTAAAAGGAGATCACAAAAGTCATAAGTGTCAGTCGAGGTTCGAGATTCAGAGGAGACAATTCTCTTGGTACTCTTAATTTGACTTGTCGTTGGTAATTCCTCCCCTTCAGACCCCAAGGAAAAGGAGTTTCCAACATCCATCACTGTCAGTCCAGGATAAGAATTCACAACACTCTCCCCTGGCTGTGTTTTCTACCAGTGTGATACATGCACAGTTGTATGCTGATGGCAGACCCAGGTTAGCGACTGCCATCTTTATAGGGGGCAATATGCGGCAGGGCATATTCGCTGTTTTCCCTGTCAGCAGGAGGAGAGAATATTGTGCATTTCTATCCTGGACTGACACTGATGGATTTTGGAAACTCCTTTTACAGGGGTTTTGAGGGGGAGAATATGCAGATGGGAAAGTAAAATATTTTCCTTGTGGGATCTTTTACTGCAGACATGTTGGAAACTTTGTCTCTCTGTCACAATAATGTGCATGGATTGTAGATTGCTGTGAGTGTTAGACTATATTGCCTCTCCTCATTCTTCTCCCTTCTCCCACTCCAGGTTCCAGGCTGCAGGCTCCAGTGGTGAAGCCATTGGATTTCTGGAGCAGTGCGCATGTGCAGATGAGTATTGGTGGACATCTTGGATTGACAGGAGACACAACATTCCCTCCTCCTGCTGCAAGGGACAGTGATGACTGCGCATGCCCTCTGCTGCTCATCGCTTCTAAAGATGGCGGCCGTGCATGCGTCCTCCTGCCCTTCGCCGGCTGTGTTTGCTACCAATGCTGTGCATGCACAGTTGTACTGTCTGACTCCATTAAGTCATTACAAGTGGCAGGGTCAGCAGCAGCCAGGAGCAGAGATGCTTATCAAACAGTTATTAGGACATTTTCCCCTCAGTTTTGAAAGATATTTTAAACAAATGCATACACTGTGAGAAAACACCAGGCAAGACCCAGTCTCCAAACCAGTAAAATCTGACATTGTGCCCAAAGTTGCCCCCACTTGGGAAGTTGAGGGCTATGAGGAGTTGGCACCAAAGAGGAGTTGAGGCCTGCGGCAGGTCAGCCGTGATCTTATTGAATGGTGGGGCAGGCTTGAGGGGCCGAATGGCCGACTCCTGCTCCTGATTCTCATGTTCACAGCTCCACCCAAACTAGAGGTTCCTCAGTGACGTCACGGGCCATTGTCCCGGCTCCGAATCAGTGAGACACCCACTGCGCATACGCCCCTCCGCCCCTTGCCCCAAGATGGCGGCCGTTAACTGGGCGTGTTCCGGGGAAAAGCGCCGGAGTTGCAAACGCGGGACATGGAGGTTCTAATCCAGGATTTCGGCCTACACCTAGTGTTTACATGAGGCCTCACCTCCCTCCCCTCCCCTCCACTCCCGGCTCCATTCCTCCCTCCCCACCACCGGCTCTCACCCTCTGAATAAAAGCATCTTCCACACTCGCAGGCCTCTGAGCAAAGTGACACTGCGCACGCTCCAGATACAGCCCAGCACTGCGCCTGCGCACTGGGGCGTCCTGTCGAGTGAATAGAGCATATTCACATTCGCGAGGATTGCTGGGTAACAACAGCGCCATTGAAACTCCAAACAGGCAATAGGCTATTTTCTGCTACCCAACTGAGATGAATTAATTTAAGAGGTTACACTTTGGGATCAAATCAATGAGCAGGACTCTGATAAAAAGCAAAATACTGTGGATGCTAGAAATCAAACAAAAACAAAAATTGCTGCAAAAACCCAGCAGGTCTGACAGCATCTATGGAGAGAAAGACTCTGAAGAACAGTCATACGGACTTGAAACGTTAACTCTGTCTTTCTCTCCACAGATGCTGGGAGTTTTTCCAGCAATTTTTGTTTTTGTTTCAGGAGGTCTCTGATCTGTTTGGGAAGCTATCAAAATATTTGGTCCTTGTAAAACATGAGCTCAGGGTTACATTGGGCAGGAAGAGAATCAGAAACTAAAACGGGACAAGAGACTGACTTTAACTTAGAGAGGGAGAGAAGGAAGGAAGGAAACCCTGGGAGGTTTGGAGAAACCACCTTCACAATTGCTCGTTAAATCTCTACACAGAAAGTTCCGGACACAAGGTTAATGTCTGTTATTCTGTTTAGTTGAATTAGGGTGATTCAGATTAATATTTTGTCATGATGATTCTGATAATTCCAGTAACTTTAGTTATCTTCGGTATGTAATCGAGAAATTAGGGAAACAAGCTCTAGTGTAGAAATAATTAGGTTAGTCAGAAACAGTTGTGAGTATATTTCCTTTTCAAAGGGGAGTGCTGTAAGAGATGTATCTTTAAGAATATTACAAAATTATTATAGAATCAGCAGGTATTGCATAAGACTGTCTGACACAAGGTTGTTACTTTGTCTCTGCTGTCTCTGTCACTTTGAATAAACAGTTCATAGCAGCCAGAGCCAGGGACAAACAGAGATAACAGCCAAGAAGAATCTAGACAAGTGTCTGGCAGGAGGTAACAGGTGGCGTACCAAGCACAAGATAAGCTGCAAGATGATCTTGAAGCAAAGTGATGGACAAGGGTGGAGGGGAGGGGGTGACACCATGGCTACCTCGCCTCTGGTCACTGACCAGATGGGGAATCGAACAAGTGATTGACATGGGGTAAACTACCAGCCCCTAGAAATAAAGTATTTTAATGGGTGCTCAGAGGGAAAGGGGGCAGTCCTCATCGGCAGAAACATTCCTAACTTCCTAACCCCTCAGTCAGCTCGAGAAGACAGAACAAAAGAGAAAACAGATGCAAACATCGAACAAGAGACTGCTATCAAAACCACTTTCACCTGTCACGGGTCAAGTGTAATTTTATATCCATTTAGTTTATGATCATATTTAATCTGGTTCTTCTGAATAAACTACTTAATAATTAATAAACAACTTTAAAATCACTGAGGAACTTGAACATTTTTTTTGTTTAATCCATGACTCCCAAACCTTAATCTTATAGAGGTGGGGATGGAGGAGACAGGGGAGAGGGATAGCACTTCAAAAGGAACTAACATGTGTTATAGATATTTTAAATAATAAACACACCTTGTGTTTAACACAAAACTGATTTATTTGACTTTTGCTGTGGGGGACACACACTAAATCCAGTAGTTGAGAGTGATTAACAGGCTGGCTTTTGTGTTTATTGATCCTGGGAGTGTTACAGATACCTTCCCAGGATCCCAAGGCCAGGAGAGACATTCTGGAAGGTATGGGGAGCTGGGAATTGTCCATGAGAGTAACCGAAGGTATGAGAACTGAAATAATCTTGAGTTAGAAAGGAAAAAAGACGCAAAAAAGCAGCAGTCAGTATCAGGACATCAATTATTCTCCTCTTATCTTAGAGAAATTAAGGACACGACACTCTGTGTTTCAAACAACATGAATATCTTGAGATCTGTCAAATGAATCAAACTTCAGCCCAGTTACATGGTTATTAACATCAGCCCAACTGTCAGAATGAACCTGGTTGTCCTGTATGTGATTAACAGCAGTGATAACAGCAAAATCCAACCCCTTTGTTCAATTGTGAACTCGCTAGTGCCTCATTAAGTGGGATGAATGAGTGAATCCCTTCCTACACACAGAGCAGGTGAACGGCCTCTCCACAGTGTGAACTCGCTGGTGTCTCAGCAGAACACCTGTGGTTTTAAAAGTCTTCTCACATTTTGAACATTTGAAAAGTCTGTAATCAGTGTGAACAATGATGTGAATTGAGGTGAGCTAGACAAGTGAATCCCTTCCCACATGTGGAGCAGGTGAATGACCTCTCCCCTGTGTGAATACACTGGTGCATCAGTAGATCCCTTGTAGTTTTAAAGCTCTTCTCACAGTCAGAACATTGGAAAGGTTTCCTAATAGAGTGAACTTGCTGGTGCAGCTTGAGGTTGGTCAAACAAATAAAACCCTTCTGGCAGATGGAGCAGGTAAACGGCCTCTCCTCAGTGTGAACTCACTGGTGTCTCAGTAGATCACCTGCAGTTTTAAAGCTCTTCTCACATTCTGAACATTGGAAAGGTCTGTTATCAGTGTGAACAAGTTGGTGTGACCTGAGGTGAGATAGTCGAGTGAATCCCTTCCCACACATGGTGCAAGTGAGTGTGAACTTGCTGGTGTTTTATGAGGTTCAGTGATTGTCTAAACACTTTCCCACAGTGAGAACAACTAACTGTCTCTCAGTGTGAACAAACTGGTGCTTGACCAGGTCCTCTCGTCTTTTAAAGCTCTTCTCACAATCAGAGCAGTTAAACAGCCTCTCATCAATGCGAACTAGCTGGTGTCTCAGCAGCTGGGACAGCAGAAAACTCCAGAATCCCACCTCTCAAAGGCACTGCCCAACCACATGGAAGTAAATGCATAATGGAGTTCAGGAGAAAAGATAACATCTGCAAATAAGCTATGGGACAAATACACTACAAGACAGCCCGATCATCCACTGTATAAAACTCATAAATAGGATGTAAATGATTGAGAGTTTAATGAACTCAAGCTGACAACATATGATCGAAGGACTTTAATAGAAAATGCAGAGTGCAGTAGACCTTTCATTTCTAATCTATAAATTAAGGAGTCCTGCATTTTGTAACATATTGTAATGACTTTATGCTGAAATGATCATAATTGTGCAACCCTTTAACTGATTAATATTTTCACTTTATTTTAATATTGCCTATAACTATGTCATGAATGATGATTACTTGTTTTATTTGTATCATCATCACAATTCAGTACCTGGCACCGTGATGACTTTTCCATAAACCAATTATCTATCGAACCAAACCAATTATCTATTAATCTGAATCACCCTGACCGACCATACAGAATATCAGATGTTAACCGTGTGTCCAGAACTTATTGTGTGGAGATTTAATGTGCAATCATGAAAGTGGTTTATCCAAACCTCCCAGGGTTTCTTTCCTACTTCCTCTCCCTAACTAATTTAAACTCAGTCTCTTGTCCCGTTTTGGTTTCTGCTTCTCTTCCTGCCCAATGTAACCCTGAGCTCAATTTACAAGGAGCCATTTGTTCATAGTTTCCCAAAGAGAGATCAGAGTCCTCATTGATTTGGGCCCAAAGTGTAACCTTTTATTTATTGTCCCCCCTCCCCCATCCTCTGATGTGAACCATCCTCCACTCGCTGACACAGGATGGCGGCCGTTAACCTGGACCTGTTCCCGGGAGGGAGAAGCCCCGCAGCTGCAAACCAGGAGCTGACAATTATTCCTCAGGGTTTCCGGATCCACAGTGTTTCCAAATCCTCCCCGTCCAGCCGCCGGCTCCATCGCTCCCTCTACCGGTTGCAGAAGCGACAAACAAGTGGCTCTCCGTGGTCATGACTGACACTGCGCATGCTCCAAACACTGGGGGGCACTGAACCTGTGCACTGGTCTCCTGTTGTGTGGATAGGGGACATTCTCTACCTCGGGGAATGCTGGGTAAAAGCCCCACCATTGTGATTCACAATTCAGGTTGTGATTATTTTGTGGGAATGAGGTGGAGACTGACCATAGCGCCAATCAATAAAGTCAGGAACTTGACGTTCTGTAACCTACAAGGTTACAGACGAAGAACTGGATAGTGGGATTGGGCTGGCACAGATATGACGGGCCATATGGCCTCCTTCAGTCCTGTAAAGTTTCATTTTCAGTTTCCATCGTTGAAGATGTTGAAGACTGAGATTTAGACTGAGACAGAATTTTGGTCTCTCTCAGGGAATCGAGGATCATGGTGAACAGGCAGGAAAGTGGAATTGAGGCTGAAATCGGCCATGATCATTTTGAATGGCGGAGCAGGCGTGACAGGTCATCCAGTCTAATCCCGCTCCTAGCCCTTATAGAAACAAAGAAACTAGGAGCAGGAGTAGGCCATTGGGCCCTTCGAGCCTGCGCCGCCATTCATTATGATCATGGCTGATCATCCAGCTCAATAGCCTGCTCCCACTTTCTCCCCTTATCCTTTGATCCCTTTCACCCCAAGAGCTATATCTAACTCCTTCTTGGAAGCATACAATGTTTTGGCCTCAACTACTTTCTGTGGTAACAAATTCCACAGGCTCACCACTCTCTGGGTGAAGAAATTTCTCCTCATCTCAGTCCTAAATGGTCTACCCCATATCCTCAGACTGTGATCCCTGCTTCTGGACTCCCCCACCATCAGGAACATCCTTCCTGCGTCTACTCTGTCTAGTCCTGTTAGAATTTTATAGGTTTCTATGAGATACCCCCTCATTCTTTTGAACTCCAGCGAATATAATCCTCACTGACTCAATCTCTCCTCATATGTCAATCCCGCCATCCCAGGAATTAGTCGGGTAAACCTTCACTGCGCTCCCTCCATAGCAAGTACATCCTTCCTCAGATAAGGAGACCAAAACTGCACACAATATTCCAGGTGTGGTCTCACCAAGGCCCTGTACAATTGCAGGAAGACATCCCTGTTCCTGTACTCGAATCCTCTGGCTATGAAGGCCAACATACCATTTGCCTTCTTTACCGCCTGCTGCACCTACATGCTTACCTTCAGCAACGGGTGTACGAGAAAACCCAGGTCTTGTTACGCATTCCCCTCTCTCAATTAATAGCCATTCAGATAATCATCTGCCTTCCTGTTTTTGCTACCAAAATGGATAACCTCATATTTATCCACATTATGCTGCATCTGCTATGCATTTGCCCACTCACTCAGCTTGTCCAAATCACACTGAAGCATCTCTGCATCCTCCTCACAGCTCACCCTCCCACCCAGCTTTGTGTCATCTGCGAATTTGGAGACATTACATTTAGTTCCCTCATCTAAATCATTAATATATATTGTGAATAACTAGGGTCCCAGCACCGATCCCTGCGGTACCCCACTAGTCACTGCCTGCCATTCGGAAAAAGACCCGTTTATTCCTACTCTTTGTTTCCTGTCTGCCAACCAGTTTTCTATCCATCTCAATACACTACCCCCAATCCCATGCGCTTTAATTTTACACGCCAATCTATGTGGGACTTTGTCGAAAGCCTTCTGAAAGTCCAAATAAACCACATCCATTGGCTCCCCCTCATCAACTCTACTCGTTACATCCTCGAAAAATTCCAGTAGATTTGTCAAGCATGATTTCCTTTTCATAAATCCATGCTGACTCTGTCCAATTCTGCTACTGTTTTCCAAGTGCTCAGCTATTAAATCTTCTATAATGGACTCAGAATTTTCCCAAGTACCGATTTCAGGCTGACTGGTCTACAATTCCCTGGTTTCTCTCTACCTCCCTTTTTAAGTATTGGGGTTACATTAACTACCCTCCAATCTGTAGGAACTGTTCCAGAGTCTATAGAATCTCGGAAGATGACCACCAATGTTTTCACTATTTCTAGGGCCACTTCCTTAAGTACTCTGGGATGTAGGTTATCAGGCCCTGGGGATTTATTGGCCTTCAATCCCATCAATTTCCCCAACACTATTTCCCTACTAATTCTGATTTCTTTCAGTTCCCCCCTCTCACTAAACCCTGTGTTCCCCAACATTTCTGGTATGTTACTTGTGTCCTCCTTTCTGAAGACAGAACCAAAGTATTTATTTAGTTGGTTAGCCATTTCTTTGCTCCCCATTATAAATTCTCCTGTTTCTGACTGTAAGGGACCTACATTTGTCTTCACCAATCTTTTTCTCTTCACATACCTACAGAAACTTTTACAGTCAGTTTTTATGTTCCCCGTAAGCTTACTCTAGTACCCTATATTCCCCTTCTTAATCAATTGCTAGGTCCTCTTTTGCTGAATTCTAAACTGCTCCCAATCCTCAGGTCTGTTACGTTTTCTGGCCAATTTGTATGCCTCTTCCTTGGATATCATACTATCTCTAATTTTCCTTGTAAGCCATGGTTTGGCCACCGTTCCTATTTTGCTTTTGCACCAGAGAGGAATAAACAATTGCTGCAGTTCACCCATGCACTCTTTGAATGTTTGCCATTGCCTATCCACCCTCATCCATTGAAGTAATGTTTCCCAATCCATCATAGCCAACTCACGCCTCATACCATCATAGTTTCCCTTATAAAGATTCAGGACCCTAGTCTCAGAATCAACTACGTCACTCTCCATCTTGATGAAGAATTAATTCATATTATGGTCGCTCATCCCCAAGGGGCCTCGCACAACTAGATTGCCAATTATTCCTTTCTCATTACATAATACCCAGTCTAGGATGGCCTGTTCTCTAGCTGGTTCTTCAACGTATTGGTCCAGAAAAACATCCCGTACACACTCCAGGAATTCCTCCTCTATGGTATTGTTACTGATTAGATTTGCCCAATCGATATGCAGATTAAAGTCACCCATAATTACAGATGTTCCTTTATTGCATGCGTCTCTAATTTCCTGTTTAATGCCATTCCCAACATCACCACTACATTTTGGGGGTCTATATACAACCTCCACTAACGTTTTTTGCCCCTTAGTGTTTCTCAGTTCTACCCATACAGATTCCACACCGTCGGAGCTCATATCTTTCCTTACCATTGCGCTAATTTCCTCTTTAACCAGCAATGCAACTCTGCCTTTTCCTTTTTGTCTGTTCTTCCGAAATACTGAATATCCCTGGATGTTCAGTTCCCATCCCTGGTCAACCTGCAGCCATGTCTCCGTAATCCCGGCTATATCATACCTGTTTACATCTATTTGCGTGGTTAATTCATCCACTTTATTGTGAATGCTCCTCGCGTTAAGGCATAAAGCCTTAAGGCTTGTCTTTTTAACATTACTTGTCCCGTTCCCACTATTTTTCACTGAGGGCCTGTTTGATTCTTGCCCTTGATTTCTCTGCCTATCACTTTTCTTATTCCCCTTTCTGTCTTTTGTTCTTGTCCTTGATTCCCCCTCCTCTGACTGCTTGCATAGGTTCCCATCCCCCTGCCATTTTAGTTTAAACCCTTCCCAACCACTCTAGCAAATGTTCCTCCTAAGACATCAGTCCGGGTCCTGCCCAGGTGTAACCCGTCCAGTTTGTACTGGTCCCACCTCCTCCAGAACTGGCCCCAATGTCCCAGGAATCTGAAACCCTCCCCTTCACACCATCTCTTCGGCCACGTATTCATCCGACATATCCTGCTATTTCTACTCTGACTAGCACGTGGCACTGGTAGTAATCCTGAAATCACTACCTTTGAGATCCTACTTTTCAACTTACTTCCTAACCCCCTATATTCTGCTTTTGGGACTTCATCCCTTTTTTTGCCTATGTCGTTTGTACCAATGTGTACCAGGACCACTGGCTGTTCACCCTCCCCCTTCAGAATGTCCTCCAGCCGCTCTGAGACATCCTTGACCCTAGCACCAGGGAGACAACATACCATCCTGAAGTCTCGTTTGCGGCCACAGAAATGCCAATTTATTCCCCTTCCAATTGAATTAATTATTGCATTCCCACACTTTTTACTCTTCACCAGTGCAGCAGAGCCAACCACGGTGCAACGAATTTGGCTGTTGCTGCTTTCCCCTGAGAGGCCATTCCCTTCAACAGTATCCAAAGTGGTATATCTGTTTTACAAGGCAATAGCCACAGGAGATTCCTGCACTGTGTGCCTAGTCCTCTTGCTCTGCCTGATGGTCACCCATTCCCTTCCTGTCTGTGGACTCTTAGCCTACGGTGTGACCACCTCTCTATGATACTCTCCGCCTCGCAGATGCTCCACAGTGTCCCCAGCTGCCGCTCCAGCTCCAAAACCCGGGCTTCCAGGAGCTGCAGCTGGAGACACACCTCTCACGCTTCTCTTCCCTCTCTTAGGTTCTTACAACAGCGCTGTCTGCTTTCATCTAAACTCATTTATTTGACAGATATCCAGAATATTAAACTCCAGCCCAGTTACAAGGGTTACTAACAGCAACAGAAACAAAGGATGTGATTAACTGCAGAATCCAACCTCTGCAGTCATTTGTGAACTCGCTGGTGCGTCAGCAAGTGAGATGATCGAGCAAATCTCTTCCCACACACAGAGCAGGTGAACGGCCTCTCCCCAGTGTGAACTTGCTGGTGTGTCAGCAGGTTTGATGACTGAGAAAACCCCTTCCCACACACAGAGCAGGTGAATATCTTCTCCCCTGTGTGAACCCGCTGATGTGTCACCAGGTTGGATGATGAAGTGAATCCCTTCCCACACACGGAGCAGGTGTACGGCCTCTCCCCGGTGTGAACTCGCTGGTGTTGAATGAGGTGAGGCGATTGTCTGAATCTCTTCTCACATTGAGAACAACTGAATGGTCTCTCGTCAGTGTGAACAAGCTGGTGTTTAATTAGGTCCGGTGAGATTTTAAAGCCTTTCCCACAGTCAAAGCATTTAAAAGGCCTCTCGTCAGTGTGAACTCGCTGGTGTAACTGAATGCTGGACATCAGAGTGAATCCTTTCCCACACACGGAGCAGGAGTACGGTCTCTCCCCAGTGTGAGTGCGTCGATGAGCTTCCAGCTGGGATGGGCAAGTGAATCCCTTCCCACACTCCCCACATTTCCACGGTTTCTTTGTGGTCTCAGTGTCCTTGTATCTCTCCAGGTTGGACGATCAGTTGAAGCCTCATCCACACACAGAACACATGTACAGTCTCTCCCCACTGTGAATGTTGTGACGTTATTTCAGGCTGTGTAACTGGTTAAAGCTCTTTCCACAGTCAGTGCACTGGAACGCTCTCACTCGGGTGTGTGTCTCGGTGCTTTTCCAGCCACACTGATGCTTGAAATCTTTTCCCACAATCAGAACAAACATTTCTCCTTCGACATTCAAAGACTGAAGATATTCTGGTCCTGATGAATCACATGACTCTGTCAGATTGTGATGAAATGTTTGGTTTGAGTTTCCCATCTTCAAATCATCTCCTTCTAATATCCTGTAAATACAGTTGACAAAAGTTATCACCGTCAGTCCAAGATAGAAATTCAGATCAGACAATTCTAGTTTCTATAGAACATACTTTCTTCTCTCAAGCACGTTGTCCAATTAAATGAAAAGAGCCCAAAATCAGCATCAAAGCCCCAACAAGAGTGAAGAGAACCTTCCTAACTAAACCAGAATGTTGTTTCCAGTGTCTCCGAGACACTCTGTACCTTGAGGTACCCACCGGTGGTGGAAAGTATCAACCGTATGAGTGGACACCACATGCTCCCTCTCCAGAGCCACCCAGACACGGACAAGACCATGGAAGGGTGGCCAGAAGCCTCTTATGGGGTAGAAACAAAAATTCTGGAAAAACCCAGCAGGTCTGACAGCATCTGTGGAGAGAGAAACAGAGTTATGTTTCAAGTCCGTATGACTCTTCTTCAGAGCCAGTGAAGTCGCCTCTGCTTGATGAGAGTCAGCATACTTGGGAGATTTGTCTTTGAGAGGACTGCCACATTCCTGATTCTGTCCCTGAGACGCCCTGAATGTGCCGCAAACAGCGAAAGTTAAAGATATTGAGCTTCCTTTCCTGATCACTGTAAATCGTCCATGTTTCAGACACAAGCCTCATAAACCAGCATCTTGGTGCTGAGAGACAGCTTGATGTGAGTCGGCCAAAGGTGAAGCCGCTTTCCCGATGCGTGTATCGAGTTCTGCATCAAGAAACAGATTGTCTGTCATTGTGGACCCAAAGTCACAGATTTCACTGGCCACTTCCAGTGTGATCAAGGACGGACACCCAGTCCCCAAACCACAGTTTTCTTGATGTTTACAGTAAGGGAGAACAAGTTACAGACACGGGAGAGACAGTCCATGGGTCTTTGTAGCTGAGTTTCTGTGTGAGTCACAAGCATGACATCATCAGCATAGAGGAGGTCTCTGATCGAGACAGGCTGTATTTTGTCTTCATTTTCAGTCTGGACAGATTGTGGAATTTTCGTCTGACTGAGTATTCAGGGAAACTCCTTCCATATCTGCAGGGAAGGGCAAGGTCAGGAACATGGAGAAGAAAATGCCAAACAAATTGGGGACTCGGACACAGCCCTGTTTCACACCATTCTTCACCCTGAAACTGTCAGAAGTGGAGCCGTCAAACTGTACAGTACAGGGCATGTTGTCATGAAAGGAGTGGATGAGACAGAGGAACTTTGGTGGACAAAGTTTTTGTTGCAATCTCCTCTGTCCCCTTTGTTTTTGTAAACTGTGATTATTGTTGTGTCATGCACGTCCTGTGGAACGGATCCGACCTTCCAGCAGAGTTCATGAATTAAGGGGAATGATCACAGTTGGTGTTTTTAAAAAGGGACACTAAAGCCCCGAGTATCAGTGACATCTCCAGAATATTAAACTCCAGCCAGTTATAGGGGTTGTTAATGTCAGCAGAAACAAACTTGACATTGTCAGACTATCAATCCTGAACATGATTAACAGCAGTGATAACAGCAGAATCCAACCCCTGCAGTCACTTATGAACTCACTCATGTGTCACTAGGTTGAAGGACCGAGTGAATCTCTTCCCACACACGGAGCAGGTGAATGGTCTCTCTCCAGTGTGAACTCTCTGATGTGCCAGGAGAGCAGATGAACACCTGACACTCTTTCCACAGTCCGTGCCGCTGAATGGCTTCTCCTCAGTGTGAATTTGCTGGTGTGACTCGAGGGCGGATGATACAGTGAATCCCTTCCCACATACAGAGCAGGAGAATGGTTTCTCCCCAGTGTGAACTCGCTGGTGTGCAATGAGGGTGGATGACTGCCTGAAACTCTTTCCACAAGAAGTGCAGCTAAACGGCTTCTCCCCAGTGTGAACTCGCTGGTGTCTCAGCAGACTGGATGACTGAGTAAATCCCTGCCCACACACAGAGCAAGTGAACGGCCTCTTCCCAGTGTGAACTCGCTGGTGTTCAGCAAGGGCAGAGGAATGCCTGAAACTCTTTCTACAGGAAGTACAGTTGAATGGCTTCTCCTCAGAATGAACTTGCTGGTGTGACCTTAGGCCGGATGAATGAGTGAATCCCTTCCCACACACAGGGCAAGTGAATGGCTTCTGCCCAGTGTGAAGTCGCTGGTGTATATGGAGGTCAGATGAAGACCTGAACCTCTTTTCACAGTAAGTGCAGCTGAACGGCCTCTCCTCAGTGTGAATTCGCTGGTGCAACATAAGACAGGATGTCTGAATAAATCCCTTCCCACATACAGGGCAGGTGAATGGCCTCTTAATGTGAATTCGCTAGTGTGACATGAGTTTGGTTGTCTGAGTGAATCCCTTCCCACACACGGAACAGGTGAACGGCTTCTCCCCAGTGTGAATGCATCGATGGATTTCCAGCTGAGATGGATAATTGAATCCTTTACCACAATCCTCACATTTCCATGGTTTGTCCATGGTGCCGGAGTCCTTATATCTCATCAGGTTGGACGATCAGTTGAAGCCTCATCCACAAGCAGAACACATGTACAGTCTCTCCCCACTGTGAATGGTGTGATGTTTTTTTCAGGCTGTGTAACTGGTTAAAGCTCTTTCCACAGTTAGTGCACTAGGACACTCTCACACGGGTGTGTGTGTCTCGGTGCTTTTCCAGTCACACTGATGTTTGAAATCTTTTCCCACAGACAAAACAAGTATTTCTCCTTCCACATTCAATTGCCGATGATATTCAGGTCCTGATGAATCGAGTGACGGTTTTAAATCTTGATGTGAAGTTTGATTTGAACTTCTCTCTGTAAATCTTCCCCTTCTAATATCCTGCATAAGGAGTTTACAAAACTCTTGACTGTCAGCACAGCCTAGAAATTCAGAACAGACAATTCTAGTTTCTATGGACCATTTCTTCCTCTCTTGTTCCCCCAAACCTGTAAATCCCCGCCACACACACTCTCCCTCCTCCCTGGGCTGAAATCCAAACCCATCTCCACCATTTTTTTCCTCCACTCCCAGTTTTCTCCCTCCCTCTCCTCTGCCTGGGTTCAGTTCTCCAGCTCCTGTCTGCAGACTGACAATAAAATCAATGAGTCTCGTTGGGGGTTTGGGGCCTCCAGCGGGTGTTTCTGAATCCTCCCCGCCCACCTCCTCGCTCTGACTCCGCTTCTTCGGGACAAACTGGCGCCTCTTCCCGCAAGGCCATCAATCGCATTGCGCATGCTCCAGACTCTTCGACACTGCGCCTGCGCACTGGCGCCTCTTCCCGCACTGGCCTCAACAGCCACACTGCGCATGCTCCAGCTCACGGTGCTCGCCTGATTGACAGCATCTCCGGACCAATAGAAAAAGGGGGCGTGGCTGGGAAACAGAACTTGAGAGGCTGGTTCTTCAACCAATCGGAGTGAATGAGGGGCGAATGAGTCCGGATCTTCCTCATTGGCTGAAACTGCATCACTTTGAAAGTTGATTTGTCTCAAACTCCAGGAGAAAACTGGACCTTTCTGTTTGTGGCTTTAAACAGATGAAACCCTGTGGGTGTGGAGCAAACATTTCAACATTTGTTAGTGAAAATTGGGAACATGATGAAACAATGCACAAACAATTCAAGGGCTGACTTAAAGTGATAATTGGGCAGACAGGGAATGTCATCATTAGAACAAGGAGAGTCCCTTGTTTCAATAAATGAACCAACAGAGCAGTTAAGACAGGTTACAGAGAAGGTCTTCTCTCTGACAGGATTTCCTTTTGGCTCTTTCACCATGTTCACCTTCATTGTTTTCCATTTCCCACCTGGTGTTTGACAAGGTGTTCACCAAAACTCAAACATAACCATTAACACTCACACTGTCTTGTGTCCATGACGTCTTGTCAAATTTATCCTTGGCTCCCATCTGTCCTGACCTTCTACTTTGCTTCACCTGTTCGCACTGGGGAGAGGCCATTCATCTGCTCCGAGTGTGGGATGGGATTCATTCGGTCAAGCACCCTCATTTCACTCCAGCTTGTTCACACTGATAAGAGAACATTTAAATGTTCTGGCTATGACAAGAGCTTTAAATACAAAAGGGAACTGCTGAGGCACCAGCGCACTCACACTCGGGAGAAGCCTTTTACATGATCCGTATGTGGGTAGCCATTTAATCTATCATCTACCCTGCTGAGATGATAGATTATCAATGAATTCACAAGTGACTGCAAGCCTTGGATTCTGTTCTTATTTCTGCTGCTAATCCACTGAACTGAAGGCTGAGCTAAGTTTACAGTTGGGGTTGTTGCTGCTGTTGTTAATAACCATATAACTGGTTTCAAATTCATATACATGTTGAATAAAGTAAAGCAGGAGGGGTCACTTTTTAAGAAGCTTACTTCCATTAATGTAAACTACCATGATCAATCTTCATGTTGCATTGGTCTTCCCGATATCTCTCCATCCCTCGCCTCATAGCAAATATAGTATTCGGATCTGTTTCTGCTAAAGTTAATAAACTCTCAGTTATATGTGTCAATATTCTGGATAAAAGCCAAATAAATACATTTTGTGTTAAACAGATGGAATGATGAGTCATTTTAATATCTCCAATGCAAGTTAGTTCCTTTTGAAGTGCTCTCCCTCTCCCCTGTCTCCTCCATCCTCACCTCCAATGACAAATGCGAGGAGCTGATTTACTTCCTTGTTTCCAAGATTGAGACCATCTAATCAGCTGCTTCTGCCACTTTCCTCCTTTTCACTCGTCCACTGGGCCAAACTGCTTCTCCAGATCTGACCAGTCCTAGCTCTGAACAAGAATCTTTCTTTAGTTTCTCTCCTACCTCCCTTTATACTTTCATGAGCTCAACTTGTCCATGAGACACACTTTCCGCTCTGTGGTCTCCATTCCCACTAAACTGCTGTCCACCCAGAAGAGTTTTGGATGAGCGTAAGTTTATAGAGGGTGGAAAATGGGAGACTAATCAAGAGAGCATTGGAATAGGCGAAACTGGAGGTAACAAAGGAATGGATGAAGATTTCAGCAGCAAATTGGCCCAGGTGGGATGGAGACAATTGATATGACAGAGCTGGAAACAGGTGATCTTAGTGATAGAGAGGATATGTTGTTGGTAGCACGATACTCAACTCAGGTTCAAATAGGAGGCGAAGGTTGCAATTTGTCTGGTCCAGCCTCACAGTGTGGCAAGGAGGGGGATGGAGTCGGTGCTGAGTTTATGGTGGGGGGTTTCATGGCCTGAGTATTAATTCACCTCTTGGGCCGCAACTGCATAGACCTAAGTATTAATCCACCTCTACCCCATAGGATTTTATTACAGAAACAGGCCATTTGATCCAATCTCAATTTGTTGACAAAAAATTCCGTTCACCAATTGGTTTTCCGTGATGGTGATACAATGCACGATTTCTCAAGTGGCCAGACTGTGCCCCATCAAGTACTACAGGAGCCCAGTGTGATTACTCAGCACCGGGTTGTACTCTGAGCATGCGCAGTACAAGGTGGATGTGCAATATGCTGATCAGGAGTTGGGAGGAGATGACACCGAATTACAGAGAGCACTGAATCCAGAAACAGAATAACTGATTCACCTAGATAAAAGCAAACAACTGCGGATGCTGGAAATCCAAAACAAGAACAAAAATACCTGGAAAAACTCAGCAGGTCTGACAGCATCTGCGGAGAGGGATACAGTTAACATTTCGAGTCCGAATGACTCTTCATCAGAACTAAGGAAAAATAGAAAAGAGGTGAAATATAAGCTGATTTGAGGGGCGGGGTGGAACAGGTAGAGCTGGATAGAGGGCCAGTGATAGGTGGAGATTGCCAAAAGATGTCATAGACAAAAGGACAAAGAGGTGTTGAAGGTGGTGATATTAGCTAAGATATGTGCTAATGGTGACATTAAGGGTAGAAAGCAGGACGAGCAAGGTACAGATAGCCCTAGTGGGGGTGGGGTGGGGGGAAGGGATCGAAATAGGCTAAAAGGTAGAGATAAAACAATGGATGGAAATGCATTTAAAAATAATGGAAATAGGTGGGAAAAGAAAAATATATATAAATTATTGGAAAAAGGGGGATCGGAAAGGGGGTGGGGATGGAGGAGAGAGTTCATGATCTGAAGTTGTTGAACTCAATATTCAGTCCAGAAGGCTGTAAAGTGCCTAGTCGGAAGATGAGGTGCTGTTCCTCCAGTTTGCGTTGAGCTTCACATTGGAACATTGCAGCAGGCCAAGGACGGACATGTGGGCACGAGAGCAGGGTGGAGTGTTGAAATGGCAAGCGACAGGGAGGTCTGGGTCATGCTTGCGGACAGACCGAAGGTGTACTCAGTGACCCTGCCTCCACTGCCTTCTGAGGCATATGAACAAACATACGAACAAGGAGCAGGATAGGCCATTATCGAGCCTGCTCTGCCATTCAATAAGATCTGGCTGATCTGATTGTAGCCTGAAATCTGCATCCTGCCTACTCCCAATAATCTATCACTCCCTTGCTTACCAAGAATCTATCCACCTCTGCCTTAAAAATATTCAAAAACTCTGCTTCCACCATCTTTTCAGGAAGAGGTTTCCATCGACTCACGACCCTCTGAGAGAAATTTTTTTTGCCTCACTTCCGTTTTAAATGGGTGACCCCTAATTTTAAAACAGTGCTATCTAGTTCTGGACTCATCCACAAGAGGAAACGTCCTTTCCACCAGGGAGATGCAGTTCATCTGCTCCATACGTGGGAAAGGATTCACTTGTGCATCCAGCCTCATCTACAGAAAATGCTGGAAAAACTCAGTAGGTCTGGCAGCATCTGTGGAGAGAGAAACAGAGTTAATGTTTCGAGTCCAATATGACTTCTTCCTCAGTTCTGAATTGATATATCTAGAATATAAATCTAGTCGAAGCAATGGTGACCATGACAACTATCAAAAATTGTTCTAAACCCCACCTGGTTCACTAATGTCCTTCAGGGAAGGAAATCTGCTATCCATACCCAGTTTGGCCTACATGTGACTCCAGACCCAGAGCAATGTGGTTCACTCTTAGCTGCCCTTTAAATTGGGTGAAGAAGAGGAGGAGGCATTGCATTATTAGTTAAGGAGTCAGTTACTGCAGTAAGGAGAGATGATATCTTGGAGGGGGCATCGAATGAAGCTTTGTGGGTAGAGCTTAGGAATAAAATAGGGGCAGCCACATTGTTAGGTGTTTATTATAGACCCCCAGATAGTCAGTGGGAAATTGAGGAGTAAATATGCACAATTTGTGGAGGTGTGTAGAAACAATAACAATCGGGTAATTATATTAGGTGATTTCAACTTTCCTAACATTAATTGAGATATACATAGTGTTAAGGGCTTGGATGGAATAGATTTTTTGAAATGTGTACAGTTAGGTCAATATGTAGAGGGTCCAAAAGGGATGGCGCGGTGCTGGACCTAATTCTGGGGAATGAAGCCGGACAGGTGGCTGAGGTGTTGGTGGGGGAGCATTTTAGTGATAGCGACCACAACATAGAACCATAGAAAAGTGACAGCACAGAAGGAGGCCATTCGGCCCATCTTGTCCATGCAGCCAGAGGACACCCAGGTGCCCTTTCTAATCCCACCTTCCTGCATCCGGCCCATAACCCTGCAGTTTACAGCAATTTAGGTGCAGATCCAGGTACTTTTTAAAAGAGTTTAGAGTTTCTGCCTCTACCACCAACTTGGGTAGTGAATTCCAGACACCCACTACACTCTGCATAAAAAAGTTCTTCCTCATGTCCCCACTACACCTTCTGCCACTTATTTTGAATCTATGTCCCCTGGTTCTAGAACTCTCCTCCAAGGGAAACAATTTTATCCTGTCCACTCTTTTTATTCCCCTCATAATTTTGTACCCCTCAATCAAGTCACCTCTCAGCCTTCTTTGTTCTAAGGAAAATAACCCCAACCTATCCAATCTCTCCTCATAGCTACACTTTTCTAACCCTGGCAATATTCTTGTAAACCTCCTCTACACTCTCTCCAGAGATATTACGTCCTTCCTGTAATCTGGTGACCAGAACTGCAGACAATACTCTAGTTGTGGCCTCACCAGTGTTTTATACAATTCCAACATAATATCCTTACTTTTATATTCTATACCTTTGCCAATGAAGGAGAGAATTCCATATGTCTTCTTTACAACCTTGTCTACTTGAACTACTGCCTTCAGGGACATGTGTACTTGAACGCCAAGATCTCTCACTTCGTCTACCCCTCTTAGTATATTCCCATGATACAGTTTAAGTTTGTTATGGACAAAGAAATAGACAAGTTGCAAAAAAATGTTTTGGATTAGGGGAGAGTGGATTTTAGTAAAATAAGGCAGGATCTGCCCAAGGGAGGCTGGGAACAGCTACTTGTGGGGAAATCTACAGAGGAGCAATGGGGGACGTTCAAACAGGAAATGGGAAGGGTACAGGCTCAACATGTTCCCGTTAGGGTGATAAGAAGGAGTAACAAGCCCAGAAAACCATGGATAACCAGAGATATTCAGGCTATGATGAGAAGGAAAAGAGAGGCTTTTAGCAGGTACAAGGGAAGCAAATTAGCGGAGGCATTAGTGGAGTACAGAATGTGCAGGGTGTAGCTTAAGAAAGCAATTATGAGAGCAAAGAGGGGATATGAGAAAGCTCTGGCTGGTAAAAGTAGGGAAAATCCCAAGATATTCTATAAGTATACCAATGGGAAGAGGATAACCAGGGAAAAAGTAGGGCCTGAAAGGGACCAAGGGGGAAATCTATGGGTAGGGCCAGAGAACATCACTAGAGTGTTGAATGAATGTTTCACATCCGTCTTCACCCAGGAGAATGAGGATGAAGGTTATCAAACTCGGGGAGAGAGACTGCGAGGTTATTAAGCAAATTAATATAGGGAGTGACAAGGTATTGGAGGTGTTGGCTTAAAAGTGGACAAATCTCCAGGTCCAGATGATTTGTGTGCCAGACTGCTGAGGGAGGCAAGGGAGGAGATCGCAGGGGCACTGACCCAAAATTTTAATTCCTCTCTGGCCACAGGGGAGGTTCCAGAGGACTGGAGAACAGCTAATGTGGTTCCGCTATTTAAAAAGGGTTTTCGAGATAAGCCAGGGAACTACAGGCCAGTAAGTCTCATGTCAGTGGTAGGGAAACTATTGGAGAAAGTTCTGAAGAAGAGTATCTATCCCCACTTGGAGAGGCAAGGTTTGATCAGGGATAGTCAGCATGGCTTTGACAGAGGGAGGTCATGCCTAACAAATTTGATTGAATTTTTTGAGGAGGTGACCAGGTGTGTAGATGAGGGTAGAGCAGTTGATGTAGTTTGTATGGATTTCAGCAAAGCCTTTGACAAGGTCCCACATGGGAGACTTATAAAGAAGGCAAATGCACATGGGACACAGGGTAATTTGATAAGGTGGATTCAAAATTGGCTTAGTTGTAGGAGGCAGAGGGTGATGACAGAAGGATGCTTTAGTGACTGGAAGCCAGTGTCCAGTGGCGTACCACAGGGATCTGTGCTCGGTCCCCTATTATTTGTCATTTATGTAAATGATATAGATGACTATGTGGAGATGGAATTAGTAAGGTTGCAGGTGACACAAAGATTGACCAGGTGGTTAACAGTGAGGTTGAGTGTCTTGGGCTACAGGAAGATATAGACGGGATGGTCAAATGGGCAGATAAGTGGCAGATGGAATTTAACCCTGAAAAGCGTGAGGTGATACACTTTGGAAGGAGTAACTTGACAAGGAAGTACTCAATGAACGGCATGATACTAGGAAGTTCTGAGGAACAAAGGGACCTCAGCGTGTGTGTCCATAGATCTCTGAAGGCAGAGGGGCATGTTGGTGGAGTGGTGAAAAAGGCATATGGGACACTTGCCTTTACCAATCGAGGCATAGATTACAAAAGTAGGGAGGTCATGTTGGAGTTGTAAAGAACCTTGGTGAGGCCACAGCTGGAGTGCTGTGTGCAGTTCTGGTCACCACATTATAGGAAGGATGTGATTGCACTAGAGCGGGTGCAGAGGAGATTCATCAGGTTGTTGCCTGGGATGAAACATTTAAGTTATGAAGAGAGGTTGGATAGACTTGGGTTGTTTTCGTTGGAGCAGAGAAGACTGAGGGGCGACCTGATCGAGGTGTACATGATTACGAGGAGCATGGACAGGGTGCATAGGGAGCAGCTATTCTCCTTTGTTGAAGGGTCAGTCACGAGGGGACAAAAGTTCAAGGTGAGGGGCAGGAGGTTTCGGGGGGGGAATGTGAGGAAAAATCTTTTTACCCAGAGGGTTGTGATGATCTGGAATGCGCTACCTGGGAGGGTGGTCGAGGCGGGTTGCCTCACATCCTTTAAAAAGTATCTGAATGAGCACTTGGCAGGTCATAAAATTCAAGGCTATGGGCCATGTGCTGGTAAATGGGATCAGGTAGGTAGGTCAGGTGTTTTTCATGTGTTGGTGCAGGCTCAATAGGCCAAAAGGCCTCTTCTGCACAGTGTGATTCTGTGATTCTGTGAGGTGTCACTCAGTTATATTCAAGAAGGTGGCTCACCAACACCTTCTCAAGGTTAATTAGGGATGGGCAACAAATGCTGGCCTTGTCAGCGATGCCCATATTCCATTGAAGAATAAAGAGAGAAATCACATTCAGGAGTGAACCACATTCATCCTGACAGTTGGAGATTATTGATCAGTTGGAATGAATTGTCGATTTCTCTTTGATAAGAGACCAATTGATGTCCTGTTACTGATTATTCAGTTTCTTGTCATTTCTCCTTTCTTACTCCAGATTATTTCAGTTCTCAAATCTTCAGTTTCAAGTCCCAGCTCCCCAATCCTGCCATTGAATTTCCTTTCTCACTACACTGTGTTATTACTTCAAATTATCCCTGCTGTCTGTCCCGAATCAATGCATTTCACTAACAAATGTTGAAATGTTTGCTCCACACCCACATGGTTTCATCTGTTTAAAGTCATAAACAGAAAAGTCCAGTTTTCTCCTGGAGTTGGAGACAAATCAGCTTCCAAAATGATGCAGAGTTTCAGCCAATGAGGCAAATCTGGGCTCAGCTCTGCTCCCTCATTCACTCCGATTGGCTGGAGGACCACGGGTCAGCCAATCGGTACTCCAGTCCTGCCCCCTCTTCCTATTGGTTCGGAGCATTTTCTTTACTCACATGCAGGATGCGGGGTGTCACTGGCTGGACTAGCAACTATTGCCCATCCCTAATTGCCCTTGAGAAGGTGGTGATGAGCTGCCTTCTTGAACAGCTGCAGTCCCTGTGATGTAGATACACCCATAGTGCTGTTTGGGAGAGAGTTCCAGGATTTTGACCCAGCGACAGTGAAGGAATGATATGTTTCCA